>NC_133819.1:82527132-82841507 GCF_047830755.1 Zonotrichia albicollis
CAGTCCTGTTTTCTGAGCTGCACTGACACAGCAGTGTGCAGGTACAGAGTTCTCCCCTCCCATCACCCAGAACCACGTGGCTGCATCCAAACGACAGGAGCAGCCCCCACTTATACCTGTCCAATGCCTGGCAGCGCTTCGGATGAGTGATGTGCTGGGAGCCGTGCAGGAGCTTTGCAGGGCTGCTGGCTGGCACTGAGCAGGGAAAATCATAGCTCCAGATGCTCTGGATACTGAGGCTGTGTGGAGCTGGCAGTTTGGGAGCAGGCACAGCAGCCCTGAGCAACAAGCTGCAGAAGAAAGACCAAGCAGAGTGGGTTGATGAGGTGAATTAAACTGCCTGTTGAATAATTAAGCTCCCTCAAGAAAGTACCTTTTAGTAAGAGGATGAAGAATGCTAGTATTTGAGGGTGTTTTCTGTGTTCGTTCTGATTTGTTTTTTAGCAGGGTTTTAGTGTTCTATTTTTGTGCCAGGAATTAGGATGGCAAGATAAAATTTCCTAGGAACTTTAACAATCTAGATGCTTTCTGGGGAAATTTTGGCATAAAGTAAATTATTATTAATACTGTCATGTGATGATAATAATAATGAGTAGGCATATTTTAAAATATGCCTCAAATTTTTAATATATATTGTATATAACTCCTGCTAAAAAGGGCATTCTGTCCTGGAGAATTTCAAGTCTAAGGTTCTACTCCTGTAATTTGCTGTACATGAGTGCATTTCTTAATCTGTATGCACTGCCAATGCAGTCAGTTGCATGGGAGCAGTCAGTCACAGGCTATGGTATTCCTAGAGCAGAACTGAAAATTGCCTGGGAGGATCCAGTGCTCTTTTTTTTTTTTTTTTTTTTTTTTATTTAGCTAATAAGTCTTATTTTCTTGTAAAGTTGAAGCAGCTTTCACTTTAGGAAGTGCAGGGCAGTGTAGGGCAGCTCCCATAACTCACTGTGATTGCCAAGTGAACACTGCTGTGATGAGTCTCTGTAAATCCCAGAAGGTTTTCCTTTCCCTTAATATGAAACAGTTATTTACAGCCAGCAACCACACTGAGCACAGAGAAATGAGGAACTCACCAGAAGTGCCTGTAGTTTCTGCCCTCTGACTGGACAGATAGAAGCCCCTAAAATATTGACCTTACTAGTAGTCCAAAACCTGTCATTAGCAAATAATTATCATAATTTAGTTGTACCAGCTTTACTGCAGGATAAATGTCTAAGAGAAGTCATGCATTTTGTTTGTTTATGGTGGCTAATGCTTTTGGAGGCTCAGCAGTCTGCATTCTTTTATGCTAACAGGCCAGTGGTAGTAGAATTTTTTGTGTTACCCGATGTTTCATTTGTCAGGTTTTAAATTTGCAATTGCACTTTGCTAGACTGTCACCCCAGCTTGACCCCAGCTGAATGAAGCCTCCCTTGGAAAGGACAAAGAGTGAGCCAGCGAGGATGGTGTCTTTCAGGGCTTTCAGTGGCAGACAAAACCATAGTCCGTGTTCAGCAGTGATGTTTATGGCTCAGCCTCGTGTCCTTCAGTTCAATCCCTTGTTTTCCTGCCTGTGTGAAAACTGTGTAGTCAAGTCCCACAAGAACCATGAGCACTTCCTTGTGTATTTTGGGATATAGGACACATATACACAAGAAAATTTCTTTCCCAGATGTCTAGTCAAATAGTTTATGACATGGAAGAATAAACTCTATTGCTGCTGTTGTAGATAGCACCAATTACAATACCCCTTGGGAATCCCCATCTTTCATCACTCAAAAGTCCACCCTGTTTACTTATTTTTTTATTCTTTTAAAAGATATTACTTGGACATTCTTCTTTCCTCCCCTCCAGGAAAATGTGACTTCAGTAAATGGTATTTCCACCATACTAAGTATCTCATGGAGCTATCATGTGAAAATAAAAATTATTCTGTGGGATTTTCTACTAGCTCTGAATGTACATACCTTAAAACATAGGACATGTGAGGAGAGAAAATCAGTGTCTTTATTTTTCACAGAGTTTTTTGTTAATCTATCGTGTATTGTAAGGTTTTTTGCTGTTCTAGAGGTGCATGAGATGCAACAACACATTTTCTTGACTCTTTCTTTTAACATTGGGTATCATAAGACTTCTTCAAAACTGAATTGCTGCCAGCTAACCTAAATTAGGACTGTGCTTTGAGGAAACTGATTCCCTAGCAAGCGTGGGTGTAGCCTGTTGAGGGATGGCAGTTCTTCCTCTCTGTCCATCTGCCACCTGCCTCAACCCACAGTCTGCTTTATTTTCAGCTGGCAAGTAAGGAGCTTCAAAACTTAGATAGCAAAAAGTTTAATGTATTTTGAAATAGGTAAGCCATTAAAGCAGCAATTTAGAAAAAGACATCACCTTGTCATTGCAGCTTTAAAAGTGCAAAAAATTTTGTATATTCCTTGTGCTATTTACAGGTGAGATAATAATTCCAGGGCAAGTATCCTTCGAACATGACCAGTGAAAAGTACACAAAAAAACCTAGCTTAAACTATTTGCATTCAAAAGAAAACAAAGAGTTAAGATAAGCATGATGAATGGTGAAACAGTTGGTTTCTCCATGGTCTTTTCATAAAAGTGTATGATTGGTAGGTATAATACCAATCTCTGTATCTTCTGAAAAACCTACTGCAATTTACTTTGTACTACATGGTGATGTTGTATCTCATTCTTTCTATGCATGTATGTATGAACGAGGGATAAAAATACTTTCTTACATTGACTTGTTCCTCTCTTTCATAACTTGGAAGTTATTTGTACTGCTAAACACGTAGGAGACGAGATCTGAGTACTACTTGTACTGTGCAATATTTTGCTTTCTTCTCTGACTGGTTTTCTCATTTCCCTAAGTCAGTTCACCCAGTCTCATTTGCTACCAAAATATCTCCTTTTCAGTGTGAGATAGCCAGAGTGCCACTCTGTGTGGAGCAGCATGGGAGGAATAGACTTTGACAGCATTTCAACTCTGTATGTAATGAATGACTCATTTGCAAAAGTGATAAGGATATTTATTGTCTATGTTGGTGGTAAATGTTGACCAAGAACTGAAAAAGCATGTGTTTTTTACAGGCACTCATGGTGGTTTTACTCAGAGCTGCAAAGGCAGGTGTAACCCTCCTGCACCTGAGGCAACGCATCCCAGGGGAGTTCCACTTGGGTCAGACTGGATTCTGATCCCAGCCCTGCTGCCCACCTTCCTCACTGCTGTCAGCACACCCTGCTGTGTCTCTGGATTCCTCTCCATTTGTCAAGTAACATTAATTGCTGTCATATTTTCTTTCCTGCTATGAAGATTAGAAGGGTAAAGCTAAGCCTATCAGTGAGTGACTTGGCTGGCATGGTGTTAAGAAACCATTTTGATGGTTTTGTGGCAGTCTTCTTTAGCAATGCATGGTGAGGTAGGCATGTCCCTCATCTCCCATGACCCTTCCCCAATGGCATGATCTCACTGGCTAATCCATGTTGCTGCTTCGTGCATTTCACTTACAGTATTTTGCAGAGGATCAAGGAATCTGGTCATCGATGCCTGCACAGAGGACAGCACAACATCTTCGTTATTGTAACAAATCACATGTGAAATAGAGACAGGAAAACAGACAGTGGTCAACCACAAGTGTTCTGTTATCCTCTAAAGGCTTTTCATTTAAAAAAAATCCCACCCAAGTGATTTAAAGCATTGCTTTTCCCCCCAGCCCACCCCCTCTGGAAGTTTATTCCCTGATGCTACTCTCAAATTTCTACAAGACTTTTTTTTTTTTTTTTGCCACTTTCCTTTTTAACCTCACTTGGGATTTTTTTCTTTTGCAGTTAAGGGATTCTCTGACTCCCTTAAAATAAGCACAGTGGATAACACTGTGCTGAAGCTGAAACACAGAGCTACAAAGACACTGTGCTCTGACTACCAGCTAAAAGCAAGAATTTCCATGCATAGCTTGGAATGTTGTCACCCTCTTGGTTGGTCATGGGGCATCATGAACTACATGATATCATCTTCCTGAGTACAGAAAAAAAACATTACCGATGAAAGTTTAGTATTGAGCTAAATTGTACTTACAAGTTTCTAGCACTGGAGTTTCCACAGCCACTCTGACTTCAGTTTATTCCGGATCTATTTTGTTTTTGAAAGACAGTGTTCAATCTAGGCATATATCTCCTGCAGAGGCCTTAAAGATGCTCAACAGAATGCAAGAAATATTTGCAGGATTACTTGTTGGTCTTGTTCACTCATCTTCAATTTTCATGGTCCTGTATTGCACAGCAGTCTGCCACAGGCTTGTGTTCAGCTCATGGTCCACTATAAACCCCAGAAACTGTTCTCCAAAACTTCCTATTTGGTCCTGATTTGTACTCCTGAAATTTATTACTCCTGCCCAAGGGCAGTGTTTTTCACTAGTCTTGACAAAATTTCATAAATTTTTTGCTCTTTATTCCTCCAGTTTCTCAATTTCAAATTCTGCCTCTGGTATATTTGTGTGGAGGAGGTAAAACCAGTGATATACTGAATAGGATGACATTAACCTCACATCCTTAGCAAACTGGTAAAAACTTCAACAAGAAGAGAATTCAAGACTTGGCATTTTGCACTGACTGTCCTACATTGGCAGTAGGAGGGAAAAGCTGTGACTACAAACTTCATCTAAAAGTTGTGTTCTCCACCACAATCAGTCAGAGCTGAGTGTTGCCTTCTGATACAAGGCAGGCGGCCTGGTTTCAGGAAACAGCACGGCGACCCATTTCCCCAGGGTCGCTCGGGCCTAAGAAACACGCGGACACCAATATGGTGGAGGATCAAAGGCCTTTATTCTCTCTTCCCATGGGGTTTTATAGTCTAGGGGGCTTCTACGTCAGGTGGGGGTCTGTCTTTACCATCTATGGTTAGTAGGGATGGAAAGTTACCTGGGCAAGTGGAAAGTTACCGGAATCCGGTTTAGGGGGCTACATTCCTATGTTAATTTTCTTATCTAAGGGGGCAGGGGCCCTGTCTTCCTGTAACATCACGAGATCTTCCGAACGCCAGGCCCTATCTGCTACATCTCCCCCCCCTTTTTCACAAATGAATGAGGTAGCCATATACTGAACTGAGGTATAAGGTTGTAGTTCGATAAGGAAAAGGGGGTTTGGTATATCTGAGTAAGTTTTCGCCAGTCAAGGTTAGGACTTGTGGCTGGCAGTGTTCCCTGGTTGGATTCGCCACCCGATGAACAGGATGTTGGCCCGTTCCAGGCGGGCCTGAACGAATGAGACCAGCTTGTTCAGCAGGCAAGGTCCGAAGGTAACCGCTAGAAGTAGCGATGCCAGTGGACCTATTAGGGTAGAAATCAGAGTGGTTAGCCATGGTGATTGATTGAACCAGGACTCGAACCAGCCCTGTTGGGCTTCCCTGTCCTTCTGCCTCTGAGCCAGTCTGTTTCTGAGTTCTGCCATGGAGTCTCTTACGACTCCTGTGTGGTCTGCATAGAAGCAGCACTCCTCTCTCAAGGCGGCACACAGGCCTCCTTGTTGCATGAACACGAGGTCCAGACCTCGCCTGTTCTGCAAGACCACTTCCGAGAGAGAGGAGACTGACTTCTCCAGGAAGGAGATGGATTTCTCGATCCTTTGCAGGTCCTCATCGATGGTCATTTGCAGCTGGGACAGTCCTTGGTGCTGTGTCACTAGGGCTGAGACACCCGTTGCCGTTCCTGCTGCTCCTAAACCGAGCAGCGATAGTTACACCTGTTAGTATTTCTCTTTTGTGAAGCCGGCTGGGTTCCTCAAAAAGGTGGTACACCTCTTCGTCTGAGTGGTACAGGACCCTAGGAACAATCAGAACTTGGACACAAAAGTCGTTAGAGTCATCAAATTTGGCGAGAGACACACAGGGACTCACTCCAGATCGCTGGCAAACCCACATCCCAGGTGTGGATGGGACTACCCACTTATTGTTTTTCCTGTTAGGCTTGACAACTTTGGTGCAGATGTTGCCTCTCCGCCTAGCTAGGGTTTCATTGCCAAAGCATCTGCCCTGGCCTGTGACCTGGCTCAGGGTGATTCCTTTCCGAGGGGTTTCCCATCTGCACTGGTGAGGGGCATCGGCTGTGGAGTAACTGAAGGGAGTGTTTAAGGCAATTCCTTCATAAAAGGGAGGTTTGACATCGTAGCAAAGCCAGCAGGATTCGGTTAGGTTAGGGTTGGATTCATTCAGGGATATAAAGGTAGCTTCTAACATACGAAGGATTGGGTCTGAGTCCGATCTGGCTGCGCAGTCTGTCTGAAAGACTTTCGCATGGCCGGTTGGGACTTTGCTAACTCTAGTGGGTAAGGTTTTAGGGTAGGTTGCGTTTTTCCCTTTCGGCACGCTTTTAATCACTTTGTTTGGTCCGACCGCTCGGGGCACCGATGGTTGGAGCCTGATAATTCGCACATTTACTCTTTCTTTTGACCCTTGAAGGACAACTGTCCACGTTCGGCCTATGGCCCAACTGGGGTGATGTGGCTGCAAGACTGTTAAAAGCTTCCCTGGAGGAAGACGGGTGTTTTGCAGCCACTGGGTACCCAGGTGAACTGTAAGAATTTGTCGGGCTCTTGTGGACCCCACCCAGGCCCCGACGGTCTGGCATCTGTAACAATGGTTTCGCAGCCCCAGTGCCCACAATATTCCCCTTGGTGTGGTGGAGCTGTTGCTGATAGGCGCCTTGGCTGCGGGCAGTTTGCTGCCAGGTGGCCTGCCTGGCCACACTTAAGGCATGCCATCACACTGGTTATTGCAGTGTGAACTGCTGCTTGGATGGGAGCCAGATGCTCTTCCTTTGCAACGTGCCTAATCATGGTTGCTGCATTAGCCTCAGGTGGCAGTGACCTTAAGATGTCCTTGGTGGCTGAGTTACACTGCTGGCGCAGGCAGTCTGCCAGCACAGGACCCTTAGCCTCCGACGGCAACGAAGAGGAGTCCAGTGCTGCCTGAAGCCTGTCCACAAACTGAGTGAAGCTCTCGCTCTCACTCTGTTTGATGGTCTACCATGGGGCTGGACTGGCTACTACTTTAGCCGCAGCACGGATAGCTTCCCGGGCAGCACGGGTGGCTGTCATAACCTCATGAGCCCGCAAGCCCTCAGCCTGCGCCTGGGGAGGTGATCATAGTGGGGTCTCTGCCCATGAGTCTCTGTATGCTGGAGCCATGCAGTGGATGGTTAGGTCCTGTCACTTGGGCTAGCTCCTTTGTGCATTGATCTTCCCACTCCTGTTTAAAAACTATCATCCCCGCGCCATCAAAAATCATCCTACACGTCTGTTTAATATCAAAAGGCAACATATCATCCCCTCCGAAAACGCCATCAATAAGTGTGGTAACCATGGCAGAATTAATTCCCTTGTCTGCGATCGCTTTGATTATTGCCTGGATTTCCTTTGGGTTTACAGGGGAGTAAGTCCTCTGTTGGTTATCGCCTGTTCCCCTCATGCGGACCGGGAGCACCAGGTTAGCAGACGGGCTCCACTCCGCGCAAAACATCTTTATTTTCCGCCAATCCGTAAGCGGAGTCCGGTCTTTCTCTAATGACCCCTTCACCCATGCGGGAGCCCTGCAACTAGAAACCTTGTATGCCGCTGATCTCCCTCTGTTAAAGCTAGAATCCGAATCCGAGCTCTCTGAATCCGAACTCCCTGACTCCCCCTCGTCCCAGACCGAGTCAGAGTCAGAGCCGGAAACAGAGTGAGTCCGCACTTCCGGGCTGCTCTGCCTTTTTCCCGGGCTCCGACCCCGCCCCCTCCTGCGGGGGTCGGGCCGTTCCCTCCCCCTGGCGTCCCCCCGCCTCCTGCCGGGGGAGGTTCTTGCCCTATAAGGACTTAATTTGAATAGAGCGCTTTGATTGGTCTTACGCCGTACCGCGGGGGCCGCCCCTTCTCCCCGCTCTCCCGCACATGTGTTCTGGGGCGCGCTGACTGCATTTCCGCCCCACGTCTCCTTACTTCCGCCCTCACCATGTGCTTCGGCGCTATTTTCAAACCCATATGGCGGCGGGGAGTCCCTGCTGCTCCCGGTGCCGCTCCCGGCGCCGCTCCCGTCGCCGCTTCCGGCAGGGTCGGCCGCGTTCCGCGCCTCCTCCGCCAACCCCCGCCAGAACGCCCGTGCGTGTCCTTCCCCCCCCGATGGCGAGCCCGCTCTCTGGGGGGTTTCCGCTGGCCGCGCCCCCCCCGCGAGACCGCCCGGGTCAAGAATCTCCGCAGTCTGTGTCGCCACACCTACCCCGGGCTGCAGGGGGGGCTAGCAAGCAGGTTTGTGCGGCTTTCCAGGCTTCCTGCTCTTGTCGAGCTTTCTGTAAAGCCTGGAGAACTTTGCCCCAGGATTTTAGGGCTTTCCCTGAGCCGGAACACATAGTGTCTTCGGCCAGGACCTTTGTGCAATCATCCCAAACCTCCGGATGGAGGATATCCGTGGGGCTTTCTATAGCCCCAAGCTTAACCAATCTTGGCAATGCGAGAGATAAATCCTTAATTTTACATTCTAACCCAAACTGTGCATGCATATCTGATACGACCTTTGCATAGGATTTCATGTTCCTTGCTGGTCCCGGGACGTCTCCCTCGCTGTGGTCGGGCCCGCCGCCACAGCCGCTGCTTCCCGTCCAGGCGAATCCCGTTCCCCGGGCACTGATCGGCTTCCCAGGTTTTCGGCACCAGAATGTTGCCTTCTGATACAAGGCAGGCGGCCTGGTTTCAGGAAACAGCACGGCGACCCATTTCCCCGGGGTCGCTCGGGCCTAAGAAACACGCGGACACCAATATGGTGGAGGATCAAAGGCCTTTATTCTCTCTTCCCATGGGGTTTTATAGTCTAGGGGGCTTCTACGTCAGGTGGGGGTCTGTCTTTACCATCTATGGTTAGTAGGGATGGAAAGTTACCTGGGCAAGTGGAAAGTTACCGGAATCCGGTTTAGGGGGCTACGTTCCTATGTTAATTTTCTTATCTAAGGGGGCAGGGGCCCTGTCTTCCCGTAACATCACGAGATCTTCCGAACGCCAGGCCCTATCTGCTACAGCTGAGTCCTGCTTTTGTTCTTGGTTCCTGTGCAGCTCAAAGCTCTCCTGAGAACCTGGTGGGCTGCACCCGGATATGCTCCAGCATCTGCTGTTAGTGTGTGGTTCTTCCCAGTGATTTGAACTATAAACCCAGATCTGCTGGGAGCTGAGTGTGCATTTCTGCTTTGCTACATCAGGGCCTTAATCTTCAGATGAGGTGCACACACAGGAATACAAGTAAGATGAACTGCAACCAGATTTTCCTACCTTCTAGTAAGAACAAACCAAGCATTTCTTGTTTTCACACCGGTGCTGACAGGTCACACTAATATGTTACAAAAGCTCACTCTTGGTGCTTGAGCAGGAATGCATACTTTTCATAAAGGCACTTGTGGTAAATTTGCCCAAGAAGGAGGTTGTACATTTTAGCCTTGCTTTTAGCAGAAACATCGTGTCATTTACAGACATAATTGTATCTTTGATAATGATTCCAGTATTTAGCAGCAGCTATTTTTGCCTGTTTGTTTGGAAACCTCTAATGACTTAGTCCAGTTGAGCTCATTTCATAGCTTCCCCTATCTGTGGGCCATCTGTTATCCACTCACTTTTTTTTCTTTCCCTGATTGGTTTCACTCAAGCCCTTTAGTTCATTCAATTAGGGTAGTTTGTACAAGATCATACTATAATCTGCAGTGGTGTCATGTGTATAATGTCCCCATCCCACCCCACTCATCCCCCCACAATTAGATGAAAAACATTCCATGATGAAGAATGTTGTTGAATTTACCAGGCTTGGTGGAAAAAGACTCTGTGGGGATTTTCTCCAAAGCTGGAGGATTTCTGCAGGTAAGCCTATAAAACCTGCAGAAGAGGGTAATGAAAAAAAAATCTAAAAATAGAAAAAAGGAATAGGAAAAAAAACTAAAAATGTAGACACTTTCTTTAATCATACTGTTGACCTTTTATGTATATCTATGCATATATTCATGCATATAAATATGTATATATAAACACTGTTGACCTTTCAAATGTATACATAAATAATATATAATTTATATATATATATAATATATGTGCATGTAATATAAAAATATCTATCTCACTTCCTTGGGGAATTTTTCTTTAATTTAAAAATTTTTGTTCATGCAGGTCATGAGTGAGGCTGGAGAAGTATAAGGGGAATGAGGAGATATTAGAAAATTCTTAGAAGCCTCTTGAAATAGATCTCCAGACAGATGAACCTGAAGGCCTCTTTTGCTTCTGGAAATTGTGTTGTGGGTTGTTTTTTTATATGTAATTTCAGACTCTGAGCAAGAGTTATAGAATGGTAGAATGGGGAATTGCTGCTGGGGGGAGGATTTTGGAAGCAATAGTTCAGAAGCAGAAGGGCAATGTCAGGTTGGAGGAACCCTGTCTCGCTTCCCCTGTTATTTTGTCATATTGAAGAGAATCCTGTGCAATCTCCTGGGTTTAAAACAATTCTCATGTCAGACTGGGACAGGCAAACATCAAGCAATAGCTGACAAGTTCCAATATCTGTGGTTTTTGCACCAGAGTTGCAATAGGCCACACCATTGGGAAGCATAGGAGCAATCTTGCAGTCTTAATTTGAGATGTTGCCTTCCAAAGCACAAAGCTCTCCTGCTGGCTGCAGGAAACAGGGGTTTTGCAGAACTGCTCATGGCATGTTATTGCTGTGGGCTTTGTGTGAGTGCAATAGCTCTGCTTGTCTTGTGGTGCCTTCAGTCCGAGCTCAGCACAGGCTTGCCCAGTTGAAATTGTCTTATATCTTTATTTCATAGCCCCAGGAAGGAAAAATATAGGTAAAATGTCAGCCTGGAAGCCTTTCCACGTTGGCTGGGAGCGGAGCAGTGCACGGCTTGGGTTGGCAGGGGGCTCGGAGAGTTGCTTTTCTCCCCTGCCCACACTTTGCAGATGGATCACAGGCACCAGCCAGCAGCCCTGGCCTCTGCTGTCCTTGCCTGCTCCTGGAGCCGATGCGAGCTCCGGGACAGGGGAGAACGAGAGAAAACTGAGCTGCCGATGGGGGAAGGAACGTTCACAGGATTCCTCGTGGGGTTGGTAAAGAAAACCCCCAAATAAAACGGGGAAAAGGCAGCGTGAGGGATGTGCTCCAGGTTTATAATGGGAGGAGTGTAGGCCTTCCCCAGGTGATGTAAGACACCAGCCGGCTCCAGGAGCTAAGGAAAGGCTTCGTGCGGCCTTTCCACTACTGAAATATCCCTGCGTCCGTGCGGCTGTGCCATCCCCGGCAGCGGGGAGGAAGATCCCCAGTCGCTACCTGCAGCAGACGTGGATGCGACAAGGAAGAGCCAGGGTCGCACGGCAAAGCTGTGGATGGTGTCTGTCTGGGGACAGGGAGCCCCTCCGTGCTCCGGTGCCGGCCCGTGTGCGGGACTCCGCCGCTTTCCACAGCACCACCTGGTGTCGGGCCCCGGCAGGGAAGAGCTTCCAAAGCTGCTCCTATATCCCAAAACCTCCGCTCCCTTCTCTCGTGCTTAACAAAACTGCTCTCCCGGGAAGGCCTCCCGGGGTGCCTGGTGGGTACGGCCGCCTCCTGCCTGCCGCGGCTCTGCCCCTTGCCAGGAGCAGCGCTGGTACCCGACACCCTTCAGCTCTGCAGCTGCCCTGTTCTAGGGTGGTTTTCTAAGAAAGGATCGACTGGCACTTGACTCTTTTATGCCAAGTATCACTTGGGTTAAACTGTTGATGGCCTTCTCATTTATCAGCGTGACCAGGCTGTGAGCAGTGACAAACCCAGAGCATACTGCTGCGCTGCTGGCTCCTGTGCTAAAACAAATGCACAAATGCAGCCAATGAGGCTCGCTTTCTGTGGGCAAGAGCAGCCACAGCTAAAGGTTTTTATTAGGAACTGTGTGTTTACAACTTGCTGCCCCTGAGATCCCAGGCTGAGGTGACAGGAGGTAGTCAGGGAGCTCTCTGAATCCCACCCTGCAACTTCTGCCTGGGCAATTGCACCTGAGCAACCCCATGAGGAGGCAGGGGGAAACCTAGGTATCAGGGAATGGGATCCTGAATCTTCAGCTCTGGGGTACATGTCTGCAACCAGAAAATAAAGCCTGGTTTGGAGGATGTTGCTTTTTTCATTGGTACACAGTAGCCATTGGGGTTTTTTTTCCAATACTGAGTGAGGAACCTTCAGAGCAGAGATGATGCTACTGTACCTTGCACTAGTATCTGTTTCTAAATCAGTGTTTCTACTCAACTTCTCATCTGATTCCCTATGCAGCCACCTACAGACAGGGAAAGGCAAGACTGAGCTGAGGTATTCTGACTTTCCTGGCTGCATCTCCATTCCTATAAGGTGTGTAAATAGCCTTCTTCTCTCTCTTTAGCAGGACAGGTTTAGGGTTGGAGATATGGCTTACAAAACAGACTCAAATCCCCCCTGGTTGCCCCCCAGAAGCAGCCATGAAGATCTTCAGAGGGAGCCCTTTCATCTCCTGCTTATCCTGTTTCTAATCATGGCTGTACCCATTAAGAGTCTGCTGCCGGAGCCAGGAATAGACCAGAGTAATCCTGGTGCCCAGCATCCTTCCAGAGAGTTTTGTAATTCGCAGCCATGTGTGTGTCATCTTCACTCAGCTCACTCTGCCAGGCATTGCCTTGTGCAATATGTACAGGTAAGATCTGCTACCCACCCACCAGGCTGTGTTCTCTACACGTGCTGGAGGTGTGAGAGGCATCAGCACTGCCTGTAGGCTCAGCTACAGATAGGAAAACATTGCACTTTGCAGCTTAAACCATGTGGTTTTAAACCAGCTCTTTTTACACAGCTTATGCCTCTGTATGTGTATTAGGTGGACTGATTATTGACATGCTTTGGCTTTGCTAACAGCTTTCTGCTGATGGGAGTGGAGCTCTTTGCCTCCTAAGTAAGATATGTCCTATTAGTGCTTCTATACTGCTTCTGCTCGGGTGGGCAAGAGACAGATCTGAGGCGAGGCACTTCACTGCTCAGCAGTTTGACAGGCACAGAGAACAGCACATGCAAAGCTCCACCTGCAAGTCTGGAAAGTGGAATAAACAAGTGCTCAAAGAAAATAACCTAATTCTTCATGCACACTTGCAGGGGAGTATGTGCCAGGCTGCTGTGTGCACTGGGATGGAAGACCTGGAGAAGTGGGTGAGGGTGGGTGCTTTTCCTGGCACTGCAGCCAGGCTGCTCTTTGCCTTGCAAGGCTGAGCTTGTGACAGACAAAGTGTGTGCTGGGGACAGACAGCAGGATGGGTCAGATCTGCAGACACACTGGTAAGCAAAATGGTTTTCAGTGAAGGTTTTGGGTATCAGTAGCAGAGTCAGAAAGACCTGGGATTGTGCAGCTTCTGACATAATGGGTGGGGATGCCTGCCAAACCACAGGTCTGACTGGGGAGGAAAGGGGGGAAAGCCTGCAAAGAAGTAACAGGATGGAAAGAAGCCTGCACCAGGGAACAGTGGGATGTGGAAACCACAGTGTCTGTGGTGAGTGCAGTACTTTAACTGCAAAACTGTAATGACTTGTGTGTGTGCACAGCTGGGAGAAACTGGCCAAGGGGTAGAATTTGACATTGTAATTGAGACATTCAGAAGTGCTTGAGGACCACTTCTGATCACAAGCAAGCAGCACTTCTGCTTTGTGTCTCAGACGAGAGATGAACTTCCAAATGTGATGACCCTGGGATACATACTGGGAGTTGTGCTGATGAAACACTATCACTGATGAGCTCAGCAAATATGCTGATCTTGAATTATGAGTCCCTCTGAGTGCTAAAGCCACTGTGTGTTCTCCCCATTGGTAATTACTGAGCAGGATCTGTTTCTGCCCTGCACTTGCTTTCTCCTCCCTGCCCCCATGAGCTTGGGAAGATGCAGTGTGTGACCATTTGAGCATATGCCAATCTCTTTAAAGATTCTCCATAATCCCCTACACTAATCCTCCTGGAAGAGGAAGGATGCTTGTAGGCAGCACTTGCAGATCCACACCCAGAATATTAAGCTTGTTATAACACCTGGCCTGTCCTTGCATCTGCTGACTTGTTTCCAAGGAAATTGTTGTGCATAAGTTCCTCCTTTGAAATGTTGCTTCAGGTAAAAGTAATATTGTTTGTTTCACATATGAGAAGAAACGGCAGCATCCAGGGACAGCTATCATTATTCACTGCACTAACAGTGCTGAACATGAGAGGCCACATTTTTGAAGTCACCTCTAAGGCTGCACAAGTCTGCAGTTACAGCAAAAGCAGGTGGTTTGATCCATGTGTCCAAACACTGAACATCAGCCTCATGCCAAGGATTCACCTTGAGGGATACACTGGGGTCCCAAGAGAGGAGATGAAGCTCCCTAGACCAGTGCAAAATGAGATACAATTAAGACATGCCCACATGGTAAATGCAGGGGAAAATGTAGCACCAGCTGAAACATGCAGTTAGCACAGGACTTCTGTGTTGCTCTAAAGCTTCCCGAGTAGTGCAAGTGCAGAGAGTGTGGCAAGGTCTGTGCTGTTTCAGCTCCCTTGTGTGGCATTTCAAGCAGGCATCAATCAGAAATCAATAGCATGCTTTTAAAAGAAAAGCACAGGCTCTTCTGTGCTTCCTGGCAAAGAACACAAGGAGCCCTGTGCTGGAAGGATCTCCTGTGGCAAGCAGGGCACTGGCACAGCTAAGCAAAAGCAGGGGCTGAGTTACCTGCCAGAGACTGCCACTTTCCACAGTCAAGGCCAATTTCAGTTTAGCCAGTTTCCTTCTCAGCAGTATTTGTGACAAAAAGTATGGAAGAGGCTTTTGTTCTTCAGAGGGATTATGTTTAATCACAACAGGTGTTAATGAAAAATTAATTAAATAAATAATGATGCCCACCAGACCATTAACAACCAAGGAGGAAAAGGCAAGGGAGAAACCTGGGCTCCAACCAGGTGGCAGGTACTAGCTTGCTGGAAAGTTCACAGCAAGGGAAGGGCAGAGAAGGGAGCAGGCAAAGAATCAAGGGTTGCAGGGCAGAAACTGTGAAGGGCTTAAAAAGAAAAACCCATGAAGGCTTCAAAATACATGTTAAAACTTGAGTGTGCAAGAGGGCATTGGATTTACTTCTGGTTGTTTAACAATGAACTCCCAGCTCCATCAAGTGAGAACACCATGCTTTATCTTTAAAGATAAGAATGATACCAGCCTGATTAAACTGATCTAAATCTGATGAATCCATGAGAGATCACAGAGAGATACAGAGAGAAGAATCAATAAGGCATTAATAGATGCCAGAGTTGCTGCCTGTAAATCAATTTGGACTTGTCCAGTGCACTGCAGTTCATAAAATACACCACAGGCTGTAATTGTGAACTGGACTAAGTTACAAAGGAATAAACATCCATGAGCTAAGGAGTTGCAGCAGGCTCTGAGTGCTACACAGCTGCAGCAATAAATCAGCTGCACTCCCCCAGCAGAGAAAACAGCGAGGTCTGAGCATTCTCTGATTTCTCTGGTTGCCATCAGCACCTGTACTGCTCCACACTGGACTTTTGGATGAGCTGGAAGGCAAGAAAATTAGAACTTGGACAGCAAAAGATGAAAGTTAAACTCTTGTCAGTGGTCTGGTAAAGGCAATTTTGGAAAATATGCCTATGGCATAAATGATACTTCTATAAATTGATTCTTATGTGCTAGAGAAGCTCACCTTATGTCCCTATAGATAAAAAAGCTGGTTCAGCTGAATTGGGGCTACAGATTTTGAATGTGGCATCTTTGCTGAAGTCTAAGGTAGAAGAGAGTAAAACCAACAGTGACCAAAAAAGAATGAAATTTAAGTGTCTGAAATTCAAGTGTGCTTCATCTTCACCAAATCTCTCTCATTTTTGCAGAGTGACACTGATGCTACCAGCCTGGATATCACAACTCCTTCCCTGGAGAAGATGAGGTTGACATGCGGGCTCCAGGGGCTAGGGAGAAGAGGTGGCAGATGCCAGAGCTGCTCTGAGGTGAGTACAGTCAATCTTAGCACCAGGGTGGGACCCCCAGCCTTCCTGTCCAACATCCCCTGCTCCTGCAGGCCAAGGGGTGAGTGTTAAAGAAGCAGCTGCAGTTTAAACTGCCCTAGGGATCTGCATGCCATACATCCTGGGAGAGTCATTCCCTGCTGCAGGATAGATTGTGGTCTGCCAGGTGCTGGCTGCCTACTCCATATCCTTCACAAAGATGCACAGATCTTGTTGTAGATTTGCCAAGCATGTTGGGCTGGAACCAGCAAAAATCTGTCACAGTTGGAGGTCAGGAGCTGTCTTTTCTATCTCCCAGGCCTGCATGGGCTGTCTGGGCCCACAAGCCAGGCTGCTTCCATTTTGGCTTCTGGGAGGTCCCATGAGGTTTCTATTCATCCTACAGCTTGTTTTGCCTGGCTCCATGGCCCTTTTCCCATCCAGAAATGTGCATGCCGAATGTGGTAAGGATTGAGAAAACTGTTACAAAGCTTGTTTTATTTCTCTTTACCCAAAGCATGTTTTAAAAAATTAATAATTGAGCTTTCACATTTTTTCCCTTGTTTCTAGGGGTAACAGTGAACACAATCAAACTGTTAAGTAGTGCTTTGAATCTAAGGAATAGAAGGAATGCTAAACATGAAAAATATCTTTCTTTCATGTTAGAGAAAAATTCAGTATAATTCTAAATAAATACCTGACTGCAGAAAGTCTGCAAGGTTCTTTTAGTAGTGGAGGAAAAATCTAACACAAGCCATGGGATGCTCCTCCCTGTGTCAGCTGTGTGGGGAAGAGGTTTGCTGCTCAGGAGGAGCCTCCCACTCCTCCTGCATATCCATTAGGAAGGTTTGGACCTTAAGAGCAGTGTGATTTCAGTGTGGTTTCAACCTGGCACTCTTGGAGGTACCAAGTGACTTTGTTGCCTTGGGATCATTCAACCTATGTTAAGCTTTGTGCCCCAGGGTATGATCCTAAACTAGGTGGTTCCTGATGTGCCAACAGCTGGAGTATCTGGCAGTATAAATTCCATCTGAAGGAAGGCACAAGGTGGTACATTAAGGAGTTCTCCAGATGTGCTGTATGGTTTTTATGTTGGCTTCATGTATGCACCAATTCCCTATTGTACCTTCTGCTTGTCCAGCAGTTTAGGACTGTTCTGCTGCACTCTGAGGATATTTGGGGATGGTTTCCACAGAGCCTTTCTCCATAGATCAGTGCTGTCCAGAAAGAGCACCTACAAAAGTACTACACTCCTTGCCATGAATTGCAGCTCTGCAAAGGCGCTGCACCGTCCTCAAGCACCCCTGCTGCAAGATGCTGCAGAGAGGCAGCATTCCTGCTTGGGGAAATGCAGCTGTGCACTTTCCTCTCTCTTTCTCAGAAGGGACCATGACACTGAAAGTGTTAAGCTTACATTATTAACCACGTGTTAATGTTTGATGACAAAGTCACAGCACTGTTGGGCAGCAGCAGCACAGTGCTGGGTGCAGGAGAAGAGGGTGTGTCACAGACTGGAGACAACAGCTGGGGAAGAGTTTTAGCTGGAAGACTGTGACAATCCCACTCTGTGCTTGATGGGAAGCCAACCTAAGTGTGATTTTGCCTGGAAGGAAAAGTGGTGCTATGAACTTTTGTAAGCTGATGATCTTTTTCTCCCATCCAGTCAGTTTGCTCCTGGAAAGTCTGTAGCCACAATTGTTTCATGATAACAGGAACTGGGGTTTTTTAGAGGAAAAGAAGCCCCTAAGATAATTTTGAATAATTCAAAATGTTGTTGTTTAGCTGAACAAAACATCTACCCTAATTCTTATCAATTTAATTTATAAACAAACAAAATCAATTTTTTGTTTAATCTTTAGTCTTAAAACAAATCTGCTTGGATACTTTGTTGAATTTGACTTTCATAATTTTGAATATTTTTTTTTCCAGTGGAGATGGTCAAAACAGTTTTGCACAGCTTTTCTCAGTCCTCTTTTGATAAAATGTGTTAATGCTAGAGAGTGTACTGCAGCACAGCATGCATGAAAATGCAAGTGCAGCTGGGAAGAGTCTTCACAACAAGTATTCTATATCATGTGATGTCAAAGATCCCCAGGCAAATGTAGTTAGAGGCACCAAATCTCTCAGAGGACTAAAATCCCAGCTGAGTCTCAAATTCACTGTGCAGGGAAGGGCTGTAATCTGCTAACGAAAAGCAGATGTACAGAAGTCATTCTGGCAGCTGCATCTGTCATGCTGCCTCTCCCCCACCCTGCCTTGATAGACCCGCTCTTCCATCCAGTCGTGTGCTTTTCAGAGACAGCAAATAGGCAAGCACAGATGTCAATCATGTGAAATCTATCCCTTAAGATAGTCCTTCTTTCCTCATCCTGCCTTACAGTCTGATCGAGCCCTATTGCTCCCTCAGCGAAATGCTCTCAGAATTAAGGCCAAGTACTGGGCAGGACCCTGGGGTATCCCTGTGCAGCCATGCAGCTGCTCCTGCACTGACAACACCCCTGTGCTCCACAGGGACACAAACCCATCCTGGTTCCGCACTGCATGTCCTGCTGCTTGGGGATCCTCTCATGGTCCTTTGGCTGTGGCCTGCTGGAGGGCCTGCTGTCATGCCGCAGCACATTCCTCGTGCTCTGAGAAAAATGCGTATTTTATGATTGGCTTTTCGCAAATATTAAAATTATTATTATATGTGTTGTGTTAGAAAGTAATGCTGTATTCATTCTCTTAAGTAGTGTGTTAAATATAGTTTTGGGTTATAAAAAAATGTTAGAATAGAAACTATGCTATGTAGGATACTTTTTTTAAAGAAAGGACTTGCAGCGAGATAGCAGTCATAGGACACCTAAATCTTTCAGAGAAAAAGAATTTATTGCCCTCTTATCGGAAGAAACGAACTTCTTCCCGCCTTGAAGGCCCTATCAGGATTCAGAGGAAGAAGTTGACGATGACCAGGCAGAATCCTGTATTTGAATGGAATTTATGCATCATGTATGAGGTGTATGAATATGCAACAGCCTATTGTTTTTAAGGGTTAATCCTTTGTTAACGGGTGTCCTTTTTCGGGCTCATGCTGTCCAGAAAAAGCTACCCGCACATCCGTAATTCTTTGTCTCTATTGTCTCATATTGTCCTAATTCAAATTGTCCAAATTACTATTACTCTAATTGTATTACTATGTTTATAACCATTTTATTACTATTAAACTTTTAAAATTAAAAAAAAAACCAAAAAACAACAACTGATTGGTGTTTGTCACATGAGGGAATCTCACATGGAGAATCGGGCCTCAGGGCCTGGATGGCGACAGGGGAGCTGATGTTCCCCCTGCCCCGTCACGATCACGGGAGCGCTTTGGCGGCTCTGGGGGCCCAGGCGAGCAGCCCTCATGAGGCGGGCGGGCACCCCGGCCTGTGCAGGGAAGGCAAAGCCCGCTGTCCCCCGGGACAGGGCTCGGCGGGGGTGTTCCCGCGGCCTCCCGCCGGCAGGCGGCGCCCGTGGCCCTGAGGCACCGCGGCATTCCCGGTGCTTGCTCCCGTCTCGCCAGGCAGTCAGCTGGGAGTGACCCGCACGCCGCTGCCTTGCCGAGCGCCGGAACTTCACGCTGCTTACACATTTCAGCAAGCAGGGGCATCAGCAGTCATTGGTTGCAAATTACGTAACTTTTGTGTTCATTGCTACTCAACGGCCATCTGCTGGCTGTGTCTCTCGCTGCTCATGCTAATCAGTCCGCGGCGCGGTGCTGCCCTCCATCTGAACCGTCCTGAGTAGGCGGCCAGTGAGTCGGAGGTCGCGATCGCCCACTGCCGGGATTACAGTCTCCGGTTACTGCTCAGCCCCCTCACTTTGCTCCTGCTGCCTCTCTCCCAAGTCCATCCGACTTGGGATTGTCTTCCCTACTCCTTAAAATTCTAACTGTGAAAAACGCCAATCACTTGGTTTTGGGGGTTTTTTTTTTTTTTTTTTTTTTTTTTAAAGTTTAATAGTAATAAAATTATTATAAAAATAGTAATACAATTAGAGTAATAATAATTTGGACAATTTGAATTAGGACAATACGAGACAATAAAGACAAAGAGTTACGGATGTCCGGGTAGCTTTTTCTAGGCAGCATGAGCCCGAAAAAGGACACCTCTTAACAAAGGATTAACCCTTAAAAACAATAGGCTGTTGCATATTCATACACTTCATACATGATGCATAAATTCCATTCAAACACAGGAGTCTGTCTGGTCATCGTCAACTTCTTCCTCTGAATCCTGACAGCGCCTTCGAGGCGGGAAGAAGTTCGTTTCTTCCGATTAGAGGGCAATAAATTCTGTTTCTCAGAAAGATTTAGGTGTCCTGTGGCTGCTATCTCGCTGCAAGTCCTTTCTTTAAAAAAAGTATCCTACATAGCATAGTTTCTATTTTAACGTTTTTTATAACCCAAAACTATATTTAACACACTACTTAAGAGAATGAATACAGCATTACTTTCTAACACAACACGTATAATATTCAATTTAATATTTGCGAAAAGCCAATCATAAAATACGCATTTTTCACACTAACCAAGCATCCGATGCTCACAATGCAACTGATTAATCGTAACTGTCCAGCTACCGGACACTAATTTTAAAAACTAGAAGGCAAAGCTTGACTCAGATCCCTCCGCACCCCCTGCAGACCGGGTGCCGCCCCTCGGAGGCGGGGGCGCCCTCAGCGAAGGCGGTGCCGGGGCCGCCCCTCTCGGTCACGGGGCCGCGCGGCACGGTAATGGCGGCGCCCGTTGCAGCCATGGCGGCTCGCAGCGCTGTGTGGTTCGGCGGGGACCCGGTGAGGCGGCGGGGGCTGCGCGGGACAGGGCGGCGGGGCCGGCGGGCCGGGGCTGACCCACCCGTGTCCCCTCGCAGGTGGAGTGGGTGCTGTGCCCCTACGATGTCCATCACCGTGTCCCCCGCGCGTCGCTGGAGAGGCACGCGGCGTCCTGCCGGCTCCGCAGGATGGGATACTCCGCCGAGGAGGAGGTGGGAGCGCGGCTCGGGAAGCGGGGCTCGGGAATGGGGCTGCTGGCCTGGGCTGCCAGCGCCGCTCGGCGGCCCCGGGCCGGGCTTTGACCGAGCCCTTTGGTCCGGCAGGCCGAGATGTACGACTCCAGCTTTTTCTACGGAAACCTGAAGGTTCCCAGCATCGCCATGGGTGAGCGGCAGCGGGGGCTCCGCCGGACGGGGCCGCACACGCGGCTGGGCTGAGGAGGGACCCTCGGGGAGTGCAGGGCATGAGGGGCCGTGGGGAGATCCCGGGGAAGGACCGAGATGTGGGAGTAAGGAGGCCGGGTCCTCACTGTGGCACAACCCCGCTGCCTTGGCAGCTGAAAACTCCCCAAGACCTACTGAAAGTCTTGACTGTTTCAATCAGTACGTTAGTTTTCTCAAATTGTAATTTGCAATTTGCCCTAATTTACCGTTTTTATGCTTCTATCATTCTGTAATTCTGCTCTGTAGATCACTTTTATATTTTCGTCTTAAAATCCAAGGAGGATGTGTTTTGTTCTCTTAGGAGTTTCTTCCTGTGTTCTCAGTCCTCACTCTTGCATCAAATGCAGAAAGTGTATTAATGAATACTTAGAAGGTGGGGAGGCTGTCTGTAGAATTTGGAGATAAAGCAATGGTACAGAGAGCAATATACATACATTTCTTTTTCCGTATCCTTGTAACTCCAGAAATAATTTTTTTTCCTTAATTATCTCCCCTTATTTCAAATATGTAATAGATGAAAATTACATTTTTAGTTCAAATGAACGAAACTATGATGTTTTGTACCATACCATAAGTGTCATAATAGAGGCTGAGGAATAAAGAGTAACCCAATCAAGTACTCAAGAACTTGATGTAAAAGTGGTATGATTTTATTTTCTTCTCTGCCTGCAGATAAAGACCTACAGTTTCACATTGTTAAGCAGGCTAGAGCCCAAAGTGTGAAGGAAGGTGCAGGCTACAGTGAAGGTAAGGAGCAAGCAGATACTGATGTGATTTCATCAGCCTCCTGTGGAGAGTTGCCCTTGTCTCCCTCCTTGCTGCTTCCTTCATTCCACTGAAAACTGCTGTGAGGAATTTCACTTCATTTATTTTTAATATTCCTTCCCCTGCATATCTTGGAGCATGATTAGTTTCTACACTTGGGGCAACTAGATGAGAGACTTTGAGTTTGTTGTGCCTGTATCTCTTATTGTCTTCAGGACTGAAAAACCCAACCAACAAGCTGGTTACTATGTTGGACTGTTTCAAGACTGAACTAAGAATTTGCATAAGAACTGTGTTGGCACATTTGCAAATGTGATGTTGTCCTTTGTCACTGCTCCAGGCTCACTAATTCCTTTACATTTCATTTTTCACTGGGTTTTGTGACCAGACAGGGGACCAGGCTAGGATGGAGTCTTTAAAGGTTCAGATTTAGATCAAGCAGAAAAATAGGGCTCCCTGTGGAATCTGTTGAGATTTAGTGTATGGTTGAGAAATTACTGCACCACCTGAAAGAACATTTGCTCTCTGTAGACTTTGGTTTGTTAAACATATATAGGCAGAAGGAAAAGTAACACTGAAACTTTTCTGATAGTGAAATACAGCTGCACTTGCTTGGACAGGTTTTCGTGGTTTCTTTGTTTCTCTGGCATAGCAAATAGAGGCTTAATGGACAGTTTCTTGGAAAGGGAAAGTCCTGGGATGAGCACAGTGCTTTGAGCATGCCAGGTGCATTTCCTCTGAAGGGAAGTGGGAACTCATTAATTTGACACAACCACATCCAAGCAGAGAAGCAGCAGATAAACCCTTTGTGGAGTGGTTCAATGCAAAGGTGCACCAGTGAGCCACTAGATGCCAGTGTTCACTGCCCAAATTGCCCTGCAAGCTTGCCTTTCCCTGAGGATAACACTGAAACTGGATTGGTGGTTCTCATTGTGACAGCTTGGCCTGTTGTAAGATTTACCTACTTGTTTGTTCAATTTAAAGTCTTTGGCAACAGAAACAAATGAAAAATAATTTTTCATTGTAAATTTCCTTTTGACTTACTGTCTCAAAGGAAGAGATTTTCTTTATTTGTTTTCCTTTTTTTCAATTGTAACCATATTTAGAATATAGCTACATTGTTGAAAACAAAAATTTGTCTCAATCACAAGTTGTGTAATTCTTCTAAAATCACAAGCATGTAATTATCAGTGAATTTTTATGGACTTCTGTGACCTGTAAAACAGTGCATTTTAAAAAGAGACTTCTAGTTTTTGTGTTTAAATTCATTTGTTCATGTTAAAACAGTTCTGATTTAGGTTCCAAGTACAGTAATGCTGAAATCTTGTATTTTAGGTTTGTTTGTAGAGGTTACCGTGGTTTCTCTTCCTCTTTTTTAGTGTCTTTAGTAATAGTAGGATGTGAAAGATTGCCCAGCTTCCATTAAGAGCTGAATAATCTGGAAAAGTTCTAGGTTTGCTGTTGTTGCATACATCCTTCTTATGTGTTGGCTCTGCTGTCTGCCTGGAGATGTGTGGGATTGTGTTGGAGGAGGCAGGATTATGGAGGTCAGATAAATGGTTGCAGGAAAACTGAAAGTTTTTGACTCAAATGGTGTTTTTCTGACAATGTCCTAGAGGATTGCATCCTGTATCTTTGTGGAAGTCGCTTAACTGCTGTTGCAATGGATTGAGAATGGATTCGTTTGTTTGGAGGCATGTGTGTTTTAACTGGGGGATGGGAAAGAAGAGTGTTCAGGCAGAGTGTTTGTTTCCATAGCTTTAAGTCAGTTATCTGATCTGGAGCACTTTGAAAGTGCCTTTGTAGTCCTTTCAGCTATAAATTCCTGTGTCAGTCTCTTATAAAAGCTCTGTAGAGAAGGTGGCAGTGTGAGTGAGACTCATTTTCACAGTGCTTGGTTATCTAGTCTCCTAGAACCTTTCATTCCTGTTGGCAGAACAGGTATTTTGCAGCTAGCACTTTATGTAACATTTTAGGAGTAAGATAAACCCACAAGATAGAGCTGCAGCCTCTCTTGATTTAGCTTGTAAGCCAAGAGCTGAAACTCATGGGAAATTACAGAGGTTGCTTTGATCTAATCTTGTATGATTCCTTTGTGGCATATGAAAACTGTATCTGTGTAAGCAATCAAGAGGGGTTTTACAGCCTGAGGGGGGCTTGGGAGGGATCTTTGAGCAGTTTTCATCTTTTCAAATTAAGAAAGTTGAAACTTCTTACAGATACATAGAGGAAGGATGAAAACAGCCTGGGAGTCATTGCATTGTTTGTTTCTTGAGCTTCTTGCTATTTTCCTGTATAATTATGCTGCTTTACAAGTAACAGCTCTCTGTCCAACCTCCAGGTTCTTACTCATTACTGCCCATAGAAGTTCCTCAAAACCACAAGCGTTTCACCTGTGACCTGACCCAAGCTGACCGCCTTGCCCTTTACGATTACGTTGTTGAGGAGACAAAGAAACAGAGGTCCAGATCCCAGATTACGGAAAATGACAGTGATCTCTTTGTGGATTTAGCAGCAAAAATCACCCAAGGTTTGAAGAATGATCTATTGTTGAATTTATGGCTCAGAACTTTCACTTTGTCCAGTTACATGAGTTTTGTTGATAGCCAAACAGAATTGATTGTGGGTTTTTTTGGGGTTTTTTTTGTGGAGAGCATACTGTTCTTAAAAGCTGCAACAAAGATCCGGGATCAGAAAATGCTAGTTTGTTGTCCTTTATGATGTTTACCTTCTTGGAAAATCTCAGTGCTCTGCCTTTTGCACATGTATTATGGGTATCTCAGTGGATGGATCTTCTGTCTTTGCTGCAGCTGTCTCCAGGTTGCCTAATAGTGCCACTGTGCTGTGCAGCCTGGAACAGTTATTTGCTGTAAGACGTGATGAGATTAAAGATTGCTTAACAGTAAAAGCTGAACAGGAGAGGTTGGGAGTCATCCAGGTGGAGCTCTTGAGCAA
The DNA here is from genome assembly GCF_047830755.1 of Zonotrichia albicollis. Classification (NCBI taxonomy): domain Eukaryota; kingdom Metazoa; phylum Chordata; class Aves; order Passeriformes; family Passerellidae; genus Zonotrichia; species Zonotrichia albicollis. The sequence continues at coordinate 82,552,088 of NC_133819.1, forward strand.
ACATACTTTGGTGTTGTTCTGGAACCTCTCATCCCTGTTGAGTCATGCCAGTTTGTAACTTCCAAGTGCAGCAAAAGCATCTGTGTCACCCTGCAGGCCCTGCTGTGCCTAGGAGGTGTGACAGTGCTTGGCATCTATGCAAGTAACTTTTTTACAGAATCTGGCTTTCTCATTCTGTGTCTTTGTGTAATACTAGCTTTGAAAACATGATTTGTATTTAGAAGGTGTTTGACCAAATCACAAGCCTGTATATTGGCGTGGATCACAGTTTGGAGACTGAGATCACACAACAGCGTTTGCTTGGTGGCTTTTTACTTGTGTGTAAGCAGCCAGCAAGAAGGTTGGAGGAGAAGCTTGAGATAAATTCACCATAGTTACTAAATACAGGAGGAACTTGAGAAAGAGCACAATTATTTTATGTTTCTGAATGTACGAGGCCTGCACACCTGCAGGTGCTCACATCCTGCTAATGACCATTTGTTTTACTCCCAATTTTTTGCTAGATGATAGTCAGAAAGGTCCAAAGTCCCATCTTGAAATTCTGGCTGAAATGCGAGATTACAAAAGGCGGCGGCAGTCATACAGAGCTAAGAATGTTCACATAACAAAGAAGTCCTACACTGAGGTGAGATGGGGAAAAAAAAGGCTTTTTTTGCACAAAAGTCCTTATTATATATCAGCATAAACAAGTACATATGCTTTCAAAGACAAATAATGGGTCTTTCTCTGCTTCTTGTATCCTGCTTTGTTATTGTTGCAAACTGTAGAGGAATGGTTTTGGTTTGTTGCAGCAAGTTACAAATAATGAACATTTCTGACTGCTGAGGTTTGAATGTGAAATTGCCAGCAAGATATAGCTCACTATCATAGAATGGTGCTATTTAAATTTATGCTGAAACATTTTTCTGCAAATAAGACTTTCCATTCAAACATCTGATGTACAGGGTTTGGGGGAGATTTTTGTGAGGTTGGGGGTTTTTTTTGAGATGTTTACAGTTTGTTTAGTGCTAGTTCAGGCACTACCAGGACATGTTTGTTTTTAATATATCTTAATCTCCAGGTGATTCGGGATGTGATTGGTGTGCATATGGAAGAACTCAGCAATCAGTGGCAGGAGGAGAACAGGTTGGATAATTCAGACATATGTGAAGGAGGGAAGTCAAAGTCTTCAGGAAGGTATGCCACAGCTGACAGCTTCTTCAGGCATGAAGCAGATTGTAATTTTATCTTACCACCTTCTTCTAATAGCACATATCAACATTATTTGAGTCATATGCACGGTTTATTTTATACTAATTCTATTAAGTCTTGCTTGAGAAACTCTGCCTGCATGGAGGATGGAGAAAAATTAATAAGTATCTTTCTTTCAGAGGTAAGTAGGTTAGTTGCAAGTGATTCAGCTGAACAGCTAGTTTCTGGTGGAGCTGGGGGATGAGTAGTGCTCTCTCTGTGCCCAAATGTGTGTATATATGTTGTAGCTGGGTACAGAAGGACACTTGGAAATACAAGTACACAATTTTTTACCCTTCCCTACCACATGACATGTGCTAGATATATTACACCTCAGAGTAAAGGTTTCCATAACATAGTAAATATGGGGAGGCTTTACAGTTCTTATCCCTGCAAATGCTGCTGTGCTAATTAGGAGGGTGTTGCAGCTATACATATTTCTGCTGTATCAAGCAACACTGCACACCCTTCCACGTGTTTGTCACTGAAGTAAACATGGAGTCATGACCTAGTGATTGCCTATTTGTGCCTCTTCAGCAGGTCTTTGAGAGGAGAATGTTTTTGAAACACACTAGAAAGTGACAGCATTAAAATGAAGATGAATGGGTGGCAGAGCACTGGAACAGTCTGCCCAGGGAGATCCTGGAGTCTCCCTGTCTAGAGAAATTCAAAACCCACCTGAAGAGCTTCCTGTGTTAACCCGCTCTAGGTGACCCTGCCTTGGCAAGGGGAGTGGATTAGAAGATCTCCAGAGGTCCCTTCCAACCCTAACAATTCTGTGATTCTGTCAGATCACGACTTAGGTTCTCCAGCTGTAGGCTGCAGCTTAAGGCAGGTGCTTGAAGAGTTAAAAGATTTGAAGCAAAACAAAGTGAACCCCTTCTACTGCCTCCTGTTTGACAAGCAGAGGTGTTAAGGAGCAGTGCTCATAGGAAATAACTGGGTTAGAGTGCTGAGATGTGCACATGGACTTTGGGCCTCTTTTGGGAGGTATTGCATTTCTTAGAGAGATAGGCTTAATAAAAGATATGTCTTCTGTCTTACATCAGTGGTATGTCACTATATTACAAAACTGGTACTGGAAGCAGTGACTGTGAAACTGTTTTTATTGATGAAGTCACTTAAGTTTGTTTTCAGAAGGGAGGACAGGCGGTCAGCTTCGGTGGACTCGCGGCAGTCAGGGGGAAGCAGCAAGGACACGGAGTGCACGAGACACAGGAGAGACACCAGCAGGAGTCCCAGTAAACGGAGGAGGAGTCGGGAGAGAGGCAAAGACAGAGACTCTCGGAGAAAAAGAGAGAGGTGAGCAGAAACAGTGACAGCTGACTCCTGCTTCCCAATCAGGCGGCTGTAGCCGTTTTCTATGAGAACTTAGTGCAGAGGTTGAGAATGTCTCATCCAGTTAAAAAGCTAGGCTAACCTCATGTGCAGTATGACAAGTCAGTGGTATGAGGCTACTAATACTAAACAGAACATACTGTGAGATCACAAACTGTGATCCAGACTTCAGAATTTACTGGCACATCTTTTCCGTAGCATGCTTGAAGGGTTGCAACAGTACTGTAACAAGCTGTTGATTTTACTCCTTGATCAGTGTGGTTAAAGGGACAGCATGTTTCTCATCCACAACTAAGTGCCTGTCATGTCTAATGATGATTTCTGCTCTAGTTTGCTCTAGACCTTAATAAATAGAATTATTAACCTTTCCACATTAGATGCTTCAAAACAATGCTGTTGCTCTTCAGTACATCTGGATATACAATTTAGCAAAAGAAAATAAATCTAGGCCACAGCTTACCATCAACATACCATCAACCATCATACCATCAACAAAGTTGATATTTACATCTGCAGGAGCACAGGTGTGTGGGACCTGTGTTTGAGCAGACATGATAGGGACTGTTGTGCAGAAGAAATGCTGCCTTGCCCCTTGTGTTTGGGTAAATGCATTACATAACTGCAGGGATGGCAATGATGGCTTGTCTCAAAGCTGGCTTCATTACACCGTGATGCCATTCATACTCAACTAATTGCCACTCTGGCACTGCATGACAAGGCTTGATTAAAGCAGCATGGAAAATAAACTGTCTAAGAGCAGTTTACTTTCTCTCCTTAGAGGACTACATTTAATGAGAGCTTTCCATTTTCCAAGTTGTTTTTTCTCTTCAGACTTTCATGCTGAGCCTAACAGCCCACTCAATGTTTATGTTTGTGTTTCAGGGATGAAGACAAGTATTACAATCATAAAAGAAGAAAGTAGGAACAAGAACCTGATGATTTTGTTTGCCAGCTGTTCAAAACATAACTTCTACAAGAACTATTGTTACTGCTGTTTTTTCCAAGACAGTAAAGGTGTGCACATAATATTGGTGTTGCATCATACCTGTGCTGCTTGGAGACGAAAAAGTGCTACAGTTTGTCAGGATGGAAGCAGTGTATTTCAGATAATGTGTAAATCTGTAACATTTATACATCTGTTAATAAATTATATTGATCTCTCATGTATTTGAGTTATTCTGACAAGGCTGAAGAACAAAATTTATGAGGGGCTGTACTTACTGGCCTTCCTGGCCTGTAAGTAGTGGATATAGAACACAGCTAATCCCTGGAGTCCAGATCAGTTACAAACAGGAAATGCATGAAGAGAGCTCCCTCTCCTACCTGACACTGTTACCTCTAGGTGACTCTGCCTACTTACAGCATGTATCAGAGGGCAGATTTCAGAGTTCCTCAACAGGATAAAACATCTTCAACTGCAGCTGGTGTTAAATGGACAATAACACAAAAGTTAGTGTTCCCAAGCTCATGCGCAAAGAAAATTCAGAACAATAGAATCTGGCAAAGGTGATGAGAATGTAGCTCTCCACAGAAGCTCGGGGCAGGTACCAAGGACACTTGGAGTATTGCTGACGACCATATTCAAACAGCAGGTACATTTCCTTTCAGCACTAACTAGGAAGACTTCCCATCCTGTCGACTAACATACATGTGTTTGTGATAGAGGTTGCTAAAACAGACTTAAAACATGCAGGGAGATATTAAGGATGTAGTGTTCTGTTAATTCCTCACACAATTACTTCAGCAAGGTCAGTCACCATCAGCCAAGCTTCTTGCCTCAATAAAGTAAACAACTATAAGAGAACAAGATCCATCTTTCCTAAAATACTTATGTTTGTTCAATGTGCCAAGAAAGGGCACTTCATGTTGCTCCTGGTTGTGGCCTTCTCAGTCAAAGGGAATCTTTCCAGTTTTAGTGCAGCCTCTAGTATCCTCTTTCATATCTCAGTTGTTTCTGCAATTAAGTGTGACTATCTGTCAGTAAATATTTGGTCTAGTTTGGATGGATGTAGGCTTTATACCTGCCTGTTACAGCAGTCTAACCAAACAATTCTGTGTCAGGTATTCCTCATCTATGTGACAAATGCAGTAGCTTTAGCTGTCAAAAAACAAAATATATTTTAAAACATCTTTATTTAGACAAGTTTATCCAAAAATAAAAAAGGTATTTAAGTTCTAAAAGGCTTCTAATTAGAGGGAAAACAATATGGAACCACTGCAGTCCTTGCATTGGTTTTGTCTACCAGCTCAGCCACAGGGTTCTCATTAAGTTCTTTCAGCAGGGCGTGGTAAAACAGTTTAAATAGAGCATGTCCTGGCAGACAAGCTGTATTTGTGCCAGAGTCAAAATGAAGTGAGAGCTACCAGAAGCATAATGAGAAATGCTCCAGTTACATCTGCCCTGGCTTAACTCAATTCCATGTTTTACTTAATCAGTTATCAAATGTAGGTAGGAAGCTTGGTAAAAAAAACAACTTTTGCTCAATTCAATATAAGCAAATGAGTGAAGGGGTCACTCCCTAGGGGTGGCCATCAGTATCTGAGAGGCTGGAAAATAATATAACCATGTATTATTCAATGAACATCCCCTGAAGGGCCATCTCAAAAGCAGGACAAAGAAAAGGAAACGCTAGAGAAGAGGATCATGTTGTTCTGAAATGTGCAAATTAGGGTACTTTGAACACAAATTACTTTCTTGAACTTATTTATTCCTTCTTTTATTTTTCTTCTCACCTCATGCTGAAGAGTAGGGCTGGTAAGGTTGATCAATAAAATATGAAGGAGTATGGCAGGAAATGTCTGATCAGCACCATGCCAGAGTGTTTGTCCCTGAAAAGGAATAAACCAAAATTTTTAAATGGCACTTTCACATGGTAAATCCTAGTGTGTTGGTAAAGATACAATTTAGGGCTATATGAAATGCAATAAAAAGGGGATTTATGATCTGTTAAATCAAAGAAACAGCCCAGAAAATGCTGCTGGTTCCAGAAGCAGGAATATGCAGATGTTACAAGCCTGTATATAATAGCTTCCTACAGGGAAAATTGTACCACCCTGCAGAGACTTCAATATTTCAGAGAAAGATGGATAAATAACAATTTATCTTTTAACAGTGTATAAACGCTGAAGTTGACAAAAAATAACTGTATATTTTTGATACAATCTTAGTCAATCCTTACTCCTGTCATCATGGCTATGCCCAAAAGAAAATGGACTATTCACCTGAAATTAAAGGCTTTTGGAGAACCCAGAGGCAATTGATACATTAAAATTCCTTGCACAGATTTTTACTTACGCTTTTTCTTTAATTTCCTCAAGGAATGCATTAGTTTCTGTCTCTGATATCTCTCCATCAATACTGGCCAAATACAAATAAAGGAACGAGAATGTTTCGAAGGGAATTCGAGCTGCTCCACCTTCTGGGTCTCTTGTTAGGATCTCACAGGCCTGCTTCATTGAACTCAGTAAGGACTGCAGGGTTCCAGCAAGAAATGAAAGGAAAAGTATCAGAGCCATGAACATCCTTGCATATCATGGCAAAATCCACACTGTAAACCATTAAAAGGGAGGGTAAATGAGATGAAGGCGTTATCATCGTTGCCTAGCTTTAAATCCCAAATTTACTCTCTAGTGCAGGCCCAAGGATGGAAACAATAATGTATTTCTAGTAGAGGCAGGAGTAAAAAATACCAGAATCTTGTGATGGTTAAAGATTGCATAGGGTCATCTGAGCTCTCTCTCCATTAGGGCTGAATTGCTCTGTTCTGCTACTGTAAAAGCTCCAACACACTGTATCTAGTAAAAGATCTTTTTGTGTGTGTATATTACCTCAATGGCTCTAAATGAATTCTCAGCAGCAGTTAAGACAGATAAGTTTACAACCCCCAGAAAATAAATATAGGTTTGGTAATTTTATTGTGATATTATATTACATAATTTTTAGATTATATTTTGGCTGATATTTACTGTTTCCCCAATCTCTATGCAAGTTCCATTTTAATCGATAGTAGAAAAAGCACTGAGGCAAAGGCATTTAAAGAATATTTCAGTTTAGTCAAATGTCAATAACATCCAAGTTACCTTTAAAAAACATGCCTGAAATCATTAGTTCCAAATATACTTTGAAAAAATACTTCCTTTAATATGGTGTTGACAATCCAGTGCCCTGTGCATGCTGAGCTATACTGGGAAAACTGTTGAAAATTTCAGCATTGAGTTTCATTCAAAGACTGATTGGATGCCATTAAAGAAACAAACAGGTAAAACCACATGTACCATATATATCCAAAATATAAAAGCACAAAACCAAACCCACAAAGGCTTTCTTCCACCTAAGTCTTAATATTTTTCACTGCAACTTTTTCAAAATTTACTCTTACATTCTTATTAACAAGCAAGCAACGTCTATGTAAAAAGAAAGTATTTCCTAACAGTAGAATAGCAATACTCAAAATAAATAAATTATCTGTTTAAGATCTAGAACACAGGCCAGAGAAGTGTCATCTTATAATCCCTTACCAGTTTTACTTAATGCAACTTCTCCCCTGGAAGACTTTTCAGGGAAAAGAGAAGCAGCTGACTCTGTGATGGCCAACTCTACATTTTGCATTTGGCTGCCCCTCTACTGTCCTTTCTGGTCCTGCCACCCCAACCTGCCACAGTCTCTCTCCCAACATAGCAAAGTTATTCATATCCATTTTGCCAGCCTTGAAAGACAATTTAACAGGCTACCCGTGTGGTCATTTCTCCTTTTGTAAAGGATTTTGTAAAAATGTATTGATGCTTTACAAAAAGGATACTTCAGACTGGTGCTCTTAAGAAGTTCGTATTTGTCTACTCTTGTATCTCAACCATGACCCTGTCTGACTGTGAACACAATTTACAGCTGCAGAAAATGAATGTCAGTTTCTCGTGTATGTCTTTCTCTCTGGTTTAGGAAACTGAGATCTAGGTTTCATTATGTAGTAGTGAAATCACATAATTCACTTAATATCCAAAAGGATGGCGAGATGGTGAAATTTAGTCTGTCTAGCTCCATCAGAATGATGTTCCTGTGACTCCATTTTTAGTTTTGGTTTATTTGGGTTTTTTTTGCAGGAGAGAGGGGTTGTTGTCTTTTAGATAAGTAATGTTGCTGTTACTATTTTTAAATGAAGAAAAGAGCCCGAATGACAAGATCATTTTGGGAGGAAGACTGGAATCAAGAAATACAAATTTGAAATAAAGACAGACAGATGGAAAGACAGATGGATAGACAGACAGACAGACAATTGCACAGTTGCATTGCCAGGCCAGGCTAACATTCAGGCCTTCCAGATATTGCAACATTCACAAAAATTTATTTCACATATATTTTCTTTTTAGTACCTCTTCTTCCCTACTGTAGAAATCATTAGAAGTATTATACTTTATAAGAACATCAGCTTAATGCATTTTATAATCTTTCATTCTGTTGAAATGCTCTACTGAGATTTTATTACTGACATTAAAAGAACTAAGTGCAGCTGTAGTAATATTAGGTGCTGCTGAGAAAATTTAATTGGTTACACAATCAATTAAAAATTGTTTCTTTAATTTCTCCCTTCAGTTCTCCTTCATGGACATTTACACAGATGCCATTCAGCATCATTCCTCCATCATCCTCTCTCACACAGGACAAGCACCCTGTAGACACACTTGCTCTTCAACTGAGGACTTAGCCATCCTTCTTCTGGTTAAGTTCCCCAGACCAAAATCTGATTCACAAGGGAAGTAAACACTCAAGCCACTTTACCAGCTGCTGCAAAAGCAATCACCATTCCCCAAATCCATCTGCATTAAGTGTTCTATGGTCTATGTTGCATAAGGATTCTAGGCAACCCCTTGTGTTTGGACATGAGGGCTGCTGCTGTGAACGTACCCCACCAAGCACGCTGCACCCAAGTGCCAGAAACTTCATCCACTCCACCTCCTCGCCAAAACTGTCCAACTGCAGGATAGCTTCCAGCTGCTCCTCTGGCAAGCCCAAATGCTTCCATTTTTCCCTCAGTTCTGCAATGGCCACCATGCCTTTGGAAGAAAGCTTTGAACAAAATCATGGTACCACAATAAGAACTCCAGAAACCAGAACGAATTTAAGAACACAGTGTCTCCCCAAAATACTTCAAATACTTGACAGTCTCTCTCCCCAGCCATCCCCAACACATCAGCATTCCTTAATAGCACTGTGCATTCGATAAAGAACAGCTTGTACCTGTTTGTGCAAGACCTTAAGGAGTCCTGGGGTCAAACCAGCATCTTTTTTCTCTGTTGCTAATGGCATTTCGAGCCTCTCCTTCACAGGAAGGGGTTCACCTTTAGATAAGGCTGAAAAATACCTAAGTGAATGGAAAGAGCGACACACCTCAATGCCCATGGCCATTACAAACTGCACAGAAGTAAATTCTCTTACAGTTCAGTGTAAGAGTCTGCAGGCTCCCCCACAGGAGCAGCAGCACCGGGTAAGTTGCCTACATGCACAACTCCCATATTCCTGTGCCCAAAACCCACAATCTTTAGACTTTACTTGCCCCTTTTCATGACACTCTAATAATTCTTGAGGTATTTAACTTATTTTGTGCATGCTATATTCAGTTCTTTTGGTTGATGAACCTGAGGACTTATCTGTTTAACATTCCTCTTGTGGACTACCCAAAATGTACATCTTCCTATTCACATTGCAATTCTCTTCTCAGTATTTCTGCTATTTCTGTCCACTACAAAATAAAATTTAAGAGCAGAGCACAAAGGGCCTGGGATGCACATCCTTTTAATTATAAGGCTGTCAACCTTAAGAACTGCCTCTGCCTTAACTGGCCAACAAACTGAATTGTGCAAGGAAAACTCGGTTTTTATTCAGGTGCATCTAATGTACAAGTTTCTCCACCTGTCCTGCCTCATCTGTCCTGGTCATCCCTGTCCATGTGCAGGCTATCCCCTGCTGTGCAAACACCTGCTAAAATACAGCAGGCAGCACTCCAGAACTGAATTAGTGACTACAGAAACAGATGCACAGTATGCATGCACAGATAACACCCGGGCTATTTTTCAGCCAGATCCAGTTCCTCATCTGATGATTCACAGGCACCAGCACTACAGCAGCAGCAGCACGTGTGAAGCCACAGCTTTGCTCTGCATTGCATGGCTCCCAGGGATGGATCTTGCTCTGCCAGGTCGGGAGCATGCTCCAGAGAGAGGGGCTGCGATGGGAGCAGCAGCAGGAGGATCGCAGCAGCCGCGCTGCTGCAGGGCTCAGGCAGAGCTCGGGGCCGTCCCTGCTCCCGCAGCCCCAGTCCCAGCAGGCTCCAGCTACACAGGTAACCTCACCTCCAACACATTCCTAAGAAACGCCACACCATTTCAAGGTGGTCCTGCTGGCTTTCTCCAACACTGCAGCGGTAACAATTCAGCTTCAGATTATTTTCTTTCTAACAGACAAGCCGGACTCCAGCCTGGCTGTGTTAACAACCTCCCTTCCCTCACACGGTGCAGACGTTTTCCAATCCCCCCAGCTGAGAACATCTCACCTTTCAAGAGCTTGCCCACACAAACCATAGGGCAGGAAAAAATTATAGTGAGCAGCTGAGGTAAAAGAAACAAACTGTTAAAGGAGAAACATTTAAACATCTAAATCAACTTTATGGCAAGAGATTTATTATGCCGATTATCACTTTAAAGGTGCAATTTTTCAGGCACTTTTCCCAGAAAGAAAGAAGAGAATCCTAACCAGGCTTAAGAATGAGAAAGTTAATGTCTAATTTTTTCCTTTAAATTCCAAGAACTGAATCTCAGATGAAAGAAGAAAAACCAAACCAAACCAAACCAAAAGGAAAAAGAGTTGGTCTTTCAGATAGAAAAACTAATAACAAAAATCAAATTAAGATGCATTTTTCTGTAAGGAAATCCAGCTATTTCAGAAGTAAGCCAGCCCTAAACCTCAAGGAAACAGCAAATAAATAAAATAAATAAAATTTTTTAAAGGCTTACATGCTGCATTAGTACACAGAAGTGTATATGCAATGTATATACTGACGCAATATTCAAAACTGTGTCCACTATACAATAAAGAGGAGAGTGAGGTTTTGAGGGTCCATATGTAGAGCTCTCTGTTGTTAGGTGAACACCATACTTACGCAGCTGCCCACTGCAAAACATCAAAAGGCTGAGTCCTGATAGCAGCTTTAGTAAATTGCTTCAGAATATCAGGTAGCTCCGGGGGGATTTTGATCTGCTGAGCACAGAACATGGTTTCTGGAAGAGGCATGGTGCCCAGTCACAAGGACCTGCAAGAAATAAAACAGCATTTCACAGATGCAGAATGTGAATGAAAAGCTGTGTGTGCACATGGGAGTGAATAGTGCCTGTCCCCAGATTTTCTCCTGTCCTACCTGACAGCCAGGGCTTCTGGGGTGCTGACAGACTTCAAAGGGTAAACAGACACAGCTCTGTGTGGCTCTAGGCTCTAAAAAACTTTATGGCTACACCAAGTAAAGCACGTCAGCTTGGGCACCAATCACAGATGGGTGAGAACTACTGCTCTAACAGGTGACTTCAGATAGTTTTAAACTGATTTTTCTCCTCAGACCTACCACAACAAAAATTTGTAAAATGGGCAGTCCAGACAAGGCACACCACACATGCCAACATGAAAGGTATCTACATTGACAACTCACTACTGCATGCCAAGGAAAATCTTGATATTTTTGTACAGATACCAGAATACGCAGATGAGCAAGTCTGTATTGTGTTTATGTATTCAAAAATGCTGTAGCAAAAAGTTACTAATATGTGCTTGTGACAAACTCTACATCAAACAAATACAGTGACAAACAAGATATTAATGTGTCCTGCAAGCAGATATCACACTTGGTTCATCCAGCTCCACAGGCGTGTCTGTCTCATTCAGGATTTAACTCATTTGTTGCAAGGAACCCTGTTCCCCAGGATCCAAAAGAAGGGACAGAGATAGGCTATTGTATGGTTCTTCTCCCATAGCAATGGAGCACATTCAGTGGGAAACCCTTCTCATAATTTCCAGGATAAACTATGGCATACTTAAGTTGATTTAGCAACAAGAACCTAAGATGGTTAGTTGTTTGCAGAAAGGAGGAGCAGTAAAAGCAACAGCATTAAGAAAGTAATCAGGAATTATGTAACAGAATCCTCTATCCCTTTAGACTTTTTAAAGATAAGAGTACCTGGCAGGTGGCTTTCTCACATTAATTTTCCTGTAGCGGAAAAGAAAAAAATTAAAAGTCAGAGATAGAGCAATGGAACCGCAGTGGCTCAAGGCTCCTTTGAGGATCAAGCCATACTTAGAGCTTTATTTATGGAGAAATGCAGACAGGGTACAGCATCTTCATCACTCCAATGCAGACAATTTGCATCAGAAACAGACTTCAAAGTGCACATTTAATTACCACATTGGTCACGCACTTTCAGTAATGATTCAAAAACACAGCTCTAGCCAAGGAACAGAAGCTGAAGGCAAAAAAGCTGAGGATTTCAGGACAACAGAAAAACTCTGAGGAAGGAATACAGCTGTGTGTGCATGTACCCTTGGGAAGTAATCAAACAAAAGAATTAAAATAAAATCATAAAAAAAATGCATTGCAAGAGCTGCTTTTCTACAGTAAGCCATTAATCACAGAATAGCAGAGGTGGCCAGAGACTTCTTGGAGGTCAGCTGCTCTGAACCCCTGCACAACCTATGAGCAGGGTGCCAAAGATCCATGTCCAGGTGTGTTCCAAGAATCTCCAAGGATGGAGACTCCGCACTCCCCTGGGCAACCTGTGCCGGTGCTCGGTCACCCTCACAGGGAAAGAAGGTCTCTTGATGTCCAGAGGGAACCTCCTGCACATATATACACACCTAATGGTCAAAGAAAAGCACAGCTAGGTCAGGCAGCCTCTGCACCCCTTCACCATGGGTTACTCCCGCTACAGACAAAGCTCAGCTCACCACTTTCACTTCCCTCTAGTTAGCTCTAATGTTCTACTTTTTTCCTTCCGCCAACCCAAGCCAGCCCCAGGTGTTCAGGAAACAAGGCCAAGGCGTGTCCGCACGCAGATGGGACCGGCCCAGCCCCGGCTGCCCGCGGCCCGTCCGCCCCGAGCTGCGGGGAGGCACCGCCGGCGGCCAGCGGCCCCTTGCAGGCCGGAGGGAGCCCCAGGGCCGCCCACGGCCCCAGAGCCCCGGACACCCCCGCGGAGGCCGGCCCGGCGCTCGGGCAAGGCCCGGACACAGCCCCTCACCTGCCCCGCTCCGCGGCCCTGCTGCCCCGACAACGCGCAGGGACCGGCCGGGGCGGGGCAAAACGCAATGGCGGCGAGCTTTAAAGGGCAACAGCGGCACCCGCTCTTTGTACAAACTTTGGAAAAGGCCCAAACCATGGATGAGGATATTTAATGTAAAGTTACGAGCTTTACTTTCGTACAGTCACAGATGCAGCCTGCAGGGTGGGGCGCAGTCGGCTGGAGGATACAGCGGCGGGACAGGAGCCAGCAGTGGGCCCAGGTGGCCAAAAAGGCCCGCGGCATCCTGCCTGTAACAGCAGTAGTGTTGCCAGCAGGATGGGGGGAAGTGATTCTTCCCCTGTACACGGCCCTGCTGAGACTACACCTCGAATCCTGTGTCCTCTCAATTCAAGGAGGGACTGGAGGGTGCTGGAGGGAAAGGTGACAAAGCTGGACAAGAGCCTGGAGCACAAGTCCTATGAGGAACAGCTGGGGAAGGTAGGTTGTTTAGCCTGGAGAAGAAGAGTCTCAGGGGTAACCTTATTGCTCTCTACAACTGCTTGAAAGGAGGCTGTAGGCAAGTGAAGGTTGGCATCTTCTCCCAAGCAACCAGTGACAGAGTAAGAGGGCACAGTCTTCAAGCTGTGACAGGGGACATTAAGACATTTAGGTTGGACATTAAGAAGAATTTCTTCACAGAAGGGGTGATTAGACAGTGGAAGGGTTGATCCAGGGAGGTGGTAGAATCACCATCCCAGCTGGTGTTTAAGGAAAGACTCCATGAAGCACTTTGTGCCGTGGTCTAGGTGCTAGGGTGGTGTTCAGTCTAGGCTGGTGTTTTTCTCAGACATCTTTTCCAACTTGATTGATTCTGTGAACATCTTAGCCCCATGTAATTGGCAGAGCCCGTGGCTGGGAAGGCTGATTCCTGCAGGTGCCTGGGTTCCCTGTAGCCTGTTGGCCCCTTCATGTCCCCTGGCCACAAGGATGCTCTACTTGGTGAGCAGTGTTAGGGTGGCATGTCTATCTTGCCTTTGGCATACTTGCACCTCCTTTCCTGGCATGGATGAAATGTGAAGAAATGTTGAGTGAGCTGAAAAAGAGACAGGACAATGTATCCCCAAAAATTCCCTTAGAAGCTGCTGCTTCCAAGGACAGCTTAGCCACAATCAACCTCTGCTGGTCAGGCTCCACAGTGCTGGACATTCAGGATAGCAGCACCACTGAGAATCTGGCACCATGGAGAGAGCACAGCCAGTGGCAGCAGCTTCTCAGCATCTGCTGGTCCGAATTGACACCATGAGGCAGCGTGGGCTCTCCCACTGCTCCAGAATGTGAGGAACCAAAGTGCCCTCTCTGCCACAAAGTCTTCTTTCCACTGCAGATAAAAACAGCATCAGAGGTAACCTGACTGGCATCCTCTGTAAAGATGCCAGCACATCTCTTGGTTACAAAGCAATACCCCTCCTGTACCTTCTAAAATGGACTCTACACAGCCAGAGCACTCAAATCAACTTGGTAATAGGATTATTCACTTCAGAAAGCCTTCTCAAGCCATTGCTCAAATGAAACTTGGGTGCTGCATGCTCAAAACAGGCCAAGCAGAAGCACACAACCCTATTTGAAGCCAGGCCTTTTTAATCCACATTATGTCCCTGCTGATGAACATATAAGGCCATGCAGGACAAAGATAAAATGGTGGGCTCTGGAAAGCAATAAGCACACATTTTAACAACTGTTTAATCTTTCATAAAACAGGAATACTTAGCATAAGCTGCAGGCTAATTATTTGGCCTCAAAATACTTTGCAGATTCCTGTAACTAAAGAAAACAGTAAACTTCTGACATATAATGACATACATTTCTATCCTTTAGTTGTTTTAAAGCATCTACTCATTTAAAAACACTATAGCAAGAAAAACATGAAGGAAACATTATCCTTCAGGAACTTAGAGAATAGAATTCAATTAAACCAATCTCACAGTGCAGTTTCTCAAAGGTGTCTAGTGATAACAGATTAACAACAAGATGCATATTCTCTCTCATCTGTGGTCCTTGCACACACTCTAAACTATCCTTAAAATGCTCCAAAAGTAGATGTCATACTCTGAATTCTTCCAGCAATTTGGTCCAGTGCAGTGAAATCATACATAAAGCTGCCACACTGTATTATGGGAAACAGCAGCATGTAGGTGGAAATTTTGTTCTGTATTTAATGAAATGTATTTTCATAGAATCATAGACTGGCCTGGCTTGGACCTTAGAAATCACCTAGTTCCAACCCTCCTGCCACAGGCACAAGCACTTACACTACACCAAACTACTCAGAGCTCCATCCAACCTGGCCTTTCACATTTCCAGTGGTGGGGCATCCACATCTTTTCTGGGCAACCTGTTCCAGTGTCCCATCACCCTTCACAGTAGAGAATGTCTTCCTATCATCTAATTAAACCTACTCTCTTTCAGTTTGAAGCCACTTCCCCTTTGTCCTGTCACTACATGCTCTTGTAAATACTCTCTTTATATGAATTTATGCTGCTTCCTAGAAGTATTTCCTCCCACGGTGTAATACACAGCCTTATATATATAAAGACCATGGATGTAATTGTTGCTTTATAGCAGCACTGCCAGAAATGCTGCTATAAAGCAGCATACCTTAGAATTTCTGCTGCTTCCTACTTCCATGACTCCTGCTAACAACTAGTCAAAATATCCCATGGACTCTCCACTCTAATCCAGCAGTATTTTTTAGATGCATCACATTCCTTACCTAACCCTAGCAAGCCACTTTGGCAATTTGTATCTGCTGAACGTGGCACACCAGTGCAGCTCTGCACTATTTAGGTTTTAATACAGAAATTCTATCCAATATAAATAAAAGAGCTTTGCACTGTTCTCTGGTTTTGTAAGCAACAAGGAATTATAAGTAAAACTAGTGTCCTTTTCCAGGAACACAAACAGCCCTTGAAAGCCAAGTAATGTTAAATACCACCCACTCTTCCCATGCCTGATGTAGACACCTGCAGATGTTTGACTTCACCTTATATAGGGGAAAATGCCTCTGCAGCTTTGGTGTTGGCCAGTACTCAACAGGTAAGAGATAATAGCAGGTATGCAGATAAGCAGAAAAACTGATATGCAGAGCTGTGAAATAATTTTGCCATTGCTCCATCTCTCAGTATTACACTGAACTCAAAGCATTCAGTTTATTTTGAAATGGTATTTGACCTCTAGAAATACAATCTTTAAAAATTTTCCATTATTGAGTAACTTTGATTTCTGCATATGATTTCTCAATTTATGGTTACTTCTTAATGAAGAAATTAAAACCAGATGCACAGTTTTTAAAAAATGCTGTTAACTATGCAATTCTTTAGTTCCAGCTACTAATTAAGAACTGAAATGCCACAGTAAGAGAGCTCTAACTTACCATTATGCTTCATAAAAGTTGTTTCCTCATCTCTTTTCAGAAAACAGCTTCTTTTCTTTTGCACCCAGAACTTCATAACACTACCAAGATTCAATTCCTTGTTTAATGTTTCTACTATTTGCATCATCATTTCTGCCAAGAGCTTCACTCATTGCCCAGGCTGTACCATGGCCATTATTCCCAAGGCAAGCAGAACAAGAACACTGATCTTACCACAAAACCTTTCCAATGTGGATGTAGAAAAATGGACAGTGACGTCCAAGGAAGCACAATGATGCTGATCAGCATGCCAGGCAATCAAACCCCAGTCATTTGTGCCTTGTGAGGTACAGGCTTCTTTGTGAAGCTTTTTACAGAGCTCTCTGCAGAACAGCGCAGCTGCTGTGAAGATTTTTATGAGGACCTTTACGCAAGTACAGGGGAAGGCAAGCAAAGAATTAATGCACTCAGCAGAAAAGTGATGTGAGCACTGTAATAGGCTGGAGTTGGCATCTTACTGAGGAAGTCACTGACACAGAGCAGTTACAGGCACTGAAGGGCCCTCAGAAACAAAATCAAGTAACTTCGGCTTCACTCAATAGAGAAGGGGCAGACAGAAAAGATGCAGAGTTTTAACTATTTTTAATCAATATAAAATAACCTGTGTAAAAACAGTCGAAGCTATGCTGCAATTAACTTTTTTCAATATGCACAAGATAGCTACAGAGCCATCTGACAGTTCTTG
Source organism: Zonotrichia albicollis (assembly GCF_047830755.1). Classification (NCBI taxonomy): domain Eukaryota; kingdom Metazoa; phylum Chordata; class Aves; order Passeriformes; family Passerellidae; genus Zonotrichia; species Zonotrichia albicollis. Next base: position 82,569,064 of record NC_133819.1, read on the forward strand.
GATGAAGGCTTGTGGAACTAACAACAGCATCAGATTCTCAACACACAAAGGGGACACAATTGAGCCAGTACACACCTCCAACCCCTCCAGTCAAGATCAAGGTCAACACAAACTGTGGTGGAAGAGTGCCTCCACCCACCCACCCACTTTCCCACTTGAAAAGTAACAGGAGCACACACCACTGCATCACTCCAGCACAGCTGTGTCAGAAACAGCCACTTACAAGCTTACTTATCAAGTTTCTATGCCAGGGGAGTACATAGCACACAATAAGGCAAACCACTGAAATTTAAAACAATTTATAAAGTACTGTTATTTAATTCCTGTTCTCTACAACCTCCATATTCTTTCAAAAATGTGAAAAAATAAGATGAGGAGATGAGATTTCTGAGAAGTTCACAATGGACAGTTCTGGAAACAAACTTTACCTGGGATCTGTAGAGCAGTGCAAATGCCAGCACAACAGTTGGATTTGACACCAGTTTTCCATTTAAAAAAAAGCAATTACAGATACCGTAAGCTACATCAAAATAGCTGCAGTTCACATTGCATGACTGACCTGATTTGCTGTTTTCTTTCATGACTTGTAAAATATCAGTAGAAACAGCACAAAGACTTTTTCTTAATAAATTTTAATATTAAGACCAGTTTGTCTGGATAAAAACACAGTTACAAGTACCACACTACTGCAAATTCTGCATGATGCACAGTAGTGCTCACAACATTTGCGTGGCAAGACCATTTTGGAACGGTTTGTGAAAGGTATGTCAAAAACAGAATCTTGGCATAAGTAATAATGTATGTTACCAGTGAATTTATTATTGTGAAAATATATCTGTCCCACAATGTACACCACTGTAAATAATCAAATGCAATATTTATGCGCATCAAAAATATATGGGGTGAATATATACTCAGTTCAGCATTAAATCAGCAACAGTAAATGAAAAAAATATTTTGGCTATTTTTCTATGATTTCATTTCACTGGAAATTTTCTAATAAATCACTGCAAAGGGTAATATTTGTGGTTCAAAACCATCAGGACAACAGTGATTCTGTAAAATAGTATGGATCTGAGAGTGACAGCCCAATCCTCCTGCCACTAGATTCAGATGCATTTGGCTTGTGCTCACTGCCTTAGAACGTGAGTCCAGACACCAAAGAATGAACTACCACCATCACAGCCTGGACCACATTAGCTCACACCATGTCAGATCAGAGATGCAACATCAATAAAAGGAGATGATACTTTAAAAGCACCTGCCAGATTCTCAAGTATTAATTATATACACACATGGTAAAGTACAGAATACTGAAGGAGAGTGTACTGAATAGCAAGTTAAATGTTCCATTCACTTTCTCATTACAGCAATGGATATTCACATTTTCCACATTGGTCCAGGAAAGATACTGCAATCTAAGCATGTGATTTGATGCTACTTAAAGCTTTGAGATACTGTTATGTGTTTTCTTTATCTACATAACCCCCACCCCCAAATATTACTGCAAAAGAACTATCTACATATAGAAATAACACAGACTTGATTTGGTGGCTCTTGTTTGATGGTGTTCTTGCAAAGAAATCTGCTAACTTTTCCTTGCCTGTTTAATAGCATATGTATTTCCCTGCCCCTCAGGCCATAAATGGTACATGATAAATCACTTCCTCAGCATTATTCCTGTAAAAATTCACAGTGACCAATTCTGAGAGAATTTTTTTTGGTTGGGTTTGGTTCTTTTAAAAGTAATTGTGCAATATAAAATTCATACTACAATTTTCAACTTTGGTAACTTACAGAAAAAAGATTTCACGCCGTTTAACTAAGGATCAGGTCAGGACGTTGCTCACACTATGCTCTTCGTGCTGTGCAAGCACATCAGTTAATGTTCATCCCTTTTCTTGAGATCCTGAAAAATTCTAATATTGATAAGAAATTTGCTACAATTTAAGTTGTGAACATATTTAATTTTTCTCGGTACCTTTAAATACTTCCATCACCTAGCCTTAGTAAATTTTTACTTACTGCTTCAGTTAATGGATTCCTGATCCCAAAGCAAACACCCACCTACCCCCTTCAACCAAACAGAAAAATCCAGCTGAGCTTCAACAAGTACATCTGAATTCTCAGAAGAGGAAATATTTTCTTGATTTAACAGCAACTGTACAATATTACAAACTCTGACACATGAAAAACAATCAGGCAATAGAAAAATGTACAACAGCTTTGGTGTTATACAAAATAATAAAAAAGACTGGACAGCAAGATACATAGTTCATTATGTTCTCAACACAGCAACTTCATTGCTGACTGTAAGACAGTTATTTACTTTTGATATTCTCTACGTGGCCTTTCCACTCATGAAAAATCATACTGTATTACTACAATAAGAACTGTTATGAACACCATAAAGTAAGCTCCAAATTTTATAAAAACATCTTGCCTCTTTGCACTATTGCTTTGTGGCACATTGTCAACAGAACAGCAGTCCAAAATAAAGTGACAACTAGATTTAATAAATTAATATACTTTTTAAAGATGTACAATGCACATTCTTTTTAATCCAAGGTTTTAGGGTGTCAGGACACTTCTATATACACATATACAGATCTCAGACAGCATTTACAACATCAGAAAATGCAGATAAGAAACAGAGCCTTAACTGCTATCTTGATGCTACCAACAGAAGCCAAAACACTGCTGAGAGTATTATTGGGAAAGATATCCAAAGACGAGAAGAGTCTATGAAAAAAGGACATGTAAAGGCAAAGGGAAGGTCAACATGTTTAATATGACCATCTATTCTTGTGAAGACTGAGGTGGAGTTGTTGATGTGCCTGGTTTACCAGACTTCCGTTCGTAATTCACAAGTCGTTGTCCAACAAGGTACCTGGGATCACAGTAAAAACAGAATTTAACACAAGGGAATACTATTTTGTAACACAAATCCACTCTATCTCCTTTGCTGCCAAAGTAATGTTTTCATTTCAATAAAAGTTATTCTATAAATTGTAAAGGAACAACTTTAGCTGGTCCTTAAGCTTTCTTAAAGGGAAAGAAAATATCCTGATGCTACTCCATGGAAAGCTTAAGGGCTGCAGAATTCCTTTAGTGTGATATTGAAAGAAAATTAACTATCACAGCAGCTTAACAGTTTTCATACCTTTCACATTATTCCTTTCTTCCTCTCTATCACTATTCCACACTTTTTGCCACCTAAATTCCTTTTCATGCTTCCTATTTGCACGCTAGTTCTGTGTGTACAAGAGCCCTACACACCTATGAAGTAGTTGCTAGATCAATTGCTAATCTTCTTAATCCATAAAAAAGGAATTAGGGTAACACCAAAAATAATTTAATAACACAAATAAAAGGTTCAACTAAGCAAGATAACAAGAAAATAATAGGAAAATTATTATTTTTATCAGGCTTCTGAGTAATACAGAGTAATAATTACTGAAAACATCAGAAAATCACTCAAAATTTGGTAAGGACAAGCTATCAAAACAACTGAACATTCTTTAACAGGTTAGCTGGACTAATAAGTAGAAAGAGTAAGAAAAACAGTTATACAGAAAAGGTTGAAGAAATGGTTTTATAAGCAGCAGCTTCAGACATTATTTTAACTTCCAGGTATGTTGTAATTCATTACAGTCACTTGTTATTCAAGACTACAGGTGAGACCAACAGTCAGCTTCATTTGTGGGAAAACACACTCATGTTAGATATGGGGGAGTGTCTTCCCTTTATAAAGACAGTCTATCCCTGTGTTTATCTACCTGAACCACAGATAAAACATCTGCCAAGAACACTTTGTCTGTTTTAGAGCGTCATTTGTCTACATAACTTCTTAAAAACCCTTTTAGTCCTAAGTATTTACAACACCTGAATTTGACCTGAAGTATTCACATATATAGATACATATAAAGGTGAAAAATTTAAAAAAAACCCACTATATACTCACTTGTCATTTTTAATATGTTCATAAAGGCGCTTGAACTGGCGGACTTGGAAGGACAGAATTCCCATCAAAACCACCACCATAAGCAGAAAAGGATAAATGCGTCGCTGAACGAGGTTCTGCATTTCAGCTGTAACTCCTACAAAACAAGACGCCATGCTTAGACATCGTAATACTGCTGAACTAACATATTTCTGCTTCTCTTCTTGCTTCCATACTTTTTGTTATACTGTAACTTCAGCTGAAGGGCTGTGAATCAATGACACATTCATTTACTTCAAAGATCCAATGTGACAGCTGCTGTTCTTTTTAATCTGAAGCACTACGAGTGGAAAGTTTTCCATTAACAGGGTGAAAACCAGAGTAGAAAAAGAAAAGAGCTTATCAGTTCTTTTTGCCTATTAACTTCTGCTTATCTGCTTACTGACTTCTCCTTGTGTCAGAAAAGTCAACGCAATAAAAGTCAGCATTCAAATGAGACTGAAGAATAAAACGGGACTTCTTGAACATGTTAATATCAAAACTAACTAGTACAAGACAAGTCTTGATGAAAAAGCTTATATATCCTGGTTCTAATCAAATTATTTACCTCAATTATTAGGACATAGGAAAGTCTGAAAAAACCCTATATATTTAAAATTTACATTTTAATACTATTAAAACCTCGAAACAAACTCAGGATTTTCACCTGTTCTAAGCTTTATTTAGAATCTGACAAGCCAGAAAAAGATGGCCTCAACTCAGTATAGCTCCTAGAGGGACTAAAATCAAAGGCTGATAGTCCAAAGAAAAAAGTTAATTAATCATTCCTTTTCCAAACTAGCTAGATACCTAAAATGCACAGAGAAGAAATCAGGGTCTGCCCCTCTTCTTGAGTAAGAGGAGGGGCAGACACTGATTTCTTCACTGCGGTGACCAGTGACAGGACCCAAGGAGCAGCCTCAACTGTGTTAGGGAAGGGCTTGGGCTGGGTATTAGAAAAAGGCTCTTCCCCCAGAGAGTGGCTGGGCACTGGCACAGGCTCCTCAGGGAAGTGGTCACAGCACCAAGCTTGACAGAGTTCAAGAAGTATTTGGACAATATTCCTGGAACATGGTGTGATTCTTGGAAGTCTTTAAACATTTACACTTGTCAGCAGGAGCTTTTTATTTGCGTTTTTGTTGTGGTTGTTTTTGTTTTTTTAATAAACTAAAGCTTGAAGTTTTATTTCCACAAACATATTTACTCTGCTGTAAACCATGAGATGACAAATAGGTGTTCTGAATGCATACATACCCAGTAAAGGTACAACACCAGAAGCTATGATGTACGGCACACACAGGGAAAGCAAGAGGACAGAGATTACGGGTGCTGCCAGTTTACGGATGATGAAGTGTAAGTCAATGTTACGAATCCCATTTGCATATACCTAAAATGGAACAAGTTAGAACAGATCAATTAAGAAAGCCTTGCTTTGCACTTACAGTAATAATCAGAAGGTTTTACACAATTCTCCTTATGAAAGGAAATGGGTGTTTCCATGGCCACAGCTGAAGAAGAAAAAACTCTGCCAATTTACATCATGAAGGTTCCAGGAAATCATTTAAACAATGCCTAAGAGACCAACTTAAACTGGAACAGAGTTGAGATTCAGTTGCAGGAATGCAAGTGACCTTCTGAAAGATCATTTCATAGAGCTGTGGACAATGGTTCTGTGGGTGACCTGGGATCACTTTGCACTGTTAACTTACTAGAAGAGGAGCCTGTATAGGCTAATAGAATAAATTATTACATTTTGTAATGGGCAGAAAATAGGATCCTTTTTTATTTGGTGGGGCAGACCAGAGCCTCTGTACATATAGTCTGTGCCTGAAAAAAAGGCTTCCACAATTCTTAAGCTTCTCCAGTTACTACCAGAAGCTAAGGTCAAAACACAACCAGATTAAGCATGGGGAAAAAAACAGTTTTGAATGGCTCCCAGCTACAGCTAAACAATGGCCTCTGTGCCACAGCCTGGAAGGCTCAGGAGTGTGGATAAACAGCCCATGGAGCGTGTTCAGAATGGAACAGGGAGCCGTGGTATGCATCAAACATACTCCCAGACTAAGACTGTATTTCTGCAGTGTGGCAGCTGAAGTGATTTAATAACGGACTATGTGCTAGACTTACTCATGAGAGGCACCTTGTGTACAGAGGTTGGGACATGCACCACAGGCATCACATACAGTGCAGGGCTGAAAAATTACCTTCTGACAAACAACTGAGATCCTTCATTGAGATGACAACTATGGAATTTAACAGTTATAATCAAGAAAAAAAATACTTCTAACAGAGCTACAGGCCATGTGCCTCTAAACTGCTCAGAGAAACTGTTCTGCGTTGCTTAATAATCAAAGGGGAACAGAAATTGTGTCTTTCATCTCTAGTGATCTATGAATGGGGTAATCCCTACAGCTGCAGAGAAAGCAAAATTTTGTGTTCTTGACTTGTGGATGTAAATACTGCCCAATATTTGGACAAGTATTTGGACACATACAATTAATCTGAAGAAATAATCATGCTTCTTTCTCATTTTATTACAAACCTGAGAAAAAAGCATATATGTATCCAAAGCATTTTCTTGAATTCAGATTTCTGATTTTTTGTTTTACTGTTAAGTGTACCTTAATGGATTAGGCTATACAATTTAAAAGGTTTTTACAAGACTAGTTGAATTCTACTCAATTACCCATTACTGCACAAGTAACACTGTTTTTTGACACACAGTTAGAAACATAAAAAATGCATTATGCAGAAAATTCACATGAAGAATTTTTCCTACCTGTTCAATAACAGTTTTCAGCCACCACTGGGGACCCATCAGTGTTATGGCAGCAATTATTTTGGCATGCAGAACTCCAAGAGCCCAGTCCTAATTTTGTAAAATTTATAGTGTTAGCAATAACATTATCTTTAAAAAGTCTGACAACCAAAAGCTTTAAGAGCAATGTGTTAATATTACTTATAAGTTAAAATATAATTACTTTTTCATTTACATGGGACATTGATCCACAGAGATGACATCATCTGCAAATTCCTAAGAAAAAGAGAATGCTCTCAAGATTAACTAACATCTGTAAATTTAGCTCCCTGGGACCAGGAAAATCACTACTTCTATTAAACCAAAGGCAAATACAAAATAAAAGCATTAGACTTAAAGCAATTGACTAACATTCTGGTTAAAAACGAACTTACATAAAAGGAAATTAATTTCCTTTCTCTAGAGAAGAATAAAAAAAGATACAAAGATGATAACATGCATTAGGAAACAAGTTCTTCTGAAGTTTAATTATTCCCAAAACCCTACCTGATGTAAGAAGGCTTAAAGCAAAACAATGGTCTTAACAAAAAAAGTCATACTCTTTGGTGGAAAATTTATGTTTTGACATAAACTGCACTTATTATGGTATGGAATTAGGACACTGTAACTACTGGCTTCTAGTAAACACTTCACATCATAAGTCCATCCTTTCTGGATTACAGATATTTGTAAGAGATTTTCAATAAAACCTGCCAAAAATAGAATGCAAAACATAGGCTGATAAAGTGGAATAACCAGCTAAGAACTAGTAAGGCTTGGGACATCACAGACTAAATTAACTTTCTTAACCTGCTGGGGAAATACATTTTCTTGAACTGATTATTTAAAAAGACAACTTTTGTTAATGTCAATTCTAAAGGATTTTAAAAATTGTTACAAAAAAAGCACCAGTGTTAAAGTTGATTCACGTTTATTTAAGAATGTAACCTCTGCATAACTCTTTTGGGAAAAATGGAAATTTGTCTCAATTTTGATAGTTCCTTGTTCACTTAGAACAAGTCTCAAATCCCACTTATCCTATATTTTGAAGAAGTTCTGCTACATGAAAATAAAGCTTGTCAGTATACTTCTTTTAAAACTTTTAAGGAACTATTATGCAATAGTAAAGAATTTTTATAATCTCTAGCATTACAAATTCTTTCCAAAATTGTTTGGAAACCATGATCATCTACCACTGTAATTATATGATGTCCTGATTTTCTGGTCATCTACTCAGCTCAAAAATATACTTGGATTTTAAAATAATGGAATAATTGAATTTATAGCCAAATTCTCCTTTGCATTATGGCTTTCAAACATTTGGACACTGAAAGTAAATGAAAGCTTAGGGCAGCTTAGAAAGTCACTGTCCCTGAACACTCTCTTGTTATTTAGTAATGGCATTCTAGATGCCTGAGTTATGGTTCCCTCAGATGGGTTTCTTTGAGTTATGACTTCTTAGGTGATGGAAGCATTTGTCATTCAATCCTGTATCTTCATTTCATCTCCCAACTTGGAGGACAGAAATTACATTCAGCCTGTGAGACGTGACTGAAGAGTAATAACACATAACTACCTCAAAATTTTGTATTAATGATTTGACAACTCTGGCCAAAATCAGCACGACCCTAAATAATTTAAAAATTACATTCATAATGTGCCTCATCACTGAATTGAAGTCTTACAAAGAAAAAAAAAATACCAGAACCTCTTGCTGCATAACTACATGCAGAAAGCTTTCCAGCAGGATTAGAGTATGTGCATCTGTGCACACATACATATAGATATACTAACTTCTTACATAACTTTACAATTATGCTACTGAAAAATAGCTGATCACTGAAATGCAACCTCTGATGTCATCTCACAACAGTTCAGCTTTTCATAGTTTAAATTCCTCAGCATATCCTTTTGGTTCAAATAATCCTCACATCCAGACTAGCTGCCTTTTATCTGCCACATACAAACACATTTGCGGAAAATGCTCTGAAGCACCGAATCCACGTGAAGCAAGGCAGCCCATACTCCTTACATCAACAGCAGCAAAAGAGTGGGAGCAACTGACCTGCCAGGGATAGAAGAGAGGTGTTTGATCCAAAGGAACTCTCAAAGGTGCGACGATGACCAATTCAAACAAAAGACCAAGCAAAAGCGGAACCACACCAGCGAGCAGTATAGCCACTATCAATGTCTTCATTATCTAAAAAAACCAAGACATTTAATTAATGTATTTACCAGAGGATTCTTAGTTTAAATTAAAAAATGTAATTAGAACATAAACACACAGCCCCGGTAAATAAACCCCAAAACTACATAGACCTCTATTTCACACATATACACCCTAGAAACAATTTTTACTACATACATAGTTTTGCAATGCAAGTTTTCAAGATTGGGTCCTATTCCATAGGAAAAGGAATTCCAGAAAAAATCATGACTGTGCCTACTAGAATTCATATAGTTCTAAACCACAAAGTCACACTGACTGTTATCAATAGGGAATACTGTCCAAAGGCACTTCAATATATAGCATATGCCCGCTCATATGTTGGGAAATTAAAAAAAAAATTCCAAAACTGCCAATTTTTTCTCTGGAACAAAACCAACCTTAAAAATTCAGTCATTATGGAATATTTGACTTAAAAATGGAGGACTCAGAACACAGTATTTGAATCTTTATTCTAAAATTCTCCTAATTTAACTGCATCATACAAAGTAGCCTGACTTAATTAAGAGAGTAAGAAGCAGCAAAGAACAAGTAGAAATTAAGCTTTAGCTATGAATTTTCTTGAAGAAGCTAAAATCAAAATGATGGATGAGGTATTTGAGAAACATGGTAGTACATGAAGAACATGTACAGTGTAACAATTCAATAAACACATTAAAATGTCCATAACAAGGTACATTTATGCTATTGATGTTTAAAGGAACTAGCAAGAAATCTACTACAGAAATCCTCAAAATCAACACCAAGATAAAAAGTTGGGGTATGAATTTGTTTTCATGCTGAGAATGCCAACTCCTCAAAATCAATATTTTTGAGGAAAATATCTTTATTTGAACCATGCAAGTTCAACAGCTGATAAAGATCTTCCTGAAAATATGCATCAAGCTACTTTGTAGAGATATGGTCATCATAATCTATCAGCTTTATTAGGTTTTCCCATTTGATAATTTCATGTAACTAAACAAGTAAACAGTTAAGTTTCCAGGTTTATGTGAAAATGTAAATGTTTTTGAGAACATGTAACATATGCCATAATAACACAATAAATTCACTTTTAAAGGAAAACAGAAAAATATACACATACATATATTTAAACATATATACACACAAACATATTTACACTAATTGCCTTCCAAAAATAGTTAGCCTAGGCAATGGGAACGTAAGCTGCAAAAGCTTCAAAATGGTCTGAAAAGCAAAATGTAGTATATATTACAGGGTGAAGCCTCCAAGCAAAAAATAAAACAAGTGCCATTAGCTAATTTTTTGGTAGTTCAGTACTTTTTCTCAAGACTCACCATGAGAGACCATTCTTTGACCTTCTGGAAAATGACTCTACGACCCTGCGGCATCCAGGCCACCAGCACTGTCACAGCTCGGATAGTCAGCCAGCACACATAGAGACCGCAGGCAGCTGTGTACAGCTCATGGATTTTGGCAGTCCCCGTCCAAAATGACATTAACCACCGGCCAGCGAACACTGCAAACACAAGCACTGTTACATAGAGCAATGCTTCTGGATCTATTAGGGAAGGATGCTCATTAAAAAAGTACTTCGCAAATTTACCTGAAATATCTCTGCATAAATATTATTCATCATAAAACAGTTATTTTGGTACTATACACGTAATGCATAAAGGTGTGAAGCACTATGCAAAGGGCTTCAAAAATGATGCCAAATAAACACATAGAAATTCTTTTCCACCTAGATTTTCATTAGGACAGCAATTGACCTGACCTACAGCAAAACAAAGCACTGTTCAGAGCCTAAATACTGATCTTCAGAACTGCAACAGCAATCATGCATTAGTGTGTAAGCTTGAACTTAAATTATACGAGCTATCTTTGGGTTGTTTCACTGTCTCATGTAATTTTTTAAGACTTATTGATGGGGCTTCTGAAGTTCTCTGACAAAAATGGGAGACTGATTTTCTACAGTTCATTTTTTAATAGTGTTTTCATTTCCCTAGTATTACAGTGGAATTATTTTATGTCCTACTACTAAAACAATCACAGAATTTATAACTTTGATCTTAACACATTATTGACTTTAGGATCATTAACAGAAGAAATAAATTACATGGTATTACAGCAGACAGGTTATGAAATTCTTCATTAATAGAAGAAGGTAATAAATTACATAGTATTACAGCAGACAGGTTATGAAATTTATGCTGGTTGACATGGCTTCATTTACTCCAAATTATTTTTAAAAATACCAAATGTTCTTGAAGTACTTATTTGGACATTTTAAAGTGATATACATGCCACTTCACAAAATCTCCTAGTGATGTGTCAAAATCACAGAAGGATAGAGTATCTCAAGTTGGAAGGAACTCCTAAGGATCATGGAGTCCAACTCCCTGCTCCTCGCAGTACTCAACAATGGCACCTTCAAAATATTTAATTAAAGACAATACTGTAGAAGACCTGGAAACAATCTACATATTTTCCTTCTCGAAACAGTAAAACAGGTGCAAGAGTTTCAATTATTTTCCAGTCAATACTACCAAGATTGAAGCATTGAAGCCCTGTCCTCAGAAGAAAATTATTCTACAACAAAAAGGGTACGGCAATCTCTGTTGTTTAGATTTTTAGATTACAATTTGATGACAAATTATTAAAAATTAGACTAGTTTCCATATTTTTGCCTTTTGATTTCAAACAATGGTTTCAAAACATATGCCATAGTTGGCCATGGCAACATACTGAGTTGTTTTTAATGATAGTTTACCGTAATAGACTCACCTGGTAAGGTAAGGCAGATAAGACTAGCAATCAGTAATGTTATGCACATAAAAACAATCAAAAGAAATATCTGAAAAAGGGAAAAAAAGGAAGGGAAGTGTGTAAGAAAGTTATTTAAGCAAACCCCAAGAAATCCCAGTACAAAAAAATACATAATCCTAGAAAGGCAGCTAAACTAGGATGTTCAAATACTAACTGATGTTTCACTATAAATAAATCAGCAAAAAGAAACCTAACCCCAGTACATGCAGAACACCTGCAGTGTTGTGTATTTCTAAGACTTTCCATTAACTGTTCCAACATTAAAAAATAACATATGAATCCAGAATGACTTAAGTTCTTTGCTTTGTCACATAAAAACAGACCACCTAAATTTCTGCACTGAGCAGCATGACTCCCATATAATCCTGAAAGATTTCTAGCTCTGTATGTCATATGAGCAAGACAGTGGTTTTAAAAGGAAAACGCTGCTGGCAAAGTTCTTCCAGATGTGCTCAGGTTTCTGTGACCAGAAGCTGACAATGAAGCTGGTTACTCCTCAGCCAGGTTTTCACCTTACCAGAGAATTAGCATGTACTTGATTTTTTAAAATATTTCTCAAGCACCAGGTGCTATGAAATTCTGCTTCACTAACCATCAAAGCCACACAACAAGCAAGCTCACTATGGGAAAGCTAATACCTTATCCCAACAGACTGCCAAGAGAAAGTTCAATCTGGAGCAGACTTTCCTTGACAAGACACTTGGGTATAAAGGAAGGAACCTTCAGATGCAATACCACACTGACCCAATGTTAGCCATTACTTCCATTCTTCAGCTGCACCTGAAACCACACCAAGTGAGCTGTGGTGCAGTTTATATTTAACTCAGAGTTCTACTAACAACAAAACAGCTATCTAGTTTAAGCTGTATATTATTCTAGAAATGTAAGTATTTGCCAATAAAATTTCCTTTCTAATTTTAAGGATTTAGAACTTTCAAGCATTATACGATGCCTTTCTATGTTTAATACAGATGCAGAAGCAACAGAAGTTCTCTGTTTATTTTCTTAATAAAGCAAAATAATTCTAAATACCCTTCAGCTACAAGACCAAAGTATGCCCCCTTGAAAGCCATGCCTTGTTAGAGGCACACCTGAACTACCTGTTTTGAGAGGGGCTTATTGTCTTTCTCTCCATTACTTAGTGTAAAGAAAATAACATGTCAATTGACACATAACACTCAACATATAGGGGATCTGTAAATAAAACTGTACTTGAAGATCTTACAGGCTTATATATATATGAGCATGACTGCAACTCTATGTTTTGAAAGCTGCAAACCATATAAAACAGGATCCACCATGTGACTTCTGACAACGTGGAATAAATCTTTCTTAGAAAAAAAAAACAACTTCTCAAATGCCTTTTTCTTTTCTCTTGGTATATTAGGTATACATACCCTGAGTGGGAATTTTAAAGGCCTACGATAAGGCTGGAAACCCACAGGTCCTCCCTGTTGAAGTATGGCTTGATGGGCCGCATGGAGACCTTCTCCCACAACTGGAATGGCGTTATTATTGCGAGCATGCTGGTTGTTAGGTTGCTGATTTGCATTGTTTTCGTTCTCTTCCTGATCACCAAGTAGGTAAGAATGAAGATCCCTGCAACAATCAAAATTTCAGTTTTGTTCTGTTTGGGATGAATGAGAAACTTACAGAAATATAGGCCTACCCAGAATCCATACAGGTTGTACAAAACTAATACAGGAGTGCTGGCAGAATCTTGATTAAGTAAAATAAGCCTTTTTGGTAACATACTCAATATCATCATAAACACAATTTAGAAGGAAAGTGCTGCTGTGGATGCAGTTAGAATCCCATCACAAGGGAAGATCACTTATCTGTTTGACTGCTTTAAAAACACCACCTGGTATTAAAGGTGCTGTGCACATGAAAGGAAAATGACATGGATATTTCAGTTCATGTAAGCACACAGCTCTACTGACAGCTTTTATGTTACTGTCACCAAGCTCTATAGGAAACAAGGGCCTTCAAACCTAAACCATACAAGGATGGTGCTGCATTGCTATGGACGTGCTGTCAAACTGCAGAGGCAGGCAGTGTCTTTCAAAAAGATTCTAAATTGCTCAAACCTGTTCACAGCTTTTTAAGAATATGAATCCCAGGAAAAAAAATCAATCTACTTAAAAATTATTCTGTTGATGTTTTCCACACATACAATTAGCAAAATTTGAGTCTGATTAAAACTGAATATTTAGAACTTAATTTTCCTCAACTTTAGCATAGTAAGGTATGTGGGGATACTCTATTAGCAATGAAATTTACCCAATAGTTTGCCTTTTGGGAACAACAGAGCAGAAGATTTTCATATGTGCTAAACTAAAATTGCTGAGGAGGTAATTTGCAATTGTCCTAAAGAGCTGCAACAGTGGAGTAAGAAAAGTAATGTCTATCATAATCTCTAAAACTCTTGTGTTACACTATACTTAAACATAATCAAAACTTGGAAAATAATTAAAACTTCTTCAAAATGTAAACCAAGAGAAGAGGGGGTGAGCAGAGTTTCCTTATGAGAAACTAAAATAAATATTTTGGGTTACACTGAAGAAAAAATCTTTCATTCATTTGCTCACTTTCTCAGACATAACTTGGCAAAGAATAATTCTTGATCCTAAGAGTGCAACATGGTGGGAGAATGCCAATGTACTTTGAAGTTAAACTGAAAACTGTACAGAAACAAAATCAACCTTACTTTTTTCTTGACTAAGTTGGCAAACAACTGATGAACTAAAAAATAATTTCAAGTGCTAGGACTCTGCCTGGCAGTACAATAATTTACTTTATTTGACAAAGAAATGGTTCCATCCTTCTCTAAAGTCTGAACTTGCAACTTTAGAACTGCTAATTTAAGTTGCTTACTTCTTCAGCTCAATGTTCTAAATTATTTTTCTTTATTTTTCCTTCTTATAGTAAGAAATCCAAGAAGTGCACATGAATTTTATTCAGATGATTCATGGAAACACACTGCTGACATTTATAGCCTTATTTTCATATCATAGGGAGTGAAGAAGATGTCAATCATACTTTTACAGATTTCTTTCACTAAGCAAATGCTGTAATGGTATACCAAAAGAATTACTTGTCAAAGGCTAGTCCAGAAGTATGTACATCTACTGCTTAGAAGAAAGCAATCACTATAGAAGTTTTTCATAATGTCTTTATCTGTAGAAGAGCTATTAAACCTGCTTGTTGGGATAACCTTCTGGAAAGCTCCCCTCATGTGTAAAGGCCCAACTGGGCACAGTGGTTGTAGCTGATTTTGGATTTCTGTACTTACAGCAAGTATCCAGCAGTAACAGTCCATGCTCGTACAAGACCTTTCAACCACTGCCTTGTATGTCCTTGCTCTAACAAAGCTGGAAGCACCACCTGAAGCAAAAGCAGCTCTAGGGAAAGTTCACTTACTGGAGCGTCACTGGAAACAATGGAAAGAACACAAAATCAAACACAAGGAACATTCCAATAGAAATATTTTACACTGAATCCTATTAATGCCACTACAATACAAAAACACATTGTATTTTGCCAAAAAGGAAAATTCTTCATTTTTTGTTACGGTTTTTCCATATATACTACCCTGAGCAGAGAGGTTAGCCACTTTGAGGTTAGCCACTTTGGCTTATAACAAATTTAGGAACAAAACATTGAGAAAAATTATATCTAAGAATATAGTATGCATCTCTATTTGCATCTATAATTGCTGTTTGAATTATTATTCAGAAATAGGAAAGAACTGCTATAATTAAAAAATGCAGTTACAGATATTCTTTTACTCCTGAAGCAATGAAAATCAGGAATGAGTGTGTTAAAAAAGCAAACACAAAAGGAACTTCACTATCAGAAGTTGAAATGGGAAGTGTTTTGAGGGCATAAAGCCCCAAACAGTTATCTTTACGGAAGGAATACAAAATGCTTCTTTTTTCAAGCAGCTTTTCATTTGTCACATTGTATGATGTAGCCATGTCCTTTACCCTTTACTTCTCTTAGAACAATGAAGATTAGATTAATGGAAGACAAAATAACATAACAAAAAGTGTCACTTTAATGCTCAGGGAGAGCAAATACACTTTTTCCAGTTATACAAACATTAAAAAATCCCATCTTTTTAAAAATAAATGCTCACCTGTAGAGCATAACATTATATGGAAGAAAGTTAGGCAGGAGATACTTAATAATGCGTATAGGAAGCCAGAGCATGAGTAGTACAATTGATCCAAAGACAATCTGCAATTATAAAGTAAACAAATTAGTCCAAAAAGTAGAAACTACCAAACCTGGTTTCCCACTCATCTCTGACATGTTCCCTGGGGTGGTGGCTAGCCCAGGCTAACAGCTGAATGCCTCCCCAGCTGCTTGCTTATTCCCCTCTTCAGCTGAATGGGAAGGCAAAACAGAAGGCAGGCAGGACTGAGATAATGGCAATTTAATAGAGAAAGCATCAAGTAAGCAATCAAAACAGTAAGAATTCACTCTCTACTTCCCATCAGCAGACAGACAATCAACAATTTCCTGGGAAGTCAGGAAGGCAAACACCATAACCATGAACATCCCCTCCCAACCTCCTTTCTCACAGCTTTTACTGCTGAGCATGATGTCATATCCCTTTGGTCAGTTCAGGTCAGCTGTTCCAGGAATACCCTCCTTCCAGCCTGCAGCTTATTCACTGGAGGTGAGGGAGCAGGGCAGAGGAGCAAAGAAAATGCCTGGGTGCTGAGCAAGCACTGTGCAGCCATAGCCAACAGGCCTGTGTTAGCAACACTGTTTCAGCTGCCCATTCAGGTGCAGAAGGACATCTGAAGACACTATGAAGAAAATCAAATCCATCCTAGGCAGACCAGTTGACTACAATGCCCTTGCCAAATAGGACTGCAGCTGAATAAGCACCACAACAAGCCTGCTGACAGCTAGAGCAACGTCAGAGAGTTCTTTCTTCCCCTTTCCCCAACACCAGGATTGCTTATTTTGTATTCCTCTCTTTTCTAAGTGGCTGACTTCTTAAGCAACTTGCTGAAGCATCAAAAGACCTTTCAGTTCCTATTTCTTCACATTTCAAATTGACTGAAAGACCAAAATTCAGTAGGGGACATCAAGTGCCTGAAGACAATGCACTTTTATGATTCCTGTTTCCTTAAGGAACAACCCCATGAAAAATTAAGTACATTTTAAACACATTCTTACAATTTATATAAATGAAATAGATTAAAGATGTGAAAAAAAAAAGAGTTGTGTTTAACTAGGTCAAAAAGAAAAAATCCCCTTCTTCCCTTCATACACAAGGCATTTCTTTAAAATACAGAAAGATAAACAGAGCTTGAAAGGTGTGATTTATTCATTGAAATGGTAAATGATTACCATTCTGGATCCCATATTTTAGCATGAAGCTAGTGAAAATTCTGAATTAATTAGCTGAGCAAGTCAAAAGGTGAAGTTCAAGTAACTGCCTGTTCAACACTTATGTATGACAACATAAGTGAAATCATGAGCAACCAGTAGATCTTGGCTTGTATTTGCACCATGAAATTTCAGGCAACTGAAGAATTACCATTATCTAAGGACAGAATGCTCAGAAAGGTGGAAAGGTCAACTCCACTCATACTGAAGGGCTCTCTAACAAACCAGGATCTCTCTGAGCTTTCACTGCTTAAAGCAGCTCAGGTGTAACAACACAGTACATCAAACAATGTTCCTGGTGTGTCAGCTTACACAGTTCATGTAACATTTATGTCAAAGACAGTCTGTGACCCTTCCTTTGCTGCGTGCTCAGCAGTGCTCAGCAAACCTCAGACAAACAACTGAAGGGAAAAAACTCTCAAAGTTTTCACTATCTTACACTGATAATCTGGAAACAGCCACCACTGACTACAGCAGCAGAATCCAATCCAGAATCTGTCCAGAAAATTACTCCCTCTGCTGCACTACTTTGGCTGAACTGGACACACAATATTTACTGCAGTAACTGAGGGCATCATGAAAGTTACATGATTTACAACCACCATTATAACAAACACTTGTTTTCTGAATATACAAACATTTTCTGGGACTTTGCATAAGATACTTGGTCTAGAAGAGAGATCTGAAGTACAACCAACTCTCCTCAAACCCCTGCTCTGAGTAGACCCAGACACATCAGGCTGTTCAGAACCTTATCTTGTTGAGTTTCAGTATTGAAAGATGCAGATTCTGCAGGCAACCTGTTCCAGTACCACTTCACTTCCATGGTGAAAATGTTCTTCTTTATGTACACAGTACATATGAAGCTTTATTTCCAAATAAAGAAATCTTTTTGAGAAGTCCTTACCACTGATAAGATAAACCTCCTGAGATGTCTATAGATGGGCAAGTGAATCATTTCCTGCACAGGATTGAAGTCTGGATCATTCAAATTCCTGAGAAACCATAAGACACCAGGTCTCAATACCTGGAGTAGGAAATAAAATAAATGAGGACAATATAATCTTTGTATTTATTTTTCATTTTGAACAACACTGCTGCAGAAAATAAGCTTTACCATAATAGGGATATTGGTTGAACAAGATTCACCAAAATTGCACAGAAATAGAACAAAAAGTATTATCACAGGTAACTAGAGAACCAATAATCAAATACGAGTTTAATTTTCAAGTACTGATTGATCTTAAACAACTAAAACATATTTGGATTAATTTGAAGGCAACACTCAGATTTAACAGCTAAACAAAAATCTGTAAGTAAAATGTACCCAAAATCATGATTTTTCCACTGCAGTAAGTACCAGCATGGCCCTTTTTACATAAAACTGAATCCAGTAGACACACAAAAAATGGTAGCAGCAATACCCACACATGAAAGATTTAACAGTTCTGTATGAAAGCCTCTAACTGTGTTACATACCAATCTTGTTCTTACAGACTCACCTCTCTTAGCAAAAGGATGAAGGATGCAAAATAGAAAACGTAAACCATTCCAACCAACCAATGCAGAAACATTGTGGTGCCTGGGGCAGACTGAAAGCTCAATTCTCTGTCTTTCAGAGTGGCATCAAACATCTCCTAGAAGAAGGTAAGTAGTAAACAAGTTTGAATAAAGTTTGGCAAACATCCACACGTACTCATTTTGTTTACCCTAGTTAAATATATATACTAAGCATAATTTAAATGTTTGCTTTAACACATAAATACACAATTTATAGAAAAAAAGGGATTATTTATGATAAGAACAGCAAATAAAGATCAATACCTGATCAATTTATTTCTTCTGAAAGAAGAAATATGTCAACTCAATCACTAATAGACTCTAGATAAGTTATAAATCAATTCAAACAAAGTGACACTATGATGGAAGCAAATAATTTCTAAGTAAAATTCTATTTCTACCAAGGTTGGAAAAAACTAATTTTGTCAATTTCAGATTTATCACTCAGTATTTTTCATGACAGAAAAACTGTCCTCAATTCCAAACAAGTGCAGCAAAGATCTTTTTCGAAACAGAAAGAGACTGGACAACTTAAAATACAAAGTCATTACCATTCCACATAAGATGGCTACATAAAGAGGTTTATTCAGAGCACAAGTTTGCCTGTAAGTAAGCTCATTATCACAGTGGTCTTGTAACAGCACTAAAAAGGATTAGGATCTTGTGATTTTGGTAATAGCATGTTAATTTGTATTTAGTAACATAAAAACCCCCAAAATTAGCATTAGGCAGTACCTAAAAACCTCTAGAAATTTCCCTCTGGAAATGCTGTTGATGAAAACAGAAGAGTGCTGTCAAACTCACATTAACAGCTCTCTTCTCATCAGAACTTTTTTTTTTTCTGCTTCAAATATAAACAGCTACAAAAGATTTTATCATTATTTGTTTCTGTTCTTACCAAGGAGCATATATCCAACCACCAGCCACAGATGAGAGGAAAAACACCAATTTCAACCACCACTAACAAGGAAACCTTTAGGAAAAGACAGAAAATAACATCTCACTAGTTTAACAAAAATTGCTAAGAAAATAATATTGTCAGCTTAAAATGAGAGGGGTTTTTTTTCTGCACACAAAAAAATTAGGATTACCTTGACAACAATATAGCAAACTCCTAGTAAACGACGTGATCGCTGAAACTTAACAAGAGCTGCCAAACCCTGAATAACTTTGTCAAGAAAATAGCACTGGAAAACATTTTGTAACAGTCTAATATCGAACACTATATTATGCTGATTTTAGCAATAGGAAATTCTATAAAAGAGAAAAATCAAATAGTAAGTATGTGTACTATCAGGATTCTATTTCCAAAACTGGCTGTGACTCCAGTAGTCATGATCTGGTGTGCTGAGTAACATCCCTAAACATGCATCTAAAGTAAATAAATATCAATTAATAATAGGACCTTTCTTAAATTAAACAACCAACAGTTTTCTCAAGAAATAAATAGTTGTCTCTGAAAACATCTGCTACAAATAAGTAAATTTAAAAACTGAAGACCTACTTTAAATAGTAGCTTTCCCTTCACTGCTGTGTAAATCAAATTCTCACCTTTTTCATGAAAAGCTGGATGCACTTGCACTTTAGGAGTTTGTTTTGGGGTTTTTTTTCAGGAGGCAAAACCTACATGCTAATCTACTAATGCTTTACACATGCACTGCACATCAGTATACTGATGTGGAAAGTCAATGTTAACTTCATTTACTTTTGCACAGAAAGCTGGTAACAAGTGTATATTCTTTCAAATTGAAGCTGATGTAAAAAACCATGCAGCTTGAATGCAGCTTTCTTACTTGTGACCAAATAAATCCTTCCAGCTTCCAGTACTTTATTTTCTACAACTAAGAGAAAGTAGTTTTCTCTGAGAAAGTAATAATGAGAAAGAAATTCTTGCTGCAAACTCTCAGCAGTTCAGAGACATAACAAAGAAACTAAAATAATTCTTATTCAAAAATCTGGCAGGATCAAAAATATTTGACTAAATTTCCCATCATATTTCCTTTTATAATCTCTCTGCTGGAACTACAGCTCACAGCAGAAGCCTACAGATAGTGAGGAAAAAATTATTCTACACTCTTCTCAGACAGACTTTCAAGCAAGCATAAAAGCCCTTGATTGTGTTGTTAAGCATGTGACAGTATTTGAAAGCAGGCAGTCACACTGACAACTTCTAAATCTCCAAGAGAACAGATCTTTCCTTCCACCAAAATTCCTTCCACCAAAATTTCCTTCCACCAAATTTCACCAAAAGAGCAGAGAAAAATGGTGAGTTAAGTGCACCTGCATCATGTCTGCACCTCAACAAAGCATAGTCAGAAAAAATTATTGACACATAAATCAGAACCAGGTAACTACTAACAAAAGGATACATGACAAACAATTAGAGTCACTGCTAGAAGAACATATCCCACTATAGTTGTAATCAGGCCTTCAAAGTGAGACGCTTGGACCTGGAGCAAAGAGGAAAACAGGTGAAAGTTTATCAGTCTCTTAGAAGATTACATCTCCTTTTTATGTAACTAAGATAAATTCCAAATTTCAACTCTTCAAGAAGAATGCCAAGTTTCTCTAGTTTTTACATATTTTAATAATCTACTATCATAGTACTTCATCAAGAATAGATAATGTTTACATTTACATTACAACTACTTTCTTCAAATTCAAAACAACCTCAATATATGACACAAAAAGTGCCACCTTACACTGTTTCATTCATCCCCTAGTTTCCCCATCTCAGTATCATCCACTATGAAACTTAGTAAACAAGTATAAAATGTACACAAGGAACAAGAGGTTGTTAAAAAACCCTGAAGACACACACAGTTTTTACAAATAGTAAAAACTTCACTTGAGATGTAAATAATGGAGGATGTGGAAAAGAGTGGGACAACATTTTCAATCATATATTCAAAAAGGTTGAAGAACTAGTAAGAAGACATACTCAAAGTTACTTTTGCAACCACAAATAGAAATGGAAAGATGCTACAAAAATATTGTGATTGAATAAACAGTGGCAGTTTATTTTTCATTTGAAATTATAAAACAGTACTCACATATTCCTCAAAGCCCAGGCCAACAATGGAGAAGTGACCAATGTGGTATGGACAAAATGCTGTATAATGTAAGCAGAAAGGAGATAAAAAAGGCCATGAAAACTGGTAAATGGACCCTTATTTGCAGGATGAATATTGTAACATGGTCTTATTCTACCTCTTGTAAATTTCATAAAAAAAATACAAAAAATTAATTTCTGTGCAAATATTTGCAAGTGTTAGATTCATATAATTTTACAAGCACTGAAAATCAGATCAGAATTTGCACTTAAGGACTAAAACAATATAAAACTACACAGAATAAGAGGACAGTCTTTTCCTTCTTACTTCACACTGCACTCTGTAAATTAATTCCATTTCTCAGAGTTATGTACTAGGCTGGCATCTGTCTCAGACTCCTGAAGGAACCTAGGCTGTATATTAATTTTTTCCCGTGCACTAAAAGATTTCAGTAGCCATTTTACAGCCTGGTGAGATGGGACTTGCTTTAGCAAGGCTTCAGTTCCAGTGCTTTAATTCCTAAGAATACTTAAAATATTACCAAAAATGCAGGCCCTGCAGAAATTTGCAGAGAGAAGAGGAGGGGGAGAAAATGACATCCAGCGAAGGGATGAGGAGCAGCTGAGAAGTCTTTTACTTTGAATTAATGTACTGAAAACTATTCATTATTCCTGAGAACTCGCTCCTGACCATTCTGAGGTTTCAGGGGAAATGCATTAGAAAACACAGCACTTCCCCATTTTTAGAAACCTGCATATTTGCAACAAAATCAATTTTTTAGTTACTTTATCTCACTCTGTTGTCTTCCAATCAAGTTATGAAGGACTACAGAATTCAACATCAATTTTTTATAGAAGTGGAGTGTGTCAGTATAAAGTGAAGGGGCTGCAGAGGTGGCAAGCTTCTATTATCACCTATATTGTCTTCACTACATCATGGTAGCCCACCCTGGGAACTACTACAGACTAAACATCCCCTCAAATGAAAAGTGAGATGATTTTCTCCCTCCTCATTTTGGTATGACCAACATAAAAAAATTCCAACTTAAAAACCCAAGAAGCAAACAAACAAACCAACAAAAAAAATACAGGTAAAGATTTAGCAGTACTCATATTACCCTAATCAATGATAAGAAAAGTTTTAATTTATGTCTCTTTTAGGAAAATCAGCAGTTATTGGGAAAAGCAAACATGTAAAAGATAAAGGGAGGAGGACTTGAACTCTCCCTGTCCAGTAAGAACAAGAGAAAGAAAAGTGAAATGAAAAAGATCACACTCACAACTCTACAGGTATCAGACTAATAACTTAAAAGTTGCATTTTTGACATTTTATGAGAATATAGTGCACAGTTTGTCATGTTTTTAAAATAACATTATTTAAAATATTTTCTAATGGATTCCTTAAAAAAAAAGCACAAAGCAGTACAAACTCCTCTGTGAGTACTAGACTGAGCTATAGAAAATATTAATTAAGTTGAAATGAATTAATTTGCCCAAGGAGAATTTCTGGACCACTAATTAAGATTACAAATGCTTTCCTTCTGTTTTATCAAGTACCTCCGGTGACATCTGAACTCACAAGTACTTTAGTAATTACAAATTACTAAAGATTTGGCAGTTGCAAATTAAGCAGTATTACTTAATGGGAAAGATACTAAAAATAGGGTTGAGAGGCACATATTAAATTCCCAGACCTCCTGCTTACTTAGGAAAGTCATTCTCTTCTCTATTTGGGAGTTTCCCCTTGGCAAAGCCGCTACTGAAAATGTTTCTATACAACAGCCTCATTAAGCATTCTTATTACTTCCTTATTATTGAATTTTAATCTATGGTTTAGAAATTCCATGGTTATTATCTACTTAGTAAAAAAGCCTATGTAGTATAGCAGCTAAAAAAATCCAATTAACTTCTGATAACTATGTATTAAAATAGAATAATTGCCAGAAAGAAATAATTCAAGTATTTTCCACCTCTTATTTTAGAACAGTTACAGTTTCTCATGAATTAAACATACAATGTACTTATGTTTATTAGCTTTTGATTTGCTGTTCTGTTTCAGTATCTAGGTGCTCAAATTACTGGTTCAGTGTCATGAGCTTTACTTTGTCTGTAAAAACTTATCTACAGTACAACTTCAGCTTTTCAACCTCAAACCCTTCTGCCAAGAAAGACCACTGAAAACACACCAAAGCAACATAACAAATTTTTTTTCTAAACTGGTCATTCAGAGCAAGTGAAACTTTGTGGTATTTTTGTCTGGTATTTTTTGAAGTGTATAACATGCTTCATTTGTCACTAAAATGCTACATTCTTGCATATCTCCCTCCCTTTCAGTCTGAGCTCCAAGAATAGATTCTTAATGGAAAAATTTGTATAACTATCCAGTAAGAATTATGAAGAGAAAAAAAGAAGTCTTAGCTATTCCTCAAAGCACTGCATTTCCTCGCAAATTTAATTCCCTGAGATTCCTCCTTTAATTTAACAATATTAGAAATAAATACTTTCTGTGCTTTAGCTGACATGGTTAAGATTCTGCTAGGTTTCCTATTTTAAATCTATTAACTTAAAGAAATTAAAATGACAAAACTAGAAAATAATAAATATTTGTTATCCATATTGCCAGTTCATTTTTGGTTCTGTTTTTAGAGGTCACATCTTCATTTTTCTTGAACAGCCTTGAAATAGACCTGCACTACCAATTCACAAAGAAGGATCATTTTAAAACCTAAGAGCAAGCAATACTCACCAAAGACAAGTATGAACAGGGTATTTAAAGACACTACCCAAAAGACATGTTCCTGTAAGGAGTACAGGGGAAGAGGAAGGAAGATGACAAGAAAATAGAACATAAATGTCAGTCTTTTAAATAAGTGACTTGACTTTTGTATCTCAACTTCTTATTTCAACAATCTATTATCACCAGAACTTGCACATCTCATGTTAGAGCCGGGAAGTTTGTGCTCTAACATGCAGCTCAGTCACATCCATGAACATTTATCTAGATAAATGCACACATTCTTGCTTACATTTTGTAAAAGTAGGCTTTTATTTTAAAGTCTATACAAATAGTTCCACCTTTAAAAAGAATTACATGAAATGGGTGTGGATACCTTTTTTATAAATGAGATATGTTCATCTGAACCTTTAACAAATAGTCTTTGCCACAACAAATGCATCAACTGACAGCTCTGATTCTAGAAATGACAGCACAACTCCATTTTTTAATATTACTTTTAGCTAAGATGTGACCTCAGCCACAAGTACACTGGATTTTTTCTACTTTTGATATTAATATTGAAGGCAAATGACTAATAACATAATTGTAAACCTAAGGCATCACATTTAAATAAGACACATTAATGACCTTTGAGGTATTTTTCAAACTGAATGATTCTAAGAGTATTTTGAAAACAGAGTCAACTGAAGAGCTTAGATTTTAAAATCTAGTCTACACTAGATGTAGTGGTGTTATGGTGGTACTAGGACAAAAAAATATATTTGAATGAGAACTGCATTTTAATTACAACAAAGATCAAAACATAAGGTTAGAATACATATGTATTTTCAGTGTGTGCTTTTTAAAAGGTCTAGTTTTTATTTTCAGTGGAGTAAGTGATCCAAAGGTTTCTATGTCTTTTAAGAAATTCACTTTTATGCCACACACACACCACTAATTTGTGAAACTCCTAAAATCCTAGTTTGCTTGAACATGACATCATTAAAAATGTCTTTTAAGAAATATATATATGATATGAAAATAAGGACTTTAAATACAATCATATATAATAAAAAATAGAGATACTTAAAAAAATCCTTCTGTAGAAATTCTTTAAAAGCAAGACTGCACTTACTAAGAAAACCAGAGATCCATCAAGTCCAAGCATCTGTGAAGATAAGAAAGTTATTTTTACTTATCAGAAAAACTAACCTGAATCTGAAGTAAGTCTCTTTCACATTAACCTTTATTGTCCAATGCAATCAAGAGTTTTTTAATGGCTCAACCAACAGTATTGGCACATAAATTCTTACCAATAAAGAGAGAAACTAAGTTCTCATTCAACACAGAAAACTCAGGTGCTCAAAGGCAGTGATATACATGTGGAATATCTGAATACACACGTATCTATATGTGTTTGGTCAAATCAATCACAGAATCAATTTATAAGCTGTTTCTCTCCATGACTTTGAAGACTTTGACAAAGATATTGTATTTACAAAATATTGTAGTGATTGAATGGCTATTTAAGTACATGTTTAATCAACTCAATATTTAAATACAAGAGCAAATTTTTGTTTCATCCTACTTGTAAAATATCAGTTTATGCTGCACTGAGAGAAGTTAGTATTTTACCCTCGGTGTGTAAAAGCAACTACTAACAGGGTAATTTGCTACACTCTATGCTATTAACTTTTGAACAGAACTGTTTTACAGCTAGGGAAGATGGGAAACAAATTCTTCATCACTCAGCACAGCTGTTATGGGAAGCATCCACAGAGCAGTCAAAAATAAAGCATCCATCACAATAAAAAAAAAACTCCTTTTCCTCCACTTTGAGTGTATCTTACTACTTCAATTGAGACAATCCTAATCCACAATTACCACTGTAAAGTTCCATGTTCAAGGCTCTTTGGTACGAGGACTTTGCACTAAGTTCCAAGATATGAGTTGCACATATTTTACAAATCAAACTAAGACGCAAAAATGTTTGAAAATTCAGAAAACTTGCATGGTATTTTTACATTATAATAAAAGAGGCTACCCACATTTCAATACTAAATGTCAACTACACATCTATTGCCTATGTCAGCACATAACATTGGAAGTGATTATGAGAGTATGCTGAAACTGACTTCTACATTCAGGGAAAAGCAACAAAATATCATCAGTTAGGAATATATCAGCACTTTCCAGCAAATAAATTTGGTTCAGAAATACAGCACTTCCATCCTGAAATAAACAAGAGAATGGTTCAGGAACCTGAATTTATGTCCATCCTTTTTTATGAAATATCTTTCAAAACACACTAAGAAGCTTTCAATAGATACAAAACAAATATCAAGATGTGCCACTCATGATGAAAACTATATTTCTGCTATCCTGCAATCAAGGCAACGACTATACCACAGCCTAGTAGTGATGCTGATAAATCACATGAAGCTGCTGCACCTACCTTCAGGCAGATTTTGCATGAGGTGAGCTTAGAACTCAAGATGTTAGCTACCTCTAGACCAGCTACAAAAAACCTAATTTTCAAGTCTCTACTCCATGATTACAATGTACATGCACGTCATGCTCCAGTTATGGAATTTGTGATCCATAAACAACACAGAAACATGTTACATTAAAATGCTCCATCATTTTCAGAGAAACACATTCCATTTCTCTTTTCTTTAGTCTAATGCTTTCACGAACACAGAAATGAAACATTAAACTACATCTAACGCAACATCTTTGCCCTCCTAATCTGGCCCAGTGTCCTCAAAGCAAGCTGCAAGTCAGTTCTACACCTCACCAAGTGGAAGACTTCAGAAAAGACTACTAAAACATGTTTTATGCTGCTAGTATATACTTATAAGCGGCTCTTATACTTAACATTGAAAAAATGCTTTCTTTAATGGTTAAGAAGTAACATAATAACATTTTGTTCATAATGTAACAACTTTTCTAGGTCACTAAAGGCTCTTACAAAAGAATTATTTCCAAATCTATCCCAGATGCACTTTAACAGAGCAATACTACAAATAATTTCAAGTATGAGCCTGAATTATTAAATTCAAGAAAACCATTCTTACTCACTCGCTCCCAAGTAAGTTCTTCTGCTGCTCGATCCCATTCCAATGCATTCCAGTTCATGTCATCTGAAGAGACAATGGCCATTTTTACAGCTGTTAGATCACTCAAAACAAGATGTAACCACTCTATGTTATGTTCAAAATGAACAAAAAGACTTTAGTACAAAATATCCATCTTGTAACTGCTGACAGCTTTTCAGCAAGCAGATGCTTTAGCACTCAAAATGCATGAAAATTGCAGAGGCAAGATAAATAAGCTAAAGTGGGAACTTACACAGCTTCCTTCAATTACAACAGCTCGGTATTCAATTAATTTATATTTAATAAGAACTAGAACATTAATGTTTTGAGTCACCTGTTACCTTGTGCTCCATTGTTTGCATCTGCTGCATCTTCTACTACAGCATCCTCTTCATCTTCATTATCTTCCTCCTCTTCATCTACTTGTTCCTCTTGAATTTCAGGGTTCTCACCTACAACTACATTCTCAGCAGCTGGGTTAGCAGGCTGATCAAGCACAGCATTATCAACACCTCCATTTACAGCAGCCTGAGCCTGCAGACACAGGATTTAGTACTTGGTTAAACTGATAGAGCACTCTTCATGCTTTTATCCTGTATATGTAGGAAACTGAACAGTATTTAAAAAAGCCAGTAATATATTTTCTAGATAAGAACTGCAGTTGGGACCACTCAACCTCTAAAAACAGGAAAAGAAACATTCAGATAACTTCACAGAGTAGCAGAGGTAGGAAAGGGCCTCTAGAGATCATCTAGCCAATCTGACTACTCAAAGCAGGGTCAGCTATGGCAGGGTCAGTGCTGTTTCCACTTGGCTTTTGAGCCACCTTTTCCTGAAGTGGAAACTTTATGACCTCTCTAAGCAACCTCTTCCAGTAGGTGATCACAGTAGTAGTATATTTAAAAAAAAGGCAAAACCCACCTTTTTTTTAATCTAAATGAAATTTCCTGCATTTTAATTTAAGCCTACTGCCCACCTTTTTTTTCAATCTAAATGAACTTTCCTGCATTTTAATTTAAGCCTACTGCCCTGGCTCTGTCTTCTTCATAGTCCTCCATGAGGCATTCATACAGACTGGTAAGGTCCACCCTGAGCATTCTCATTTTCAAACAAAATAATTCCAGTTCTTTTAGCCTCTCATCACATCAGACATTCCAGTCCTTTAATCATTTCTGTTTGCACTTCACTGCACTCACCCCAGTCTGTCCATGCCTCTTTTGTACTGGGGGACCCTAAAATTGGGTCAATACAGCACTCCAGATGTGGTTTCACCAGTGCTTAATAGAAGGGAACTCCCTCATGGAAACTATCATTATATGAGGAAGATGATAGTTCAAGGCCAACTCAAGTCAGTCACCAAGATGAGAATCTCTGTCTTTTAAAAACTAACATTTACTAAAATGAAAACAACATTTTGAATTATTTTTTCCCTATGCATGGATTGCTTATACGATCACTTTTCACCCAAGAGGCTCCTGAAAACACTGAAGGAGTGCATGTGGTGTGTGGGGAGTGGGGGGAGGGCACAGAAGCTCCTACTTCAGTGGTGTCAACAAAACTTCCAATTGCTTTGAGAACAGTGAATTGTTACCTCATGAACTACCAGCATACTTATGAAAAAGACAAAATAAAAGCAAGCTGCATCTTCATTGACTATGCCTGAGAATTCAGCTTTACGTGCATGAAGATATCTTAAAAAATGGTACCAATACAGAGCTAAAAATCTATGCAATGCTACACAATAAAACAACTTCAAAAACATAACAGTGATGGCACCGAGTTTATATAGCAAAAAGTGCTCAACTTCTGCTGACAAATAAAGATATCATGAAGTAAAATAATATTATATAATTATAATATTATAATATGTTGTGTTCTGATAAAGTATTTACTCCCAGAACCACATTTTCTAAATTAACTGTGAACTAATGAGCAGTGAGTTTTACCTCATTTTGTTGACCAACACCATTGAGTGGCTGCTGTTGATTTTGTTCCAACCACTGTGGTGCTCCTCCATGGACGATCTGTTCACGTAACCAAACAAGGCTGATAAATGCACATAGAGTGCATGTCACCACAAAACAGCCCTGCAAACAGTCAGCCAGTAAGTTCTCCCTGTTAAAAATAAAAACAAAAACCAAAACCAAATGAAAACAATATTTTGCTGGTAACACTACAGAGCAGCTCAGAAAGAGCAATCTTTCAGAACAGCAAAAGAAACACAATAGTCACTAAGTAAATGGTTTGATATAGTAAGGTTTACTTAAATGGCAAAATGCATAATATCCAGTCCACCAGTCCATCCAGATAAAGGATTTTATCTGCTGAGCTACCTGAACCAGAAGAATGGAACAGTAGGGTTTCCCCTTCAGTTGTTCTGCATTTCAGGTAGCATTTTACCTCAGATATTATCTCTATACCTTAAAAATCTTAATCAATCAGATCATACATAACTGCATAGCAGCAGCAAAGCAAAGTTCAGTCAGCCAACCAAAACTAGGGTTTCATGCAATGCAAGAGGTACTTAAATCATCTTAAGCAGTTCGCATCCCTAATTTCAGGTTCCTCCTTGGAAAACTACAATATGTTCTTAAAGTAAGAAAGATGGCATCATAGTACTCTGCCATCCCCCAAAGAACCATCAGTCGGGTCTCCCTTGAAGCTGCAAACTTGTGCCTTCAGAGCACAATGAATACCATGGGGATATGAAGTCCAAAATGAAAAGATGACACAAGAGGCTACTGTAATTGACTCTGCCAAAGAAATAAATGTCAAAACACAGTTTCACACACCATTAAAATCTGACAGATACTTGAGTCTCTTATTTTCTCCCTAGACTGTAATAGACATGAGGTGCTCCAGGTTCAGTTGTTACAGATTCTTCTCCAAAAAATAAAAAAAGAATCTACAGTACAGATATAACAGTCTACTGTTATTAGACTGAAACAAGCATCTCTCTCCAATAATGAAAATAAGTTAAATGCAACTTGACCTGATTTCTCAAATCAAATAGCCCAATTGAGATGATTTAGATGAACCACAGAGAACATTCATTCCAAATTTGCTTGATGTGCAGCTGATTCTACTTAAACTCAGTTTCAGTTCCTCATGTTCAAGATAAGGAGAAAGTAAGAGGCTTGAATTTAAGTAAGCTTGGAATTCTGTTGTTTGGTATTTATTGACTCTTCAGGCAAAATTGATTTAAAAGGACAAAGAAAGACAATGTGCAATAGCAGATGGTGATTGAAGCATTAAAAATCCAAGTATCAGCTAGAAGGAAATCTGATAAAAAAAATAATCCCTCTCACATAAGAGACTCAGAATGGATAAAATTAAATTCAAAATATAAAAATGCAACAAAGAAAACAAAGTGACATTATTAGTGATACATTTCTTAATATTCTACTATGTATCTGATTTAAACTATAGGAAGTTGATTTTTAAAATTATTAAGCGTAATTTTGCAGCATAAGTTTTCTTGACATCAAATACAAATTTTCATTAACCAGGGCCTGCTTAGCAAAGTCTGTTTTCCAGCCCTAAAGATCCTGAATAATGGAACTCCAAAGTGAAATGATTTCTATGGTAATGGTGCTGTCCATACATCTGGCTGTGCAAAGGGCAATGGGCAGTTGCTTATTAAGATGGTAGAAGACAGCAAGTGTAACTGGATGAAAGGGAAACTAAGGTCCAAAGTTCCTGTTTTCAAGGTAACCTGACTAAACCAGGTTTTTGTATCAAAGTGCTGAAGTACTTACGTGGACAGAATATCTAATGGCAGTGTCAGTAGTGAGCTCACAGAGCCAGTAAACAAGCACTTGTAGATACGACCTGCGTGAATAAACAGAAGCTTGATATAAATTCAATTTTGGCTATAGCTTCATATGGAAAGGACCCCCAGGTACCATCTTGTCACCCGGTGGCCAACTAAATTTATGACATGGAAGACAATCTCAATGTTCAGTGCATGAACAGAACTCAAGATCATATACAACCAAGTGGAACAAAGCTGTATTTCAGCTGTACATCTTTAAAAAGTACACATTCAAAGCGTAAGAACTGCCATGCTAGATTAGAGCCAAGATTCATCTAGATCTGTGCCCAGCACTGGTTACACTAATGGATGCCTAAGGAAGAATATGGAAGCAGGCTAAAGACAGAAGAAGTCTCACTGCTAATATCTATTTGGAAAGTTAATTTCAAACTGTATACTGGAGTAATTTAAATGTGTGCTCTCTTTTCTGAATTCCTTTACTATTTACATGACTTTGAGATTTAAGAGTTTCACAAATCAATTTGTCCACGATCGTAAAGAATTTTACTTTTCACATAACCCTTGCATTTTCATTTAGAGATGATTAATAAATATAGGACAATTCTTCTATCCTAATATTAGTAAATGGCATAAAAACTTTCCATTTAGATTTTAAAGAAGATAATGGAGAAGAGGCATTTTATTGGAGTAAGACATTTAAAAGCTCTTTCATGCATTCTCTCCTATGTATTAACATTTTTGCATTGCACTACTGGCTTAAGAATCAAACAGGTAGAATTTCTGAGTGAAAATAAACAAAATAGCATCCTTGAATTTTTATTTTTTAATAGACAATAATGGTCTCACAAAACTTTGTTGCAGGAAGTAGCACATTTCCCTGTGTATAAGAGCATTATGTACAGAAAATGAATACTTACATGCAGTAAGAGGTACTACTCCCAACCATGCAAAGGCCACAAGTGTATAATGAAACCAGTATCGTATTGCTGTGCCAATACTTGTAACCAGTCCAGCAAAGATGTCTTGGATTGGAAGCCGTGAAGGCATATCTGGGGAATAAACTGTGTAGAAAAAGGCACTTATGAAACAGTTTGCCCTTTAGAGAAGCATTTATGTAAAGTCCTGCCAACTACAAACTGTTTGCATCTCACAAAAGCTTACTAGAAGAATAAGCATATTTTATATTCTCAGGAGACGACTCCAAACAACAAGAAAATTCACATAACACATTTGTTTCAGTGTGTACTGAGTGGAAGGGGAAAATTAATAAGCTCCATGCCAATTTTGACCTAACAGAAGTTTTTCTAATAGCTTTATTTGTTAACTGTAAACTCCAATTACCTAAAAATAAGCTCAAGAAAAAGCAGATTCTAAAATCAGTGTAACTCTCACTCAACACTACCTCAAAGACTCCCTCTGTTATTTATAAACCTAGTTCATGGACAGGGCACGAGGAATAACAGAAATTAGCAATTTTGCACACTAACCATTTGTTTGTGCTACATAATTTAGATCCTGCTTGCCATCCAACAGCACTGACCAAAAAAAAACACCCAGCAAAATAAAAGCAGCACACAGGGAGGAAAATTGGAGACAACTGATTAAGTATCCACAGACATTGAAATTTACACACCATGACTGACTTTCAACAGATATCTGCTCCATATCAGGCAGAATTTCTTCTAAGGACGCTGCTATTACAGAGCACAATGCAAATCTCTGATCCTGCACAGATATTCTCATATACTAGATTTTCTTGACTTTTTAAACTCAACACCTATCTGTTGCCTAGGTCCATTCCTACTCAAAAGCCAAGAAAAACAGTGGTGAGGTTTTCTTTTGCAAACAATTAGAAAACATGTAAAAATTTCATTACATGTACTTAGCTTCTACACACTTACATGGATACTAAGAAGTGGTAATGCACAGCATCAGTAACAGATTTGAATAAAGAAGATAAACTATATTTGGGAGTTGCACAAAGACATTTCTACTTGGATATTTGTAATGTTGGAAACATCTGTGCTTGAAGACTTTAACATCATGGACTATCTTTTAAAACCTTACATACTTCTAACTGCACAAGGATACTCAATTTTAGTAAGAATAAATAGAGAGAAGTTTTCAATTCCTCTCATGAGCAATCCTTTAAGAGTCTAATAAATACTGCTTTATGCTATCTACCTGCAGCTCCTTCACCTACATTCCCAATCATCCTTTTACTAGTGTCAGAGAAGAAGCCTCTACAGGAGAAAGAAAAATTCTTTTCTCTCCAGAGCTATTTCCTTCAGTTTCTGTATTGTAAAGAGAAGTCAAGAACACAGACAAACAGTATCAACATCCAGAAGCAATCAAAGAACGGGGAGAGACTGGTGCATTTCAGCAATGTGTGGATTATAACTGACACAAAGTAACAACAGCACAGGACCCCTGAGACAAGCAGTAACTGGTTTGAAATTTCAAAGCTTGTTATTCGCCAGGTATCTGCCAGGGAACTGGAATTCATGAAACACAGGACTGAAAGTATAACACTAAAGAACTGTAGCTGTGAGAACAGTGAATTGAAAGCAGGACACAAACATATTTTGACATTGTCTTACAATTTTCTTGTTACAGAAACAGATTTAGTACACAATTTGGAACTATAGAAAATGCCAGCCAAAGTCTAACTAATGATCTCAGCTCACACTGAACAAACATTCTGGAAAATTTCTGCCACAGGAGAGACAAAAAAGCTTTGTCAAGGGTGCAAAAGAATATCTATTTAGAGTGCATCTGTTAAATATTTATGGCACCACTCACAGACAATTCAGCAGATACTTTGAGAACCTCTCATTTTCAAAAAATGTATTTTGATCTACACTTTGCAACAAGGACTACACAGAAAACATTAACTTTGTATTAATGATTAATTTGTTAGGGACAAGTTGTTAAGTTGCAAAGATTTGAAATTTAAAAATGCATCTTCCAGGAATTACCAAACACACACAAAGAACTATAAGAAAGAATGTCCATCCTAACTTAAAGCAGAAAGTGCTTATAGAAGTTGGCATTTTTGTGTGCTCACTTTTCTAAACGCTTTAGAGTTACAACAGAGCTTTTTCAAATAAAAGCACAATGTAGCTACTACTCAGAGAACACAAGCTATATCCCCCAAATTTTAACAATTTGGTGATTTTTGATGATTTGAGAAGCTGAGAGTGGGAAGAAAGCTGGTTTTTCTGTGCACTGTCCTGTGCACACCTTAAAATATGTACAGCTTTTTCCACTAGAAGGTTTATATCATGATGACAAGGTAAAATCCTGCTGTCCTGCAACACTGAGGTGCATGAAATGCAGGAATTCCTAGCATGACAGGAACCCCTGGTGTGCAAGCACCCTGCACCACTGCAGCTTGCTGCCAGTGATTTTCATAACTTATCTCCCCACCTGTGTCTGTCACCCAGTGCCATTTTCTGTCCACACTGCAGCTCCCTGCACCCCCATCCCTTTGAGGCCTGAGACCCTGACCCCTGCCACCACAGCATCCATCCTCCTCACTGCACCTCCATCCCTCACTTTCCATCTCAGAAATCTTTCCTAACTCAGTTTGAGAAAGCAAATTCCTACTTTATTTACCACAGTTCCTCCAAATAAAGATCTTTCTACTAGAGACCAACAGAAACAATAGCTTGTCTTTTTTTTCTATTACAGTATGAAATTCAAACAGACTTTCGGTAAGTTTTTCATAGGTTTAGCTCAACTTCTTTGAGCTGTACAGGTTATAGAAAAACTACTAGAAAGCTTTTTGGATACTCAGGTCACAGCTATGCAGTGTAACTGCTAATTTAGTTGTGAATTCTAAATTTAGATGGGATTTATTTGTTTGGCTGGTTGTTTTCAGGAGGTGGGGTTTTCTTCTACCCTCCTTTCCTGTAAGCCTAACTTTTCCAGGAACACAATTATTAATTTTACTTCTCCAAAACAGATGGTATGACAAAAAATATGCTCTTACACTGACATAAATAAGGTATGAAAACTACAAGGCTACCTTTAGAAGCTGCTATTTAGCTTACTTCACAGAATCATCACACCTGCAACCCTCTCACCCACAGGTTCTTTATTTACTACTACATTTGCAAGCCATTTATATGCCACCTCAGTCATCCTTGTGCACTGATCGTGAAATAAGACTATTTAACTCATAAGTAAAAACCATATACTTGATAGCTCCTGGGTGGAAACACTGATTTGGTAAAACAGGGCTTGTGAGTTATTCTTTAGGTTGGACTAGATGAACTTCATAACACCCTTCCAACCCAAATCACTCTATGTTTCTGTGTTTTACACCCTTCAAACACATGCAGACTTTGCTTCAGACCACTAAGGTAAAAGGAGAAAAACTTCACTCCTCCTCAGGCAAGCACAGCTCTAATATATGAAGTAACATTCATACAACTCCCAGCTGTGTGTATACTCTGCACACTGGAACTGGCAGAAGGCACACTGAATTCTGTGCCAGCATGTGGTATTTTGTTTCAGAAGTTTATTTTTGAAATTAGCCTTTCTAGAAATGCTGAAGCTATGGACTACTGTGTTAAAAGTTTATCAAAACAAAACAGGTAGAGATATCAGTTTATTATATCATTCAATAATGTAATATCCAAATTTCATTATAAGGAACACCCTACTCATACGGGTTCCTTTAGTTTTACAGTCTTTGTTTTAACTAAGCTTGAGATGTTGAATGAACCGCATACTGGCAATGAAGCTGCACAGGAAGGGCAGACGTGAACCTCTCCCAATCCTCAGACAAAGATCAGCCTAGTCTGCTTCTGTATTTGTGGTTTTGACAGTATTTATGTTAACATTACCTCCTACAGAATGGAGAAGTTTTGACAACTGTATTTTCTTAGGAAATACAGCCTCACCATCTTTCATGTGTCGGTGCTTACGTTTAATGTAGCGCTAATTGAAGCATCCTTGCGCGTGACAAAAGAAAGTGC
This sequence comes from Zonotrichia albicollis, assembly GCF_047830755.1. Lineage (NCBI taxonomy): Eukaryota > Metazoa > Chordata > Aves > Passeriformes > Passerellidae > Zonotrichia > Zonotrichia albicollis. The sequence continues at coordinate 82,605,455 of NC_133819.1, forward strand.
ATGTGTCTTTAAAAACTCAGGAAGAAAACTCACAAATTAAAAATTAACAAGTACCTTGATAATCAAAAAATGTCAAAAGGTACTTTTTTCATAGTTGCATTAGTTCTTACCTTGTAGAACTGCAGAAAAGTAATTAATTTTAAAACATAAAAATTTAGCTTTAAAGAATGCATTTGAAATCAAGTAATTTACCAACATGACTAAACACATTCAGAGAATGATGCTATCATTCAAAAGAAAAATTTGTTCCTTTGTACTCCAGCCAAAATACAAGTTGAATCTTCTCCTTTTTCCTTCTTTCCAAGCAATAACTAAACTAGTAGTTCAGGTGCTTAAAAAATCCCAAAATGTTACAGAACTTAGAGAATAATGCACTAGAAATAGTTGATGAATACTCCATGGATGAGAAGCTCCACTAGTAAGGGAGCATTTTTGACAGAATGACAGCAACAGCCTTAGCAAGCAAACCAAGCTAAACAAGAGAGGAGTTGCTGGTATTACTGCACTAACGCTCTATTACACCATTAGTGCTTGTCTGCTGGAGCACAGATATTCATTACATGCATGTGTTTATCTGACCACATCCTGTGGTGAAATCGACTTATCTGAAAATGTGTTACACCTGGCATGGTCACAGGCCAGATTCAGCTTTGCTTGGGATGACTGGCACACACTTAAGTCCCCTTTTTTTTCTGCCTTATCATTCTCTCTCCAGCACCTGTGACTCCTTCCCTGCTCCCACAAGCAGATCCAGTTTCCAGACTGGACAGCCACATTACGTTCCAAAGAAAGAGGGATAAGAGAAATTAAGGAAACTGTAACTGCATGAGTATTGGGTGTGAGGGGAACAGTGAAAGAAGATCCCAGGGGTAGGAAGGGCAGGAGGAATCTGTGCAGGGTACCTGACCTGCTACCACTGTGTGAAGCCTGGTAGAAAAAAAGTACACTGCAATGTGGAAAGCTGAGAAGGAAACCTTATCAGCTGAGCCTGCTCACTCAAGGGAGTGACAAGTGTGTGGCAGAGGATAAGCAGACCTTTACTAGAGGCTGAATGTGGAGGACACACTCTACTGCATGAGGAAGAACGAGATTGCTTATTACCAATTTCAAAGGTCCTATGAAAAATGGTAATTTTTTTGAGCCACATTAACTCAACTAAGTTTTCTCCCCTGTCCATAACCTGCAAGTACATTACAAGCTGTGCTGGCAACAGCAGTGTCAGTAAAGAATTAACTTCTGCAGGAACACCTCTGTTGATAAGGGCAGCAACTAAGCCTCCTCTTATCAAGAATAACATGTATATAATATGTATTTAGTTTGGAATGGCTTATCCTCTTTTTCTAGATCCCAAGGAAAACATTATAAACTTTTTTGATTTGCTTTTTTCTTTTCATACAAAACTAGAAAGTCTTCTTTCTTAACAAATAATATATCACTGAAATGCCATTTTCTGGTCTTGCACACTAAATCCTGTAGAGGACCTAGTCACAGTATGCAATTTTGGAAGTGGCTAATTAGCTTGTAGGGAGATTCAGAACTGCATATCACTTTTAGTTTGTGCAAGTTCCATACAGAAGTAATACAATACCTTTACAAAAATATGTAACAAACAAAACCTGCAAGCAGATGATCTCTAACAATCCTCATACAGGTCACTGTAGTATTTAAGAATAATAACTGGAAAGCACTGCTGTGTTCAATGTAAAATACACTACTGCCCTCCCAAGACAGAGTTAATATTGCACATTTCACTGACAGTTTAATGTGTTTAATTAATTCTTGGCAGGAATACATTATACCAAGGTTCAACATATAGAAAGAAGGTCCATTGAGGGATTTTTGGAACAGAAAATACATGAACTAAACCACCTTGGCCTGAGTTTTCTCCACCAAAGTACAAAACTAGGAGGGAAAAAACCCAAACACACAGAAAAAAGGTGAGAGGGGAGCAGGAATAAATCAGTAAATTCAAAGAGAAAAATGTAGCATAAAACCCACTTTACCTGCTCAACAGGCAATAAACTGACAACACTAAATAATACTAGCCTTCCACTTCACCTATTCCTACTACAATCATCCAAAATTTAATTAAGAATCCTCTGGGAACTATATGAATATTCTTCATCATTCTATTTAGTTGTATCTAAGATAAAAGTCAATTTAATACTGGGTAGTTAGCGTATCTTGACTGAAATGTAAGTGGAATAATCATAATTTCTATTATCTGTCCAGATCACTTGAACTGAAACTGACAGAATCCAAGTATTAGTATTGCAGTAGATCCTTTAAAGGTAACTGAAAACTGCCTTTCAAATTCGAATTGTTTCACTTTACCATTCAGACTTCCAAAAACTCAAATTTATCAATGAAGCCGAAAACATGCAACACTCTGCAATGTTGGCAACAAAAGAATGGGACTGAGGCTGTCAGAAAAAGGTGCAGAATAATACTTCTATGTCTCACTTAAGATTATGAAAGAACCAAATTATTCATCATTTAAGCAATTCACAGTCTGCAATAACATGCATAGAAATTGCATTTAAAACAGGAATACAGAAGCTACGCCACAAGTTTGGATCTACCACACTGAATGAAAAAGTAATCACTTCATAGATATTATATGAGAAAAATTCTGAAAAAAATAGGAGCAAGTAAAACATACTTACTTGGTGTGAAAGCAAATCTGTGCTTACATAATTCACAGTATTCTTTTCTGCTGTGTTTAAGCCACTGAACTAAGCTGCAATAAAAAGTGATCACATTAACACACGCTATACATCTCTCAGCCCTATCCCTCCATTAAGGAAAACACACCAATTCCCTGCTTTCACACTTAAATCAGGATATTTGTACTGTGAAGCAGGACTTAAATTAGCATGTTTATGATGTCCATTTAGGCCATGAAGCAAGTTTCAAACAGTAGGAGAAGGTAAACTGACATGTGTCCCAGTGCTGCTAAAGAACACTCATTCTGTGAGTAGTTATTGATCAAAGCCTGGCACCGACACCCAACAGCGACACCGGCCCTTATGAACACTTCAAGATATGACATATGGATGCACACAGCTAAGATTTACAACTGTATTTGTGAAAGAAGGACTATTAAAATATCAGAAATGATCATATAGACCAGAAAGACAGTTTTTACTTTAGCACTTCCTGATCAAACACACCTCAAAATTACTAAAAAGCATTAGGGTTTTTTATTTTTTTCTGTTCACAACTATAAATGGGTAAAACAAGCCCCAACATACTGATTTTTCTGCTTAGTGTTCATAAAGCTGACATACAATCAGAACTGCAGTCCCAATTACAAATAACTATCAGTGATTTCTTTGCATATATAATTACTAAATTTTTCCTGAATTGTAACAAATTATCATGTAAACAACATCAAAACGCCAAACATGCTTCCACTGAATATTGTTTTTTTCACTAGTTAACATCAAAACTTGAGGTATTTTTAGAAACATGTTAACATGTTTTCATGAGGAAAAAAAAAATGTAAGAAACACACAGGCACAGAACTCACCATTCCTGATGAATAAATTTAATACTGCCAGTACACACACACGGGTGATAGAGGGGTTTCTCGGGAGTTCCTTCCGACCGACAGACTCTGCATATATCTGCTGACAAGGACAAAAGGCTTATTACACTTCTGCTTAAAGAACTTACACCTTCAAGACAAATTACACAATTACATGCTAGAAACTTTACCATGTAGCAAAATGAAGCCAGGATAAATTGAAATAGGATGAAAGAGATTTCATCTGATGCAAGACAGAGACTGGGAGATCACCAGCAAGAGCACCAGGAACATTATCTGCCTGATCATGTTACACAAACTCAAAACACGTCTTAAAGAATTTTAGGATTTCTAGGAAATACACACAGTAAAACTACAGGAGGATGTGTTTTCTACCTGAAGAGTTGTCACTAAAACAACATAAAAACTGTTACGGATAATTTTCCTGAATGTGGATACTTTGAAACAGAAAAATTCCATCTCGGTTTGGATGTTTAAAAATGTCCAACAATTACTTAAATACTTTGCTAACACACATATTTCCTTGGTGCTCTTGATGAAAGGGAAAAAATCCAATATAACAGACACGGGTATTTTACAATTTGCGACCCAACTTGGAGACAGCCTACTGTTTAGTAAAAAAAGTCACTTTCTATTTCTTATTTTGTAATTTCAGTAATATTTCCATACATCCCACACCTTCTTTATTCCCTACTTTTGACATTTTCTTGCAATTAAAGGTTGCAAGAGGTTATATGGATAAAGAAGCGAGCATAAACTTTTCCATCTAAACTACTCAGTTAGCCAGAGCTCTAAATACACAATTAAATAGAAATAAAAATTAAGTTTTATCTGTTTATTGACAGATACATCTTTCCTTGACTCTTCCTTTTACTTCTATTAAGTAAGTGAACATAAAATACCCGTTTTTATAGAATATGTGAGTTTGAGATTTTATCTTTTGTTAATTATTTCTCATTCAGCCACTATCCAGGAAACGTGCAAGAATGGAACACATGCATATCAGAGACCTTTGTCAGAAAAATACCGGCTGATGTGAGAATACTGCAAATATGCAATTTCAAGTCTGAATCACCAAAATCTTCAAAAGTTTATGCTTTTCTACAAAAACTTCCAAAAGGCACCAAAGACTGATTTTTTTTTCTATAAAGAAGTCACATTATGACCATACTCATAGTTTACAGACTTTTAGGACAGTTTCTACACATAAAGCATAAGAATTCAAATTATTAAATTCAAACAATTTTCTATCTATGAAAATGTTGAGTGAATTCATTATGCAGCATGAAAGCCCAGAATGAACAGAAGCAGGTATTCAATACCACATCAGTGATGCTACAAAGACATAAAGAGCGCTTCCATCACTGCAACATGTAGCAGCAATGATTGGCACTATTGCTGCAAACATCAGGAGTCCCTGGTTCCTCTGCTGACAAGAATGATCAGAACTGCTGCTTCTCTTAACAATCGATTCTTTTATCCCAGAGAGCACTCCCAGATGGCTGCACAGGACAGGTCTCTCCAGCCATGCCCACCTCCTCCCGCATTCCTTCCACGGGAGCTGTTTCACGGCAGCATGTGCAGCTTTGCAGGCTGGCTCAGCCCCACACGGGGCCAGACAAGCACGAGACAGCACATGAAACCACTGCTCTAAGGACACTCTGGCTCCGATGAAAGCAAGCTAAAAGCACACTGTTCCCTGAAGGATGCCCACAGCTCTCTGAATCTGTCCATTTAATGGCCAGTTGACTCCCGCAGCAAACTCTTCACTTATTGTCAAAAGTTCTGGGAAAAGCAATTTGCATTACTGTGAGCAAAAGAGCTCTTTACTTAAGAAAAGACTGCCTGTTAGCTTACTAAAATAAACCTAAATTTTATTTTTTCAAAGCTATGATAATTTCTAGATATTTCCACTTGTTTTATAAATCCAAATAAACATATTATGAATGTAATTGTTTGGACTGTTAAGCAACTGATAGTTTCAAATCAATAAACTCTGCTGAGGGTCAATGTGTTAAGCTATGCACCTTATGACCTACAGCCATAGTCAGAGAATTGCACTGTGCAAGAGTCACTATTTCTCTATGTGCACCCACACTTTGCATCCTGTTCTTCAGGCACATGTTTTGGAAAAAATGACCTTGAATAATAAATTCTTTCCTGCTCCCCCCGAGAATGATTCACTGCCTATTATCTCTCCAACTGAATCCAACACTGGAATACCAAAAAGTGAAGATTACGTTATTTAGCATCAAAGTGATTTATCTGGAAAGAAGCAGAGTTACCTCTCCAGCAAAACCTGGTATCTGGTGCTTTCAGGTGCTGCAGAGAGGCAACTTTCACATTCGCTCTGAGGGGAAGCAGCTCCCACTTAGGTCTGAGCTGACCCCAGAGTGCCTCTCTTATCTCAGCTCTGAGCACACAGCTCAGTTTCCCAGCTCCACACACACTTCAGTCATGCATCAGAACCACAAGGGCCAGAACACCGCTGCCAGACAATCACCAGCTCACAAAGTCCACCTGACACTTTGCAGCAGAAGCTCAAGCACACAATAATATCATATTTCCTCTTCCTCAAGGCACTAACACAGTGTTTGCTGCTGCTGCTGCTGCTCAGAGCTTTCTAACCTTGGGAAGTCTCTTCAGCGTTCTGGCAAGCCCCGTGAAGTTCTAATAGTAGGATCTGAGGCTTGAAACTGTAGAAGAAGTTGTAACATTCTGGTGGTATTTATGGAAAGTGAGTATATAGACCGGTTACTTTCATGCTGCCACTGGGAGCTTCTGAGGTCAACATTGATAAGGCCACAATAGAATATCTAAGGCTGCATATACACGTGCCTTTGTGTGTGCTTGTATATAAAACCAGAAAAGTCAAAATGTCAAGCGTGGAATTTAACACAAAGGTTTACTTAAAGATGATAATGCCTTAAGATGTAACTAAAAACCTCCTCTTCTTTGTCTTGCTGGTCTGTTCACCTACTTAAGTCAGGTATGATCAAAGTCTACCACTGGTAACAGCCTGTAACAAATTATCAACTACGCTGTTTGAATTAAATCCACCGAGATGGATTTACCAGCTGCTGGAGTGGTGGAAAATCAGGAGGTCATTTCTGAGTATCCACTTCACACCTTGCAAAAAAACCAGTTTTTCTGGGCAACCAGAGGAAAAGCAATCAAAGTTTCACTTTGTTGTTGATTGCATCGGTGTAAGTGACTTGGTCTACAGAGCTGCAGCAAGCAATTTTAAATGTTACATTTAAGAAACACTAATATTTTGATAAACCATCAGTGATCATGGGTATTAAGGATGTCTACAGCACAACCCAAAGGACATTACTATAAAGGTGTTGTCTTATTTCATCCAGTGGTTCATGGTTTTCCTTTTTTTTTTTTTTTAAATCCTCTCAAGCACCTGATAAAAACCTACATTCAAAATGATGCCAAAGTAACAATAGCCAAAACACAAAATGTTTTCCTTGGAACTGCCTTGGTACTGCAATATGTATTATCATTGTTGAGATGATAAACAAAGCTCAAATACTGTAGGAAACATAGCACAACAAACATGCTTTATTTAGTTTGGTTTACCCTACAATATGAAGTGCTGATCTGTCGAAGTTCCCCAGCATCTGCTTGAACGACACAGTCCCTCTCCCTCTCTGCAGACATTCAAAACCCACCTGGACACATTCCTGTGTCACCTGCTCTAGGCGACCCTGCCTTGGCAGGGGGCTTTGAGTACATGAACTCCAGAGGTCCCTTACAACCTTAAAAGTGCTGTGATTTTGTGATTATCTAAGCATAACGAAAGTGCTGACTAAACATATCCATGCTTGATCTCAAATAAAGCAATACCCTTAGAAATGGATACCACACACAAAACCCACCTCATGACTATATGTTTGACAACTCTTTTTCTTTTTTTCAAGTTAGATAAGTGACCACGTATTAGACAGAAAAACATGTCAGCTCCCGCACATTTCAATTTTTCAAGCAGATTGCCCAGCGCACGTAACAAAGTCAGCTTTGCGAAAGGAGCAGCTATCACTACTCAGCCAAACGCGGAATTGTGAGGCTCCCAGGGCTCCAGGGCCGGCCGGGTCCGATCGGGTCCGCTGGCCGGGAGGGAGCCGGGACAGTGCCCTCCTCCCGCTGCCCCGGCGTGCGCCCCCCGCTGCTGCGCTGCTCTCCGCCCCGGGCTCTCATTTCTCCCCGGGCCCCACTTCCTCAGCCAGCCAGAGGTTCCGGCAGGCCCCGGTGCCCCGGTAGGGCCCGTCCCAGCCCCGCTCCGGGTGTTGCCAGCACCGCCCCCCTTTCCCCGTGGTTATGTAAGGGGCACCCGTGCGCGCCGCCTCACACACTGCCCCCCTCAGTCCGGCCCGGTTCGGTCCAGCCCAGCCCGGCCCCCGCGGCACGGCGGGCCCGGCACGGCAGGGGGGGCGCGGGGCCCGGGCACCTGCAGCCCCGGTGCGAGAAGCCCCTCTGGGCGTGAACAGCCCCCAGCCCGCTCAGCGGGCCCAGTGACATTCTCCTCCTCCTCCCCCGCGCCCCTCCACCCTGCGAGGCTGCCCCGGCAGAGCCCCCGCCCGGGGCTGGCGGCGGTGGCGGAGCGAGCCGTACCTTCCTCAGCGGTCTCCATCTTGCCGGGCTGACGCAGCGCCGGCCGGGCGGGTGGTGTGACCGGGGGGCGGGGCCGCGCGCCGAGCGGACGGACCGGCCGCGCCGCCGAGCCCGCGGCCACAGAGCGCGGCCGAGCGGGGACGGAGCGCCGCCCGCCCGCCCACAGCGCCGCCTGCCGGGAACACGGGCTGGGAGGCCCGGGATGGGCCGGGCCGGAATGGGCGGGCGCTGCTGCGGGCCTGCCCCGCTCTCATCCACAGAAACACTGGGTCAGTTGGGTTGGAAAAGACCTCCGAGATCATCGGGTCCAACCTATGAACGAACACCTAGACCATGGCACTAAGTGCCGCATACAGCTTTTCCTGAAACACCTCCAGGAACAGTGACTCCAGCACCTCCCTGGGCAGCCCATTCCAATGCCCAATCACTCTTTCTGTGGAGAAATTCCTCATTTTGTCCAATCTGAGCCTTCTCTGCTGTATCCTGTGACTATGGCCTCTCCCCTATTACTGCTTTTCTGGGAAGAAGATGTTGACCCCGACACGGCTACAACCTCATTTCATGTGGTTGTGTGAAAAACAACCACAATCACTTGTGGGTTTTTTTTTTAATTTTAAAAGTTTAATAGTAATAAAATGGTCATAAAAATAGTAATACAATTAGAGTAATAATATTTTGGACAATTTGAATTAGGACAATATGAGACAAAAGAGACAAAGTTACAGGTGTCCAGGTATGTTTTTCTGGGCAGCACGAGCCCAAAAAAGGACCCATGTTAACAAAGGATTAACTTTTAAGAGCAATAGCTTGTTGAAAATTGATACACCTCTTACATGATGCATAAATTCTATTCAAACAAAGGATTGGGTTTGGTCATTGTAAACTTCTTAATCTTAAGGCACCGTCGATCTTTAGCTAGGCAGGAAGAATTCAGTTTCTTCTGATAAGAGAGCAATAATTTCTTTTTCTCTGAAAGATTTAGGTGTCTTGAGGTGTCTTGTGGCTGCTATCTGGTGCGAGTGCTTCATACTTTTCTTAAAAAGATGTCTCACATAATTCTTATTTTAACTACAAAAGTTACCTTTTACCTACAAGACTACATGTATCATATTACTAAAATGTTGATACAGCACTACTAATCAATACATCAAAATACATACAGTAAATATCTGCGTAGAGCCATATGATATGCACTTTTCACAGTTGCACAGTGATAATGTCCTCCCCTGAGCCTCATCTATTCCAGGCTAAACAATCCCGGCTGCCTCAGCCATTCCTCAGGGGACTGATGTTCCAGACCAGTCACTGGCTCTGCTGTTTCTCTCTGGACACTTTCCAGCTCCTCAGTGTCCTGAATTGAGAGGCTCAGAGCTGGACATGGCACTCGAGTTGTGGCCCCATCAATGCTGAGTACAGGGGGACAATCACTGCCCTGCTGCTCCTGATCCAAGCCAGGATGCCACTGGACAGTGGAACAGACCCTGGTTCATGTTCAGCCGGCTGTTGACCAACATCCCCAGGCCCTGTTCCCATGGGCAGCTTTCCAGACACTCTTCCCCCAGCCTGTAGCACTGCCTGGGGTTGCTGTGACCCAAGTTCAGGACCCAGCACTTGTCCCTGCAGCTCTGCCAGCGCCTGGCAATGCCACTTGGGCGGGTCTGTGCCGAGGGCAGCGGGAGGGCACGGGAAGAGCACGGGAATCGGACAAAATGTAGCCAAAACTGGTTTTAAGTTCTATTCCAAACCAGAGAGAAATGCTGCATCCCTAGGTGAAGTTGGCCAGATTTTGAGAGGATCAATGTTCCAGGGATCAGGGATGTGTAAGCCCTGGAAACAGCTGAGCTGCTCCTCAGCGTTACCTGTGCTGTTTGCCAAATCTCACCGCCCCTTCCAGAGCTGGGCCTTTTCAACCGAGCTATAAACGGCACAGCAAAGCACAAAATTCTCTCTTAGCTTAATCATTTATGTTTCCATGTCTTGCTGCCCTACATAGCTGGGGCAACAAGCATTAAAAGTTTGTACTCTGCCACGGGCGCTCAGAGCTGTCGCTCGGGCTCTGCTGAGTTGGCAGGAATACTGTTAAGGAAGAAAACAATTTAATTTTACTCAGGGTAGGGATGAATTCCATCCTGATGAAATGTATTCGTGCCTTGTTTTAGCGTTCCATTGTGGCAGATGTTTCAACCCCTATAGTTGATCAATGAGTCACAGCAACCCTCAGCTCTCTTTAGCATATGACCCTTTGTGTCCAGGCAGTCATTAAATCCTTTGCATTCAGCCTTCAGGCTCCTTGTCAGCTGCAGAGTGGTTGGAAGTTCAAGTCTGAACTTAGAGGGCAGAGGTGGCACGTGCCCAATTTGTGATTTTATACCTCTATTTTCCTAAACTGTAACCAAATTTGTTCCTTCAAAACGATATTTTTTCTAGCTGGTGGAGTGTATGATACTGGCCTGTGTAACCAAAAAAGTTAAGGAAAAAGTGAAGGCTTCATAAAGATTTCCAATACCTGAAAAAGTACAGTAAAGTCCTGCAATAAATACACTTGGGCTAGACAACCATACTCAGCTCTTCTGTGTCCCTCTGCTCTGAAAGGCAAGGTGGAAAAATTCCCGCTTATAGCTTAAAAAAAAAAAAAAATCTGTTTGTTTTAAAATAAGCTCATTTTTGAGTTTCACTTTGCTCAGTGTCAGCAAATTATCTTGGCCTATTAAAAATCTGCCAGCGTAGTACTGAGAATGTGAGAAATGCTGCAATACTAATTTTGCCAATGCAAGGAAAAATCAATGGAAAAAAACAGGAGAAAAAGCCAAGAAATGGAGACTTTCAATTTCCAAGTATATTCCTAATTCCCACTCTTTATTTTCCAAACATTTAACCATTCTTCATTACAACATGGTTACTCTGCTGTGATAAATGTAAATTAAATGTCAATAAAAGTCTCTAAATTATAATTTGCATTCAAAGACCGTGGCAAGATTAATGTATATAATTCTTCAATTTCAGTCTCTCATGGTAGGCTTCTTGAAATTCAATTAAAGCTTTTGAAAGGAGTTGCTGTCTGTTGCCAGTGAATAATTTCATGCCTATGTGTATCTGTCTGTTCAGCCATTTAAATTACTTACCAAACATTTCATATGTACCATCTTCTCAGCATTTAGAGAGAATTTATCCCAAAATTTTGTTCATACCTAGTGTTTCAGTACAGGCTATACAGCAGTGTACTAGTAAACGTGAGTTGGAGGCAGACTATTATAATTTAAACAGTAAAAAACCCCAAAACCTGTAGTATGTTATTGTAGGGTAAATTAAATTAAGCCTCTCTCAGCCTTCTTGGTGTTTTTGGCAAACATGTTATTAAGCCCTGTCTTTTTAGTAATATGTTAGGTGTTTTTTGCTTAAGAAATACCCATGGCTTATGTAGCTTTTTATTTTTTGGTAAAGAAGGACATTAGAAGGTTATTGTTAGCTTTTGACTCTCGACAAGGTCAAGAATTACTGCAAACAGACGCTGAACAAATATGCTGAAAAAACAAAGTCTCTGATCCATATAAGTTATTATCTAGATAATGGAGGAACTGTGGTAATTGTACAGGTGTAAACTGAAGACAGTAATAGATATAACCCCAAACAACAGAAGGTTATGGCAAAAGGAAAGGCATGTTTATAAGTGGCGAGAGTAAGAGTAGAAAAAAAGACAAGGTTCTTTTCAAAATGGTCTTGTTTTGGTTTTACATGACTTAAATGCGTAGATAATGCATTTTACTTCAAGAGTTCTATTAAAAGAATACAAAATAATAATTGCAAAATGAAAACTATTTAGCATGTGTACTGACATTTCCATCTTTCCTGTCATTTTAAAATGGCTTCATAAAAATTATTCCCTTACAGTCTTAGTTATTTTGAAAGTTCAGAGCATTGAAAAAACCAAACAGCAAAAGCTACTGCTTTTCAATTTTTCTGTAGATGAACACTTCAAAATGCATTTATTTTCTTAACCAGTGGTTTTGAGGTTTTTTTCAGTGTTGTCCTAGTTTTTTCCCCCAGCTGTTCACCTCAGTTGCACTGCAAAATTGGTTCAGTTAGTTATAAACAGCAACTTGCAGAAATGTGGAAAACACAGTGGGTTATCTTAAGTAAAATGAAGTGGATGTCAGCTTTTCTTGACAAACCAAGCAGTATTTGGAGTGAACATGTGTCTGTTACCTAAATGATGTACCATCACTAGGGAAGCCCAGAGCTTCCCTGGCAGGAGAAAAGCCATCAGAACAGGCTCTTTGGTGGTTAGCACAAAGTATGGCCCACAGAAAATTGGCCTGACACAATCAGAAAGCACAGAGGTCTTGGTGAAAAACACTGCCAGCCTGGATCTTCCCTGTGCGCTGCAGGGGCTTTAGAGCACATGGTTCCAGGCCAGTGGTGCTCTGCCGTGACATCTCCTGAACCATCCCAAACCAGCAGGTAGCTGCTGTGGCCATGGGTTCCTGGAATGAAGATGGACAGAAGTACTCTCAGATGTACAGTGAAAGCAATGGTGTTTGCTGCTGCACCAGGAGATTGGCCAGGCTGCTGCCCTGGAGCTTAATACTGACTCTGACACCTCAGTATGTGAGCTACTGAACCGTGTTTCCCTTCAGCTGGTGCTTGCTTCTTACTGAACCTGAGCTATGATTAGTAGCTAATGCAGGAGTCAAACTTCCTGAATGAATGTGTAACTTGTCGTTCATGTTTTGTGCTATGAAATGTTTAGTACTGCACTAAACATAAATTAAAGGATGGGCATAATGGCTGAGCATCATCAGACACAGCCATGACACAGGCTCCAGACCTGTTTATTTCACAGACTGTTTCTGAGGAGATGCTTGGCTATGCATCTCCTGTTTGTTCTGTGGATTATTAGTATTTCAACCAAGAAAAAAACCTATTTCCACTAGCATTTTAAGTGAGAGATGAGGTAAATAAACCCAGTCTAGATAATGCTACTGTTTAATGAGTCTGACTGAAAAGACAAACAAGGTTGTTTATATATGTTTAGATTTTAAGAACCTAGGCAATACTTTGATAATTAACACAAACCATTTCCATGGAGTAAAGAAGTATTTGCTGAACCTCATGGCTCTTTTCAAGATCTGCAGAATGTGCTTCACCAAATTATTTCTCTTAAGCACAGCAGGGATCTTTTCACATGTGTTGCAGTGGATTTTCTATTTGAAATATAGGCCCCATCAGCTTGATTAGGATGCTGCCTTCATGCTGAGAATGGAGCCAATGGCTGTTATTTTTCTTTAATTTTTAAATTTAATCAGTCTACTAGGAATTCAGAGCTCTGTGGCTGTGGTTACTTGATGGAGGCCTCCTGCATTCAAGAAAAAAAAAAGGCTGTATTGGTCTTTCAGAATATCTCATTCCTCATAACTGTCATATCATTTGAAGTATACAGTTCTTCACCTAAAACACTTTCATCATGTCCAAGTGAATCTTTTAGATAGTTAGCTATTTGTGTCATTAGATTAGAAAGATTTTTTTTTCCTACTTCTAGAACTTTGATCTCCTGGGTAATAGAAGGTGTGGTGTGAAACACTACCATCGTCAAGTGATGATGTATAAGTGCTTCTGAGGACATGTTGGTTCTCATGTCTTTAAAATTCTGTGAAAATGTCCCTGCAGATGACAGCAGTTAGGGATTATCCTCAGTATTTAGAAGAAACAATCTTATTTTCCCAGAAACCTTTATCTTGACCTTCCAGGCAATATTAAACATTATGACTGCCAACCAAATTAAATTTAATTCCTCAGGGCAAGGTTCAGTTCTACTTCATTTAAAACCTTGAGTGTTGCCAAAAAGAAAATGTATCTGCAAGGGAGAATGATACACATAGTCACTATAGTTACACGTTCTGTAACAACACCTGTGTCGCTGCCTGCCCTTCTGCAGCCTGACTAGGAAAGAAGTACAGAAGGGCTTGGATTTGTAGTAACTTTGTCATTACTTTACCTCAAATGTTTGTGAGGTATGGTCTAAAGGTCAGAGTTATTACAGGCTGATCAGAGTCGATGACCTCTGTTTTGTGAGGTTGTCTGATTTCTGTGGTGACTTTCACTTCACAGTAGCTTGCACGCAGAATGTGCATCATGGGGCAGCCAAACCCCCCAGCTTTTACTCATTTCCCTAGGTAAGATGTATTTGCTGTGTGTGCTGCCTTCAATGCAGGGTCAAAGAATACACTGAAGAAACCATTCAATGTTTTTGCAGTCTAAAAAGAATGCTTGGCTCAATGAGGTAGATTTTCAGTTGGGTGACTGATATGGAATGTCAAACATGCTTACTACTCAAAAGGTATATTCTCTTCACTCTCCTTTGTGTATCAATTACACTTTTTTTTTGTTAGACTCACTTTTTAGCTTAGTCATGTAATGTGGGCCTCTGCCAGGGCCTCAGCCTGGTTAGGGTGCTAAAGGAAGAGTAATCTCACAAAGATGACAACACACAGAGAAATGGCAGTGCATGGTATTTCATTCTGATGGCCTGGTCCTCAGAGGGTCTGAAGACTATTTAAGCAGCTGCATTCAGTATGACCATTCAGCTTCTGAGAACAACCTTGTTTGGAATATGCACTTTTCAATTGAGAACATCTGGGAAAACTCCCACCTTAAAAATCAATATGAGGTTTATGACTGTTCAAGGTGGAAAAGTCTTCTGAGAGCCTGTCTTTTCTGATTCATTATCACATCAGCCCTGAGAGCAGAAACTGCTGTCAAAAATTTTTACCAAAATTTCCAGTAAGCTCTTACATATTCAGGGTGACAAACTAGGTTCTCCTTTTTCATTTTTCTCTGGATCTCCAAGTTTTATTCTACTCTTTTTACCTCTTCTTTTACTGATCTTCTACAGGTAGGAAATCAGGGGTCTTCAAATTATTTATGGATTCTTGAGGGGATTGATTTATTTCTGCTTTCCTTATGCTCCTGGTCATGTTGAGCCAAGTACTTGATCCTGATTCTATGGAAAGGTAGGGGAGAATTTTATACAGTAAAGGGTAGGGAGGTCTTTGGGATGCCTCAACATCACAGTAGCTTCAATGAAAGCAAAGGCTCATGGACAACTCTTTTCCTCCCTCAAACTCACTCCCAATGAGGGTAAACAGAAGCTGAGCAAATACAGTTTCTTCTGTGGATAGAGGTGCTACCATGGAAGAGTGCAGGAAGAACAGCCAGGAGCCAGAGATGCATGGTGGAAAGGATCATGGTGAATAGCATGGCCAAGGTGAGCAGGGCAAGATGGGAGGAGTGTGAGTGGGGCTAAGAGAAAGACTAGAAAAATTTGCCCAGAGGAGTTGTGGATGCTCCATCCCTGGAAGCGTTGTTCAAGGCCAGGTTGGATGGGGCTCTGAGCAACCTGGTCTAGTGAAAAGTGTCCCTGCCCATGGTGGAGGGGTTGGAACAAGATGATCTTTAAAGTGCCTTCCAACCCAGACCATTCCATGATCCTAAGTAAAAAAATGGTAATAGGGAGAGATGCTTGAAAACAGGGAAAAGGGAAGTGTCACAATAATTTTCAAGGCAAAACAAGAGAATTCATGGAACTACAGGTCAGTCAACCTTATCTCAACCTACAGCAAGATTATGCAATGTGCACTGAAAGAATCTCATGGCAACGGGGACCTGGACACGAGGAGCAGGAGCATGGACCGATGCAGAGAGGTGACAGAGCTCCAAGGGCGCCACCAGAGGGCACCTCTACTCCAGGCCCAGGAGGATTTTGGGGACCCTGAGAAGAAGGTGGCAGAGGAGTAGGAGCGTCTCTGGGGCCTGCAGTCGCCAGTCAGGCAGGGACCACCTGACAATTTGTTGGTGGCTTGCCCCCAAGCTGGGGCCACCTGACAATTTGTTGGGCCATCAAACAAGGAGCTGCTGATTTTAGGAAACTTATTGCCTTGAATACTGCCACTGATTAAGGAAGGCTTCTACTTGAGGGGCCACTGGGCATTTCTAGGTGTCTAAAGCCTTCAACATTTGCAGCAGCATCCTGAACAGCTGCCCTGCACCTTGCTACTAGCCCTGGTGGCAGCTGAATGACTGAGCCACCAGGGGCTGCCAAGCTGCTATCTTGTCTCAGGCTGCCATATCTTCCTGAATAATCACTGGAATAGTCCCCAGATCACAACCCATGACTGCCAGAGTCCCTTGAGCTGGGTCAGTCACTGCTTGCGTTCAGCTGGAGCTGGAGTGGTTTGGGAGAAAGATGTGGGGACTGGGGGTTTTCCCTGGGAGCCCAGGGGTGACGTCATGGTGGCTGATGGCCTCTGCCACAGCTGCAGAAAGTGCTGCCCTCCTTGAGCCCCAGAGGTGACCATTCCCAGCTCTTATACCTAGGACGGGCCCTTAACCCCCTGTTCAGGGGGATGTGGGGAAGAACATATAATGAATTTCTAATTTGGCTTTATTGATGAGGACTTAGGTAGGGGTACCTGTCACTGCAATGACATTCAGTGAATTTTTTGTCTAAATATAGGAAATTCTATGCAAAAGGCTAACTGCTGAAATGTCTTGTCCACAGTAATAAAGCAGTATGAAAGCCAAGAGGAAAGAGATATGCTTTAGCTGTCCACCAGGAAGGGGACAGGGGGCAGGAAGGGGTATGGGAGTGCTTCAGCACTAACGCACCAGATGGTCTCGTGCAAGGAGCCTGCTGTGTGAGCCTGGACACAAAGGATGGGAGCTGGTCCAGCAGCATGCCAGCCCAGCCCTACGGGGCAGCGTGCCTCTGTGAATTGGAGTGCTCTCAGCAGCAACCTGCCCCTTGCAATGACAGGAGAAAGTCCAAGAGGCCAAGAGAGGTGACCCAGAGCTCTCCAGTCATCTGAGCAACAAGGATCTGTTAATGTTGGTGAGCTGGAAATCTGTACACCAAGAAGTGCTTGTGCTTGATTTTCTACTACAGATTTTCTGATTGCAGTCCAAAACTTGGGGTTCAGAGTGTGTACTTATTTTAAGTACTCCAATTTAGCTATGTTCACATATCTTTAATGACTATATCTGAAATATTCTTAGACCTGTAGCATGCTTCAGATTGGCTTGTAGGTTTTGGATATGGAGTCAATTCCAGAGCAGCTATCACAACCAATAAAAGGCGTGAATTTAGATTGTTTCTTGAAGACACATGAGAAGGAGGACATTAACAATCCCTTTATGTTTTTGAAAAAACATATTTAAAACATGCAGAGCAATAATGAACTATGCTTTAGTATCATATACAATCTATGTAGATATAGATCTATAAATCTATACAGATTGTATCTGTATCTATACAGATGTTTAATAAGATTCTTTGCCTACTCATTTTCAGTTATTTATTATGAACATATTTTAATGAAAGTTGAAAGCTGAAAGTTATGAGTTCTCACTCACTTGGATCCATTATACTTAGAAATTTGCCGCATATATTTAGTGCTGTGCTCATGAACAAATCAAAGCTCTCCCTGGAGCCCCGGGAATAAAATCAGTGGGACCTTGGGCAAGTGTTGTGTGTTGTAGAACTGGGACCTGTACTGACTTGGCTCTTCTGAGCTTGACTTGAACGTGGTTTGTTCTTCAGCATCTCAGTCATGTTTGTGGTTTTTTAAAATCCAGTTCTAACAAACTGGAAAACCCCATATATTTCTTTCTTTCATAATAAAAATCAGAAAAATGTCTTTGCAAAATTTGCATTTAAGATAAATAGAGAGCCATTTAATGGAGAGTAACTTAGTACAAGAGTAAAGAAAGTTACAAGTGTGATGAGGAGATTACAGCTGTTTATTTTCAGCTGTTGTTGGGAGAGCATTGAAAGAAGAATTCCTTGGAAAGATACCATACCTAAAGAACATGAAGAATTCCTAACAACCTTTTAAAGAAGTTCACTGATTCTCTGGGAGGTTTCCAGGAGTAATCAACACAACTGCCATTAGTTCAGCTGCCTGAAAGATGAACATAAACACAGCAAAAATTACTTTGAAGTGTACCCAGGTGAAACATGCAAGATCTAGATTGCATTTAGGGAAGCCAGTTGTTTCCCAAACTTCACAAAACCTTTTTATCCCATCAAAGCAGGAAACAAAAATAGACCTCTTAACAAACCTTTATTATAACAGCATCTTGCAAGAGCCTTAATTGCCATGCCAAGAAGGAGCCTATTTAATTTCTGATTTTCTGTTTACAGAAATAATTTACAAGTTCATTGAGGAGTGTGTAGTTTCATTGCTGTTCTTCTGAGTCAGGCCATGGTTATTGCTTTCTCTCAATTCACGTGTGTAATTGTCCCTGGAAATTAATTTAGCTCTCAGAGGTTTACGTTTGAAAACATTGGCATTTATGTCTTTTTTCTCACAGGAAAGAACTTTTCACAATTCTTGAATAAATACAGCAATGGTTGTGCCCAGTTAAATCATGGGGTTTAACTGTTGAGGAATTGAAGTTATCTAGATGTGATTATTTTAGGATGAATATGCATCATCAGAAAAATCCACATAGTCAAAATTCAGTTTTGGTGACACTTTGGAACAAATATCTGGAGAAGAGATTTTCAGCAGGCAGCAATTTCTGCTTAAAACCAGAGAGGGAGTGTTGGAATAGCTGATAGTACTGGTATCTGACTGGAATAAGAGGAATCAGGTTTCTGATTCTGGCTCACATAAAAACAGAAGTGGCTGTACCAAGGCAGAATCTTCCAGAGAAGACAGAAGCAGAGAAATTGCCATGTGGGCACGGCAGTTTCTGCACAAAGGAGCAGGGCGGAGCAGTAGCTTGAGCACAGATCTCTGATCCAGCATATTTATGTTAAATCTTCAGGTCTACACTGAGGGCATGTCTTAGATGGAAAGTCCTGGGTCCTTCTTTCTGTCCAAGACTTCCTCTCACAACATTATCCCAGCTTTATATGAGCTTTATATTTTTATGGACATTCAGACAAATGCTTCCTATGAATGTCAATCTATCACTCATGAGAAAGTATGTGATGGTAGAGGTACACAATTAATTCCTTCTGCAGAGAAGATGACTAATCTCCCTTTGAAGAGGCAGGTGACTGGGGATTTGATTTCAGCTTGAGGCTTTGGGTTTGGGTTGGTTTTTCCCCCTGAACCAGGAGAACAGGCTGTAATGAACACCTGAGCTTGTCCTGAGGTCTAAGCTGCAGCCCAAGACAGGTCTTTGGAAGGAATCTGTCCCATGGTACTGGCTGTGTCAAGTAAAGACAGGCTATCACCTCTGCAGCCTCCAGGGAACAAAGGGAAAATCAAAGCAGCTTGGAGATGAACCCTGTAAAGGATTAAATAAAATGGGCCTAAACTTTTTGTCTCATGGCCTATAACACCTCCGCTATCTGTGATCTTGTTGTGGGTCTATCAGGAAACTGAGATCCAATTTCAGACCAGAAGGAAGTAGCATGATGGAAATTGTGAAGTCTGGAAGTGCCTATACCAGCCCTTTAGAGTAAATCTGATCAGGCCTTGAATTTCCTGCTTAAGCTCATGTTTTCTGCTTGCTGTGGCATCCAGTTTGGAACTCGCTAGTTCACAACCAAGCTGTGGAAGAGCAAGCCTGGGAGTTCACTCTTGGCACCCCTGCTTTGGCACACACAGTGCTAGCAAATGCTTGAACTGTCTCAGTGAGCAGGGGAAGAGAACCTCTTCCGCACCATGATGTTTGATGCCACAAGCATCAGAACCAGGTAGGGTGGGCAGTGACTGCAGTCTGGCTGGCCTACCTGGCCCAGGTGCTCCCTCCCACATGAGATGCACATTGCCTGTGCGCCTTCCTGTACCTACACACGGCACTGCAGGTCAGCATTCACCCGGGGGGCTGGCCCCCTTCCTGCCTGGACCCCTTTTGTCTTCTGAGATGCCCCATTACATGTTTGCAGCAGCTCAGGGAGTCTTAGAAACTCATTTTGTCAACTGGCACAGACTTAGAACAGTTCTAGCACAGTCTCAAGCATTTGCAGGGTTACACCAAAATGTAATTTTTTTTTTCTGCTAGGGCAAAGTTCATTATCTCATTTTAGAAAAAGGGTGAGACAGGTGCTCTCTGCAAACATATTTAATAAAGCCCCTTGATTGCTCTGAATTATGTATGTTAATTATCTTGTTATATAATTAGAAGCTCTTAAATATACTTTCCTTAAACTTGTTGCTTTGATGTTGCACTTGGGCGTCTGTATTACTTTGTGGGATAGAGTCCAAAGCTGTCTGGATACATTCCAAGATTACTAATGCATAGACATATTTGCAAAACAGGACTTTTAAAGTCATGTTTTTAAAGAGCAAACTTTAAAACTAAAAAACTAAAAGTTTTTTTCCTGGCACTCTTGTTTAAAGTTTTGGAGTTTAAAACACTGATTAGCATAGCAATTTATGCCAGATTTTTTCAATATTCTGTGACAGTAGCTATCACTGATTGTTGAACAATCCATGTTCCTGATTGTTTTCCTTTCTCCAGCTGGGAAAAAAAACCCCAAAAAGTTCATCTGAAAGAGGTATAACCTGTAGGAGATCATGTGCAGGTGGAAATTTTGGGGTCCTCTTGGCTTTAGAATGGATGGTTTGGAAAATCCCAGTTAAATGAAGCTGTTCAAATGCATGCTCGGAGTTTACAGAGGAGAAGCCAGATTTCTATACATGAAAGTTACCACTTTTGAAAATGAAGATAAATTCTGTGGGCAGAAGGTGCAGCTTTTTGTCCAGGCAGCTTATTTGTACTGAAGACTGAAACAGTATTTACATCTCCATGCAAATATGGCCTCAAATACAAGGAAACAAAATCACTCCCTTCCAGATGATTAATCCCAGAAAGTTCCTGAAATAGAAAATGAACATTAAATGAGTTTTGTATGAGACAGCACATACCAAATAAAGGAATAGAAGGAAAAAAAATGAAGGACCTGTGCCCTAGAATAAAACTGATCAAATATATGTATTTTTATGAGAAAAATAATGGATATAAAATTCTATTTCAAAGACTAAACACATTGAATTAATTCATCATTGAAAGTAGTACTCTGAGTGGAGGATAACTGGAAAAAAAAAGAAGTGTTTTTTAATAATTACTGGATTTAAAATTTTTGTTACTTTAGAGAAGACAAAATTTTTGGTAGGAGAAAGACAAAAGATATATTCTTAAATCATGCACAAAATAGATGTTTAGTTTTTTAGAGAAGGCAATCAGTACACAGTTGTCCATGTACGCTTAATTCTATTGTCTTGCTCATGGCTGCATTTAGTCTTCAGTGAAAAACAGATGCCACTTTTGATCTGGAGTACCTGGTTTTGAGCCATTGCTTCAGAATGTACTATTATCCCTCTACACTGTTATTAATAGAGATTATTATTATTTGGAATAATTTGCTTTGTATTGAAAATCCATTGGAAGTGTTCCTTAATAAAGTGAAGAGCAACTGAATAACCTAGAAACACCTGCCCAGTGATAAGTGATTTTAATACCCCTCTTTGCATGTCACCCACAACATTACAATAGATTTCCTGTTATTGCTTGGCATACTTACAGTACTCCACCCAATTTCTATAAAGTTCACAATGCACACCCTCTGTAATCCCACAAACACTTTTAGGAAAAATAGAAAATTTGAGAATAAACATTAACAATTTATTTTTAAGTAAAAATTAATCCAAGGCAGGCGTAAGAAACCCAGAAGCTGTGGTGTCAACCAGTTCTATGTCACAAACTAGCAACATACCTACGGAAAACTATAATTTGCAGACCATCCTGTGGTGAAAGTCATAATATTGATTTTAGATAGATAAGTACTTGTACGCTTTGAGAGCTGACCCTAGCCTACCCCAGAAAAACCCTGGAACATTGAAAGGGATAACCAGAAACCAACTGAAACCAGTGGCTTCAAATAACTTACATAAATGGAACAGAGTGAAACAGGAGGAAGAAGGGGTGGATGCAATGGGGAGATGGCCAAAAGGAGAGATGATGACAGATTGAGCCTATTATTTTTTAGCAGCAAATAAAATCACAAGGGAGTGGAAGCCTGGTGAGAGATGCGAAGATTTATGGGGCAGAAGCAGCAATCACCCTGGTCCTGGAGCCCTGTGAGGAGCAGCGGGTGCTCTGATCAGGGCAGGGAACACGGTGGTGCCTGCCAACGATGCACCAGATGGAGCAGATAAGGTCACTCACTCCCACAGAGGACAGACTTCAGAGCCTTTCTTCTTAGACACATGGGGAAGCTTGGGAAAGAGCAGGGATATGGTTCACTACTAACCAAATCAGATGATTTCTTGGAGAATTTTTATAGTGCTCTGGGCAAAGGCAGCTGCCAACTCCACAGTACCGAGCTAGGTAAATGGTAAGGAACAGAATTGTAAGTGTAAGATGTTCTCACTGATGATAAAGAAAGTATCTGTACATGTAAACCTCCTGCCAAGCCTTAACTTGCAATAAAAAGAGCTGGCCTGATTTCCAAGGGTCTTTTTTCAAACACTGACTGGACACCCAAGAAAGAAACCTGGAGTATTAAATCAGATTTGTTAAAAAATATTTCTTCCCTCCCACGTGATGACTCAGTAGATATCTTTAGATACAAACCACTTTACTGGATAGAGGGAAGGGAATTGGGTTAACATTCAGAAAAGAAAAAGCATCAAATAGAGCTCCAAATTACAAGCTCACTGGAAAGGCCGTTCTTACAGTGAAGCTTTATTAGAAGGAATAGCTATGCTCCCCCGTGGTGGTTCTAGTTGTTAGTTTCTCTGGGTCTGGATTGAAGGCACTTGAGATGGTACTTCATGTTTGGACTCAGGTGTTTATTATTTCTTTTCAGTAAAACAGTCTCACTACTGTGAGTTCGGCAGCTTTGCGTTAGAAGGAAAAAAATGGCCAACAATCTCTTGTTACAAGGTCTTTTAAGACTAAACTATCCAATTAAGAACTGACACTTAGATTATTTTCCCTTTTAACCAAATAACTGATCCCAAAGAGCCCACAATGAGGACTTCTCTGCCCAATTACAAAATGCCAGCCAAACCCACAAAGACGAAGGAAGAAGAAGCACGAAGAAGAAACCCAGGACGACGCCCTGTGCCTTTCATCTTGCTTCCATCCACAACATACTAAAAATCTCGAAACCTAAATTTCTCACTAAGTGATATGTCTACACTACTCTCTATATTTTATACTTTTGTGGATTGTAGTCTATCTTGAAGTCTAGGGAACTTTCTCCATGAATGAGGGTCAAAGTCAGTGCTCCCCTGGGGGTCAGGATACCCCAGAGCAGACACAAATATTCCCGGTGCCCTGAGTTTCCACACTCTCCTCTTGAAGAGACCCAGATCCCAAAGGATTTCTCTTGTTATGAAGGCAGACCTTGGGTACAGACTCACCAGTGGCATTACAGCTGGCTCCCCAGAGGTGTATTTTGTCTCCATCCCACTGTGCCTCTGCTGTGGCCCTTCCCAGGAGCCTCCCCAGCGGTTCCTCACAAGTTACCTGGGCAGGGGTAACCCCTGAACAAGGCTGCTACTGCAGGCTGGCACTGTGTAAGACGAGAGGGAGCCCTGCTGTCCCTCTTGCCTCATCTGCAGCTTCTAGGCTGCAATCCTGTCACTCAAACGAGGTGTTTTGAACAGGTTTTTTCACAACATAAAATACAACATTTGCAATGATTTCAACTTCCTGGAGAGTCTGTTGTTACCAGCAGCACTCCAAATACTGTATGGGGTGACTGTAGATTGGGCATGCTTAAGCCTGCTCATTGGTTTCTCCATCTGAGTGTTTCACTTCTGCACTAGATGCCACCAGAGTGCCTGCCTATCTGGGTTTTTAGATATCAGTAGTCATCTCAGAGAGAATACCTTTCTATTTTGCCTCAGGGCAGCAGCCTTGCATGTCCTAGGATCTTGTTTCTTTTATTGACATACAACTAAAATTGCAGCCAGCAGCTGTGAGGATTAACTTTTGGGCTTTATTCTATGCCCTTTTCTATAAAACCAGGAGGAGCAGTTGCAAAAGTATTGGTGCAAGCCTTAAGGAGCAAAAGAAGTCAAACCAGACAAAAACCAGCTGTGTGCCTCAGGTGAATGAGAAATTCCACCATTGTGTGTTTGAACAAGTAAATCTGTTGTGCTCATTCCAACTCTGTTATGTGTCTTCTTTCTTTTTTTTTTAACCCTAAAAATAGAAATGTTCACAGCAGGCATAAAAAATTAAATACATAAGTTCCTTGAGACTGTAGGAAGTTCATGGATGCAATGATCTGCATAGTCCCGAGTCCATTACATAGGTGATTGTATCTTACAGGGAAAAAGTCTTATCAAGTATGGGAGATCTGAATGATACAGGGTTTGCAGGTCAAACATAAACAACATGAGCAGGCAACGGCTTGCATTAGAGCAGAGTGAGTCCTTTGCTCTCCTTTTACCCTAACCACCCCCAAGGCTGGGCACCAGGACAGGGTTTACAGTCATGAGATGCATGTGGGATCAGGTGCACGCTTCTGCTGACCCAGTCTGTTCCAGGGGACTGCAGATTGGATGAATCCACATTCCATGGGGGCAAGGCAGGAAGACAATACTTCAGTCTTGTGGCTCTAAGTACAAGACACCCACCTGGGAGGGGTTACACAAGGGCAAGCAAGATGCCATTAATATCAAAGTGCAAACTGGATCTTTTCAGTCAAGTCTCCCCACTCCCTCCCTTGCAACACAAGCAATCTTTTTAATGGTTTCTTGTACAATCCTGATGTGCAAATCTGCTGACAGGTGTAACAGGACAAACACCCTCTTTCTGGTCATGACAAACCTTAATTTTGAGTTGTGTGCAGCTGCCAGAGCATAGAGAGGAAGGACTCCTTTTGCCTGGCTTATTATGCACTCAGCACAGCAATCTTATTGCACTAGTTGGGTCATCTAGGGGACTATCTATTTTCATTCAAAAAAAGACACCCATGGAGTGTGAGTCATACTCTAAATATTGATGACACTGTGGGAGTCAGACACCTTGCTGACATGAAGACATCATCATTGTAAATGTCTGAAATTTGGCAAACTGAGTCCATCTATCACCTATTTAACATAGTCCTCAGATTAGGGTCCCTACCTCACAGAGAATTCCTGGGCATCTGCTGGGTGACTGGGGAACTTGTTTGTCATATACACCAAGAATAAAAATTTCTTTACTGACCTCTGTCATGAAATTCTATTATAATTTTCTTTGTATCTCTCGTTTGCATACTCCCCCAACATGCACACACCCAGACCACGTGTACACACAGAGAAAAGGAGTGTATGTCAGACCAAGGGCTAAGTTAATGTTCATTGCATACAGTGTTGTTGTGGAAATAGGAATGGAAAATTTCAATGAGGCACCACAGACTCCAATCTTTCTCGCTTGTCAAATGCAAGTCTAATCACAAATTACCTGGAACACTTTTCAACTTGTTGAGAATACTTATGGGTGTGGTTGTAGTATGTTGAATGTGTGTGCTAGGGAGACTTAGTAAGTTTTTTAAGCTGCAAGTTTGCCAGGACAGATTCATCTTAATTCACCTCAAACTTCATTAATGACATTTATTATAGTCAAGAAAGTATATGAATATTCTTCAAGAAGATGCATCAGCAAACACACCACTGATGCTAAATGTCTCAGTTATAAATACTGAAGCCTAAAACCTTTGCAGTGTCTTAATTGTCTGCATTACACACATCATAGTGTATTACAGTGTTTGGGTACATCTTTCCTTCTCAACTCCTTAGATAATAAATAAATGAAAGGTGGAGTAAAGGCAACTGATGTGGAGCCTGCTGCAGACTGCCTCTGTGCATGATCTGTCCCCACCCCTTCCGTTCGGGATGACTCTTGAGTGAAGCCTCTCCTCCTCGCTTCCCAGTCCCAAAATCTGCAGAAGAGTTGAAGTGCACCTGAAAACTGGATGGGCAACACCAGGAGCAAAACTGTCAGCAAGAACTGGTTTTCTTCTTCTTCTGTTTAGAGAAACCTAGCTGGTGTCTCACTGAGCAGAAGAAGTGAGCTGGGCTGAAACAGGATCCTGCACTCCAGGTATGTGAGGGCAAACTGGTCCATGCAGACTGAGTTGACAGCAGGAAAGGATAACTACTTTTACCTGTGCTGAAAGGGAAAATCTGAAATTGTTAAGGAAGTAGATGTAGCTCTTTGCAAAGGCATGAAACAATCAGCAAAACCTACTCCTTTAAAGAGAGACTATTATTTTGGTTTCAGTAAAAAATGCACAAAGACAAGTATCAAGGGGCAGATAAGATAAAGATAAAGGCTGTCAACTTTGGGAAAGTCTAAATTTCATTTTGAGTGTTTGCTACAAACTATGGTACAGCAATAGTTCTGAGGACACTGATAATTTATGTTCATCAAGTATCAAGTTCACATTAAAGGACCATAATATTTTTTTCACTGTTATGGTAATAAATTTTCATTCTTTTCATTGTTTGGTCCACTTAGCTCTTAGCATTGAAATGAAATGCTGCTGTAGCTTAAAATGTTATCACTCAACCCGGGAAAAGGGCAGAGATGTCACATCTTGGCATCAGTAGTTCAAGGTCCTGCCAAAGAGCACAGCACTTTAAGATCACGTGCTCATACTCACTTTCTGAGAAGTGGAGATTGTCCTTAGCAGGATCTTTGCCTCTGTTTAACCTGATTGTTTTTTAAAATGTTTTTAACCTCACTTTTCAAGCAGAGATTTGTTTTTCCTGATGAAAACTAAAACTCAGCAGAATATAACTATATGATTTGCTGCTCCCAGAAATGCAGTAGTTCGGGTCTATCCTACCACCTTTTGTGGAGCCCACCTTTGTGTTGTGTAAATAACTCTCGTCAGTTTTTAAGTTACTTGTGTGAAAGCTGAATATCAAGAAACCCAAAGAAGGGCAGAACTACTGGACAGAAGTAGAAGGTCTAAGAAGCCTTTCTCTCAAGGAGCAGTAGGATGTCACAAGACTCATCAATATCTGTGGTTTTCCCCATGAGCAGCAGTAACTTTTCCCCCTGTTCCCAGCAGGCGCTGCATCCCCTCTGTGCTGCAGCACAGTGATGCGGAGTGGGGCATAAAGGTGAGATGCTGCCGGCTTGGAACTGTGCCATGGGGAAAGCAGGAAAAGGAAAAGTGTAGTGGATGAAATTGGTGGGAAGAGGGAATGAGGTGAGACTGGAAAAGTAGGAAATATCCTGGCGTGCTGCTTTGCCACACCACATTGCGTGGGACAAAGCAGGCGGGAGTAAATAAATCTCCTGACTGAACAGGATCCCATCAAACTTCTAAGCAGTTCAGGTGTGGCTGACTATTTACTAACGTTCTCTGCTGCCTGGTGCCTGGAAAGGAGCCAGCTGGCCTGGCCTCAGTCAGCACAGGCCAAAGAAATGGTTTCTGGGAAGCAACCAATGGATAGGGAGTGGGCTGGTTCACAACTATTGCAGAGTTTAGTGACTCCTAAGCAACACTTCCTTGAAGGGGACACAGGTTGTGCCCTTCTCAACAAAATACCGCAGTGGAGTAAGACTGTGGCTGCCATCTCAGAAGGCAGCAGCGTTAGCTATCTTTGGGAGTGCCTGTGGCTTCTCCAGGCAGCCTCCTGTGCTTCAACCAGCTCATTCACCTTAGGTTAAGAAAAAGAGAGGTAGGAAGCGCTTTTGTATGAACAGACCTCCCTCAAGCATTTTCAGGCATTTCAAGCATTATGGGGGGACTTAAACTAGGAGATAATCTCCCACATGTGACACACCTTCCCTTTTATATAATGCCAAAACAATGGAGGTCTTAATCCTGAAGATTAGGCTACTTTGTGCTTCCTAGAACCAAGCCTGACAGATGTTGAGAAAGGTGGGGTGAAACTTACACATGTAATCAATTCTCATTTATCAGCACAGAGGATTACTGGTGATGAGAGATCATCCATCTTGTGGATTTATCTGAATGAGCTTGATTAGAGCAGTGTAGCCATGTCTGCCCAGTTCCTGTATGTCTACACCCCTATTAGCCAGGGTTATGGCTGTAATCAAGCATATTTGCTCAAACTCGGTGCAGGCCCTGCCAGATCTGGCGACAGCAGTCCCAGGCTTGGGAGAGGATGGGGAAGAACAGTGTCTCTGCACTACGCATTGAGGAGCATTTAATAAGTTTAAATGCATATAAAATTTGGGTATAAAGCAGTTTAAATGCATATAAAATATGGATCCTTTTATTGTGCCAGAGTGAATCATGCAATGTGGGAAGTGTTGTGCAGGGCATAAGCAAGTGGTGAGTCTTGTGGCACCAACTCTCTGTTCTTCAGTCTGTCCATACCATGGTTCCAAATGTGTCTGCATTGCCCAGGCAAAATTTCCCATCACTGTGAAATACAGCCCTCTGCTGCTCTAGTCAATGGAGGGCTGAGGAAGGCATGTATTTTTAAGGGGATTTGCTGCCCTTCCATGAAGATTAGATAGTTGTATGAAGTATATGTTACAACACAAACTAAAATAACAGGTTGATGTAGAAATGATGGAGACAGTCATAGTGTATGTGCCTGTGTACTGCACGCCCAAGGACAGTTTCAAAGTCAGCACAAAGTCAGTACATGGCTAGGAAGTGCTACTATTATCACTGCCCCTGCAGACTTAATTGGATTCCTTGTATAGATGCATTGTAACACCACTTGTAATTACAGGATCACAATCTACTTTTTGCACAGAGTCCATTCCAAGCTCCTGACACAGAAAGTCAGAACAACTTTTGACTTTAATCTGTCTAGCACATCTACTGGCTCATTGTCTCTAATTGCTACTTTTGCAGGAAGGACAAAACCATATACTCTCAAATATTCTGAATGAGGCTTGCACATAAGCTTGTTTTCTTGCAATCCCTCTCAAGGGCATAGGGGCACATGGCATTGGAATCTAGTTTACAAATCCATCCTGCGGCTCTTCACTAACTGTGCCCAGTCCTCCTGCTCTCAGAAGAGCTGTGATGGTGCTACAGAGGAGCTCCCAGGCACCAGCCCCAAGAGAAGCACTGAACACCACACTTCAATGCAGCAGTTGAGTGCTGTGTTCCTTGCAAATAGAGGAACCAGCACAGGATTCCCCATGAAGACACGGGGGATGGCCCCATACCTCAGGAGACAGTGACATGTGAAGCCATAGTGCTTCACACCTGTGCTCACAGAGCCACATGGCAGCAAAACAAATGTGACATGAGTGTCAAGATCTACATGTCCAGGTTGTTTGTAGTTTGACAACTTTGATTTTGGTATTTCTCTTCATTCTCAGCTTAATAACATCATAGATGAAGAGGCATTCTTCACTGGAACGTTGCTTTTGCTTTTTTCTACTTTCTTCATACGAGGACGTCAATGTTATTTACAGAAGTTATTAAACTACTTTCGGAAGACCATATTTGCCTTTTTGTGCTAAATGATTTTTGTTAACAAATTATTTTTACATTCTTGCTATATTCTTCTTGTTTTTTAGGTTTTCAAATGGCTGATCCTTTTCTATATAATACTGGAGAAAGGTCTCACTATGGGTGCCTTGGCCATGAAGTACAGATTGACTACCTTAAGGCATATGTTTGTAGACCATCTTTTTCCACGGACAAAGCTGTGATTGTGGTCCATGATGTATTTGGATGGCAGTTCCCAGACATTAGATACATCGTTGATTTGATAGCAGGTCATGGATTTATGTAAGCAAATTTCTTTCTTATCTTCCCCTTAAATGCACTGATAGACCACCAAGCCCAAAGCCAGGCATAGCATATGATGTTTCTAACAGACATAAGACAAACATACCACTTCAGTCTGAGCAAATAAAAAAGAAAATGGACAAAACATTTCCATGGAGCCACCAAAGATGCTAAAACTGACTCAGGAAAATGGCTAGCTGAGCACAAAGGCACAAGGAGTCTTGAAGCGCCTGTGTTTGTGCTTATGAAGCAACATGGGTGGTCCAAAGAGAAACCGTGGTATCCATTTTAATTTGTATAAGCTTTTCAGAACCAAACCTTTTGAACATTTGTTTTGCCTTGTAACAGCAAAGAGGTATATATGTGTTAATATAGAATCAGGAGGTTTGTTTAATCCCTTTATTTTTGTATTAAGTGTGTCTAAGGAGATAATAAGGAAACAATTTGTGTCTTTGTTGTCCATACACATTGTCTTTACATATACTTTTAGCTAGCTGATTACCAGAATAGGATGAGTAAAACATGATTCAGACAGTGATCATGTAGATGTGTACTCTGTACTAGAAGATATTAAGAGACATTTAGACAGTTTTAATGAAAATTTATTGAATTCCATATCTCACACAGAACCATCTGCCCAGACTTCTTCAAGGGGACAAAACCCTGGACATCTACTGATCACTGGGCTGACTTTCCTGACTGGTTGAAAAATCATGATCCTATGAAAGTAGACAAGTAAGATACATATTTGTACTTGAACTTTAAGAAGCATCTAGCAAACAAGGAGAATTTATATGAAATGTTAGAAATGGCACCTCTCAGCAGGGCAAGCTAGCTGCACAACCACAGTTTCTTGTTCTGGGTGATTCTTCTGTGGTTCTGGGCACAGTCTTGTCTGAGATTTGAATAGGATCATCTGCTCTGCCCATCACTCTGCTTATTGTCCCCATCTTGTGTTCCTGAGCCCTTTTCTGACTATGTTACACTGGCCATGCAGGCTCACAGTGTTTCACAGGCTACAAAATACCCAGCACTCTCACCCACAAGTGCTGATTCTGCACTCAGTTCCTCAAGATAAAGAGGAAAATTCTTCTGCAACTGCAGATGTTATCTGCCAGTTGTCACATGCTCATCTTACTCTCTGCCTTGCAGATTATGATAGATACTGATGAGATTCTCCTGAGTGGCGCTACATAAAAATTTGCTAGATTGACCAAAACCTAAGAAACATCTGATAAACTATACTGTTTTTTTCAGTGTGAAATAGAGGGATCATTATCTGTGTAACCTAACAGTGCCTGTTACAAGGCTTCCCTGAATCATGGGAGGCACTGATGTTTCTTCAGCATCTCTCACCACAGCTCAAAACTTCAGATGATAGTGAGGCAATGGTGACACCCTATTACTCAGCTACCATCCTGCAAGCCACAAGTATTCTTCTGACCCTGTCCAGATATTCAGCAGCTACAGTCTATCTTCAATGTGTCTCAGCAAAGATTTTGACCATATAACTCCAGAAGCTGTGACCAAATGTTTTAAGACACAAATTACTAACAATTGTAAAAAATCCCCCTCCAAACAAGAGCAGATGTGTGGGCACTGTCTTAAAAAATTAAGATCTCAGGACATGCTTTTGCTGTTTACATGAGGGATTACCTGTAGGTGAACATTCCAGTCCAGGTCCATTGCTCTTTCAGAGAACATGGAACCCAACATATCCATGGCTTTCTTAGTTTCCTTTCAAACAAACCAAACCTGAGAGAGCATGGCCACAGGCCCAGGACACAATGTCCTCTGCATGTCACTGTTGTACTGGATTTTGTTTGGTCAGCCTAACCAAACCTGAATGACCATACAACTCTACCTAATGTTCGAAAATGCAGTTAACAGTTTATGAACTCTGCATTTAAACTTAATTTAAAACTCTGTAGGTAATGAAGAATATAAAATTATTGAGATCTCAGAAGCCAGCAATTTTAAAAAAAATTACTTGTTCTTACCTACAATAAAAATATTTTTCATGGTTTTTTTTTCATTGCCTCATGCAAAAGTTATTTTTTAAACATTGTAGTTATTGACAATGTAATTTGAGTAAATGCTATTTTAGCATAACATTCTTGCATGTAGGTTTGGTAAGATATTTTAGTATTAACTCATGTAACAGGAATGACAGGAAAAATCTTTATCTAAATAGGTGAACTCTGTAGAGATGAAGCTTATCTATTCCTACAGTCCATAATGCAAGATGTTGTTCTACTTGCAGATATGTCTTGTCTTTAGTTGTCCTGTCCTAGACAAAGTGATTCAAATAAAAATTTACTAATTTTGAAAACAAAGGAGCAGGTGACAATTCAGGTAAGTATTTAAGTGCCTACACCTGTACTTCCCTAAACTAGTACCAGAGATGTTAACTCTCATTTAATAATAAAATCCACTGCTCTAGCCTGAAATGTGCTTTTTAAAGTAATCTCTGTTTTAAACGATTGAGGGTGCAGCCACAGAAAAAATACCATGTATGTCTTTTAACTTACTTCTTAAATTGTCAAGTATTGGCTCTGCAATAGATTCCTTAGTTTACTTTTCTTTATATGTCTTAGGGAAGCTGATGTTGTCTTGAAGTATCTAAAGGAACAATGCGGTGCAAAGAAGATTGGTATCGTTGGGTTTTCCTGGGGTGGAATGGCAGTACATCACTTGATGCTGAAAAATCCTCAATTAGCCGCTGGGGTGTCCCTCTATGGTAGTGTAGAACACATGAAAACTTACTTGGGTTCACATGACTATGCATTGTTTGTAATTCTACTTATTGCTTTGGAACAATTTCTATAAATACTCAACTCAAAGGTGAGTTGCAGATTTTAATTATGGTTATTTCAGCCATAAGCTATATTGGTACAAAAATATTAAGGATACTGTAAGCAAAAAAAAAAAAAATTCATTCCTTGTTTTAGGAGAGCAGGGAAATATGCTTTCCAAATGCTTATTCTCCATAGCCAGTGTCCTCATCTAAGTAATGTACCTAATGAGTAAACTTAAATAGAAATGTTTTCTTTTAATTTGCCATTTATCTCTCAGTAATGCTAACCTCACTAATGGACTGTTTCTCAAAATATTACAGGAATAGTAAGAGACTCTGAAGAAAGATACCGTTTACTAAATCCCACATTTTTCATTTTTGGTGAGAAAGACCACACGATTGCTTTAGATCAGGTAAGCTGTTGCTCTGGAAATACTTATTTTCCCATAGTTCATTTATCCTACACAGAAATCCTTGTTAGAAAGGGTTGTTAGTTATTGTTTAAATCCTTGTTAGTTATTTCACATTCAAATAATAGACAGGTTGGACGGTTCTGTTTATATGTCAACTTTCCCTCTATCTTGTTTAGGTTATTCAAAGCTTCTTTTTTGAGGTAAGAAATACAGTAAAGAACAGCCATCAGTCTCTGAGTGGCTAGATAAGCAGAGTGTGAAACTGGGCACGGATATCCAACTTGGTATGAGCCAAGCATCTCAAAAACTTGTATGCTACTGTTATGGGTGAGAAATCAGGTAGCTAAACCACTGAATTTGGACAATGAATGGGGGAAAAAAGTATTTTCAGCTTAGTAACTGAACTTTCTGATGAATTAGTCTCACAACTAACTGCTTTTACTACAGGAAGAAAAAATGAGCTGTATCAAAAGAGTGGGCATGAAATTTAGCTGAGACAACAACTCATAGATTCAAACGTTTTGGCTCCTGGCTGCCATCTATGTTCTGATATAACCCCTACTGTAAGCATATGTGAGAAGCTGGATAAATATATGGGTAGGAAACTGGTGCCCTCTTCTGTGCATAAATTCTTTTTCTTCAGTGACAAGGATAACATACCACCTCTAGCACAGCTTGCTTTTTAGGGTAGCGTCTGACTGGGGAACTGGCAGTGTGCTCTGGGAATGCAGAAGTCATTCAACATTTACTTCTAACTACATTAGCCAGCATATTAATCTGTACCTCCTATGTTTCTCCTCTGCAGAGGAAAACAAATCCT
This sequence comes from Zonotrichia albicollis, assembly GCF_047830755.1. Classification (NCBI taxonomy): domain Eukaryota; kingdom Metazoa; phylum Chordata; class Aves; order Passeriformes; family Passerellidae; genus Zonotrichia; species Zonotrichia albicollis. The sequence continues at coordinate 82,639,346 of NC_133819.1, forward strand.
TCACCCCCTGTCCTCATTTTATGGCAAACGTGCCTTTCTCCCAGGGGCACAATTTGGGCAAATGCATTTTTTCTGTCATGTGTTACTCCCTTTTCTCCGGAAGCTTTCTTTCTGCAGAAAGAAAGTGCAGACTGTATCAGTAAGAATTCCTGTAATAAACAAAAAACAACCTTCAAACACATCGTTACCTGAAAAAAAGGGCTTCATAAAAAAACCCAAATGAAACCAAAAACCCATGAAATAAATTACAATACTCTCTCTAATCTTCACAATGGATGGAAGTAAGCTTTTGGGGCAAAATAAGTGCTCATTCTTCTATTTTCTGACTTTTAGTGGAAATAAGCACAAACTGTGCCAGCAAATGTATATGGGTACATGAACACATTGTTAGTACTTTGTATGCATACTAATCACCGAAACATTGTGCAAGAGCAATGCATTTTTGTTGTTCAGTTAGCAAAAGAAAAAAAAAGGCCCTCCATGTTTTCTTAAACTCTGTTACTAAGCCTATCAAAATGTTTTGGACTGATGGTCACTAAGGTTTATGGTCCATGCTCTCTCAGGATCAGAGCTTCAAGTGCAGGTTACAAGCCTGAGCCTGAACAGAAACACACCTGTTCCTTTATGGCAATGAGATTTACCAAACCATCTTTGCTGCAACTATTGAGGTTCTTAGACTCACCCATACTTAAAAAAAAAGTATCAGTCTTACACCCAAAGAGGCATTTTCTCTATGAGAAACTGCAAATTTGGCAGACTTAAAAAACCCCATAATGTAATGGAAAAATGCTTTTTTTTACAGATCTTCTTCTTGGAGGACAAGCTGAAACAGTACTGTAAAGTTCCATACAAAATTAAAGTTTATCCTGGGCAAGTTCATGGGTTTGCACAACTGAAGCCAGAAGATATGAAACCTGATGATAAACCTTATATTGAAGAAGCTAGAAGGGATATGATTGATTGGATCAAAATGTTCGTTTGACAATAGAAGAAAGAAATGCTAGGCTTCAAGACCAGTGATTAATTTAATTTGAAAGAAGTAAACAGTCAAGGGAAAATGATCTCATTTTGAAAGTTGACATAAACTAGAATAGGAACACTTTAATTTATATCTTTAAATTATTTTGGACAATATTTACAGAAGATTGTGAAATAAAAGTCAGACTAAAGGATGATTAGGCACTAAAAAGTCTTTTGAAGTTTTCTTGCTTTTTATTTGCTGCATTATTTTACATTATGACCTTGATACTCATGATAGTGTTTATCTGTTTTTCATTGCTAGTAAGCATGACTTCATCATGACTTTGCTTGAGTAATTTCAGGCTTTATTTTGGTATGATGATTGGTGGTCATAGGTGTTCACATGGAAGCAGCCTGGGCTTGCAGACATTTTTTACAGACATTACAGACATTTTCTTTCATTACCTACAAAGTCTTTTTCTCAGCTATAATGGGCAGAATTCCCCACGCATGAAACAAACATTTGGCTATACTATGGAGTTAGGAAGAAATGACGTTGTTAAGTGACACCCTCCTGGTATTCCCTTGGCAATATTCAGAAGGGTATTTCTGGTATTCCTTCATCAACATCAAGGATAAACATCAACAGTCCCTCCTGCAGAAGTAACCCAGACATGAACACTGCAGAAACAGTGGGTTTTATGTCATGGTGAAATTGTGGTAATCGGGCACAGGACTCATGCAACAATGCAATCCTGATTATATTTTTTGCTTCACATTATATCCTTGTTCCTCTCTTAAGTTCTTCCCCTTTATCACCTTCAAATCCTCCCAATAACTTTATATATATATATATATATATACACACATACATATATATATATACATACATATATATATATAGCATCCCCATGTATACTCTGCCCTTGTGTGTTTTTTGAATTTCATTGCCTTAGTAATGACTTGGCAATTAGTGTTTACTCAGAGATTCTCTAAGGAACCGATTGCCCTTTTTATTTTCTACATCTGTCAGTATCTCACCCTATCACCTCGTTAATGTTGCCATAAGTTAAGGCTAGCTAGCTACATTAATATGACTTTCCCTTTGATATCAGGCAGTTTGGCAGTTTCACACATTGTTATCCTGTCAGTGTAGCTATATGGTCATGGCATGCTGGCTGTCCACACACCTCAACACACCGACTATGTTAAACAATTCTTTCTTGATGAGCCTCCAAAAAGGGCTTTTTTATATACTCTGAGTTAGATGCATGGGAGAAATACCAACAAGATATTATCAAGAGGCCAAAATAATAAAAAACAACTTCACTGGCAGCTATAGAAAATCAGAGAACTTTGGCAAAAGGTTTAGAGGAGCATTCTATCAACATAAAACATCTCACAAAGTGTTATTCACTTGTCTATTCAACTTACCAAACTCCAAACTCATCTAATTATAAATTATTCTAAACTCCAAGAAGAGGGAATTAGAAGAAGAAAGAGACAAAGACAGAAAAGATATAGAAACGAACAAGTATAGCTACCATTCCTAGTTCCAGCAGTGTCCAGTCTCTCACTGCTGAATTAATGCATTTAAATATTTTAGAGTCCTTATTCAATATGTCAGTAGCTGGTCTTGTTTAATTACAGGAAAGATGCCATTTCTGTGTGTGAGGTCCTGATTTTTGATAATTATTATATCCTTCTGACATGAGCAGGAACTCTAGCACTCTGTTGCTTGCAAAAGAGCTGACATTGCAGTACCCTTCTGCTTGCACCTTCTATTACCCAGACACCCAGACACAGTCTGATCCATATGCAATCATCTTGTGTGGGTGTGTAAAGAAATATCACTACTGTGCCATAAGAAATCTGGAGAACCTTGTCTCTTTATGGAATAGAACTCTGACAGTGAAAGCTTGGATTTGGCAGCAGTTGCCTTTCCTTGCCTTGCCCTGCTTTGCCAGGGAACTGTCTCTTAAGACTATTTGCTGCCTTCGTCTCTGGTGAAGATGGTGAGCCATCTCTGGGTAATTGTGAGCCACAGTCATAAAAACTATATTGTGACTCCACTTCAGACGGAAAATATTTATATCCATGAACTTTAACTAATAGGGGAAACTCTGCTGCTTATTTCCCAAGTCTGAGGTTCTGCTTTGCAGTCAATGAGTTTTCAGGTGGAAGAAGAAGGAAGGATTTTTGCATGTGTATGTGTATGTGTATGTGTGTAAATAAGGACATTTTAAAGTATGTGAACACAGTCATTTTTCTTTTCAGTTGTATTGGGGACCTTGAAATCCATGACACGAGGTTATCTCTTAAACTAAAGGACTGACAAAATTACACAATCAAAGTCACTGCTGTACATTAAAATGTACACTGTAAGGTACAATATAATACATGTATCATCAGTGTGACTTGCTGCTATTTGACATTGAAAAAATGCTGGAATTGAGACTCTTTTCCTCTTCCAGTACTGGTAAATAAGCCTGGTTTACTGGCTTGTTGTGCATGACAAAGAGTCAGGACTAAAGACATTAATTATTTATGTAATACTTGCACTTAGTTCTTAGTCATGCAGGGAAATGTTAGATTTGTCTTCCTTTAGATTCACTACATTCAAGCACTTTAGCTTTTGCTTTTAAATTCTTAGGGACAGCATAGAAAATGGATACACCAGTTTTCCAGACAAACTAGGAATAGAATGTTTTCCAAAGGCAAAGGAGATGAATGTGACTGAGATGAGTGAAAAATGGGTGCATGCAGACATGCCTAGATCACAGTCCTAGGACTAAGCAAGCCTAATTCTCTGCAAAAAGGACACACATGTCCTGAAATGCTTCTGACTTGTCCTGGGAAGATGGTGGCTGGCAGTGTGTTGACACAAATAAATAAGTTATTAGACCTAGCCAATGGCCTCCTTCATGGTTCTCAGGAATGAAGGAAGGCATCAGAAGCAGGTTGTAGGCCAAAATAACCTTGGGACCACCAAGATGGTAAGAGGGCTGGAGCACCTTTCCTGTGGAGACAGGCGGAGAGAGCTGGGGTTGTTTGGCCTGAGGGGCTCCCTCCATCTTCACCCTCCATGGGTGCAGAGAAGGTCGTGTTGGAAGGGCACAGCAGAAGGTGAGGAGGCAGCAGACACTAATGAACCATGGAGCTCTGAGATGTTTCACAACTTCTCTAGGGCAACCTGCCCAGAGAAGTGACAGAATCTCCCTCTTTGCAGAGGTTCAACACCTTCAGGGTGAGTGAAACTTCAAATGGTGTGGTCTCGTCCTGGCCCATGAGAGATTGGACAAGGTGAGTTCCAACGTCACCTTCAACCTCCAACCCCCCTGACCCCTAAAATCCCCATGATGACCTGACCTGGTGCTTTCAGTACAAATCTGTTACCATGTCCCCAGAGGGTATCTCTGGGTCCCCAGATGCTATCCCACAGCTGTATCTTATGTTGCCAAATATTGAGGCCCTAGTCCCACAATGTTTCATGTGTGCCAAGGAGAGCTCCAGGCCCTTGGCACCACTCCTGTGCCTACATAAACTCAGAAAAGTTCTCCCAAGTGTCATGGATTTGTGAAGGCAGCACCATACACTATGTCATTTTTTGTAGGAGACAAGGGACGAGGGTGATGAAGGTCTTGAAAATAGCATTTTGAGGGAGCTGTAAAAGCAGTGTCTGCTGTAGTTTGTCCTGAAGTGAAAAATGCTGATTGCATTATTGATGTTTAAACCAGTTTGAAGTGGGATAGAAACTGTTTTCCCAAATACTATTCATCTTCTTAAAAAATAGCATTCAGTGGGGAGCCTCTTCAGGTGACACTTGTCCCTATGATCCAGGTGTCGTGGGTGTGAGATAGCATGTGTGGGATGCAGCTGTGCATTGTGTAAACAGATTTTATAGGAGAGACATGAAAGCCTGCTTGTACTCTTCTCCAAAGGCACCGAGACATGGTGGGTCATCAGGGTGGCACAGGGTGTCTCCAGCTATTCAGGGCATCCAGGCTCTCCTGCTGCACATAGCATGTGCACACATGTGCCATGGCCTTGGGGCTGCCTGAGAAATTGTTCCTTGGGTTTGTTGGTTGATCTCACTGGTGGTGGATGCCCTGACCTCATCTCTGCTCACCCTTCTCTTTTCTCATTGCCGTTCTTCAGTGAGCGGGTAAAGAGTTTGCACGTAGTGTCCTTTAAAAGCTGTATTGAGGCAGGATGCCTCATACCTACAGAAACTGGAGGATGGTTTGCCTTGAGAGAAGGAAATGAGGTCGTTTTTGCACTTAGCCCAGACATAACTCTGGTTTTGGTGAGATCTGCTGCAGCTGGTTACCACAGCTTGTTTTCAGCACTGCATTAACAGCACCGTGGTTAACAGCTTCACAGCCAGGCCACACTTGCTCCAGGAAATGTCCACAAGATGGGGCCCCTTTCCTTGACAGCCACCAAGAAGACTTTTAGGGACTTAGGCTCTAATTACAGTAATCAACACTCTGAGTGGTCCCTGTCAAATCCTGCAGTAAAAGTACACCAGTGTCAGAAGAAACCTGGCTTCCTAGTAAGCGGAAGCTGTAGCAAGCAAAGCTGTTGAATGTTGTCTCTGCATGGAACAAGGCACCAGCCTGTTGGGGTGTGATAAAAGGTGGAATGTCATCTGCTTGTTAGGGGTCTGTAGAAATTCAGAGAAAACCCTAGTTTGTCATACAGCATCATCACACTACTGAATATTTATCAGTTTATCTCCTGTATGTAGCAAAATCAAATTACCTTTGGGATATTATCAGAGCTTGATAAGCCAATAAGTTGGAAGAAGCGTGATTTAAATTTTAACCCAAGGGTATTCTCTTTATGCTTGCTCATCATGAGCCAGACCTTTCTTTTTCCAACATAAGCAAGTATAAATAGAGTTGCACTAAGCTGCTTAAAGAAATTTTAACTGTGGCAAATGGTATGAGTTCCAAAATGCTGAGTTAATCTCCTTGCAAGTCTCTGTTAAACTTAATTGGCCAAATAGTGCAAAATCACTTTAAAATTCCTCCGCAAACTAGAACTCAGTTGAGAAGGGCAGCCCAAATATTTATCACTGGAAAAGCAGCCTTCAAAGAATAGCAGCTGGTAAATCTGAATTTCTGCCATCCAAGCATCACCAGTGCTCAAGTAGGAGAAACCTCAGCTACAGAATGAATTATTGTGGAGACAGATTTGTGTCTGGCACTCCTGTGCTGCATGAGAAAGTGGGGAGCAGCCACCTTGATGCCATAGAATAAAACTGGATAAGGACTGATGAGCAATGAGAAGAATAAATAGATGGGTGAAGGAGAAGGCAGAGAAGCATTTCAAACTAGTGCTGTTTAGAGTCTTGTTAATATTTCTGTGCTGATGCTACAGCCCCAGGCTCATTGCTGTGGGTGGGAGAACGGCACAGATGCTGTTATGCTTTGGCTGCAATATTAGGAGTTCACAGATAAGACTCTGTCCCAAATGAGTCTTACCCAAATTGTTTTGTTATTTGGTTTTATTTTCTAGAGAGGGTTTATGTGATTAATTAATCTTGAAACTGCTTTTAATACCATTTACTGCATTACAATTGTAGGAGAGAAATTGAAGAGGGATTGTTGGAACTGAACTAGAGGTCTTATTTAGCATCTATTTTAATTAGTTAGAAAATCTAGAATGGGACAAGTAACTAAGATAAGTAACAAAAAACAGTTCAGCATTGAAGAGCACATTTGATTTTTATTGCCAGCATGCTGCATTTCACTTTAGTAAGGGGACCAGCCAGACCAAGGAATATTGTTCCAGTACATGCATTTACATGGGAGTAAGCAAACAGCTCCATTTTGATCAGTTAAGAGTGACAGCAGAGAAAGGTTTTAAACAGCTTCTCAGACTAGGGTAAAATAAATGCTCTTTGTATGACTACCTAATGCCTGTGAAAGGGAAGAGGAGGGATCATCTATTGGAGTATGAATCCAAATATTACCAGTTAGGAACACACCGCAAAAATCATCAAATGTTAATTTTGTTTAAAAAGATGCTATAGTGGCCTTGTTGAAAGACACAAGAAACTAAACTGAGCTTGAGGGTTTCATCTGAGAGGACCTCCCAGGTCGTAAACTCTATAGAAGCCTTTCTTCACTTGAGGAGAAATGGACTCGTTTCCACCTTTTCCTTTAAAATGCATAGCTCTGGAGAAGTTATGTATCTGTGTTGTATGAGGATGTGTTATATGCACAGCAGTGGTGTATGCATCTACTCTTCAGACCACTGTCAGTTCAAATTGCACTGTTTATAACTTTGCAAAAAATCCTCTGCTGATTTACCTTCTTCAAGCTGACTTATTAGAACCTTTAGAGATGCCAGTCAATGATGGGTTCCCTGGGAAAGGATTATGTATGGAAGGGATACAAGAGACCAGCAAAGTGCATGTAGGAAGCAGCAGCTTTGGAGTCCCTGGAGAGGAAGGGAAAGGGGACATACAGAGTGAAAGCTCAAAGTGAACAGCAGACAGAAAAACAGCAGGATGACAGTGGGGTCCCACAGGAGTTACTGCAAGAGGTTACCAGGTGCCAGTGTGTGAGGAGGAACTGTAAGACCACATGAGAGGAGTGGTTATGAAGCAATGTGTGGGGACATCACATGGAAATGTAGCTATCACATGCTGAATTGCTCCAGGCACAAAGCTAGGAGTGGTGGGCTGACATAAACCCTTCCTCTGCCCTTAACTCTCTCAGGAGTTATGCTGAGTGACCTCAAATTTATGAATATTTATGTCATAAACATGTCAACAGCCTGTTTACAATAAAGACCTGGAATTTCCCTTCCAACCTTGCTGTACCAAGTGGATATCATTAGGTGTCTGGAGGGGGCTGGGGAGGACTGCATGAAGATTGACTCATAATCACAGCTCTTGTTGCAGATAACGACTGGTTTGCATTTCTGCTTTCCTGCAGATTCCTAGATGGCTGATGAATGAGGCCCTGGCCGCGTGATACTGGAGGCAGATTTGACTATGAGGGTTGTGGGGCAGGAAGTACAAGTTGAGCACATCAAGGTGTACATTTGCAAAGCACCTGCCAGCACAGGCAAATCTGTGATTGTGATTCATGATATGTTTGGTCGGCACCTCCCAAACACCAGATACATGGCTGATATGCTAACAATTAATGGATACATGTAAGAAATCTTTTATTTTCCAAGAAATCACACTCTTTCTGATTTCTAGCCTTACATTAGAACTGTTATATGTGAAAAGAAGCTATTACCAGGGCAGTTTGAGCAATATATTTCCATAATACAGACCCAAAGAGGAACATTGCTGTGTAGTATGGCAGAGTATAGCATGCTTCCTTCATTCTTTGCTGATTACAGGAGAAGTGACTGCACACACAGAATGTGTAGAATATTGAAAACACTATGCACTAAAAAGTGATTTTGCTTATTTTCCCAGCAAAGTGAGATGGCTTTTAAAAATAATGTGTTCTGAAACACACGTATGTGTTCTGTTTTTGCAAGCCTTTTCAAAATAAAGTAATTAAATCTGAGTTATATGATGGGATTTTAAAAATTTTCCATCAGCAAAAGTATGAATGAATGTAATGCATTTTGAATATGATATTGAATATGTGCATATGAATGGTCCATATGCACACATGGATATTACATACAATCTTGTACCGCCTTCAAAGCTTTCATATTCATTTTCAATTCATGTCCTGCAGCAGTTAAATTGCAAAATGCAGAAAAATCTTGCAATAATTGGACATGGCACAATGTACTCCATTTGCTTTATACATTACAGACATTCATATGAGCTTTTAAAAGGCATGCATTACCAAAAGGCAAACCTCCACATAATTCTGTAGAAGTCTGGTTTGGAGAGAGAGTGCCTTTAATGTCCTGAGCCTATGGAGCATGAGGGAAGCCAGATGTCACCAGACAGGTGTGGTGTGGCTGAGAGCTGTCTGTGGCACTGCAAGGAGGAGATACTGTCTCTGGAGAAAAAACTCTACCTTTGCAAGCATTAGGGTTTTACTGAAACACTGGAACAATGCAAGGGTCAATTGTCTGCTCTGTCTCTCCTGATGTCCCATATTCTGCTCCATGTTTGGAAATCTGTTTGTCTTGTGATCAAATGCAAATGTTGTCAATGGACACACGCCCTTCATGCTGTGCAAATCACTGCTATGACATTGTGCTGCTTTGTTACAGCAAGAGTCTCTCTGTCAAGAGTGCCCAGTGTCTGATCAATTGGTGTTTTTCAATATTACCTTGCAAATTTTCCCTATGATTTGTGCTCTGCCATACTTGTTTTTGGGATACCTCCTTTCCCTCCACCCAAACTGTTAAGAATGCAGTGGTCAAGGGAAGAAGGCTTCAGGAGAACTGAGCATTTTCAGACAGCAGTGTCTGAATGAAGAGAAGTTGTATATATCTTCCAAGATGCTGCTGAACTGGTGCATCAATGCTTACTGAGAGGAAAATAGATTTTTCCTAATGCAGTATGGGGTGAGGAGCTGTGGGAACTTCATTTCAGAGGCCATACTAAGCCTGATGGTTACTATTGCATTATTAGATCAGTTTGAGTGGGAAAACCTGTTCTTCTGCATGGGTTTGGGAAGGTTCACTTTCAAAGCACTATGTGTTTCTGACAGATTCTTATACAAAGGCTGCACAGTTCTGCCCATACACTTCCAAATACATTTATGCTCTGGGTGCCACTGTTAGGGTTTTTTTTGTTTTGTTTTGTTTTTGGTTGTTTTTTTTTAATAGAAATTATAGAAATGATCAAACAAGGTGAAGAAAAATAAGTGATTGCAGCATACTTCAGTCTGATTCAGGCCCAACTGATCCAGTCCTTTCACCATGTTCAATAACATCCATGAGGTGTGTCTGAGGACGGAGAGAGCCAAAGACATTTCAATAAGTGAAAGACGATTGCTGTTTCCCAGGGATCCCATTGCTTCCACACAGCAACACCTGGTGGTGACCTAGTGCTGGCAGCCTCCAGAGTCCCTTCTGCACTAGAAAACTGTGTCCTCCACTAGTAAGCCACAGCTGCTGCTGGTCATGAGACACATTTCAGCCAAAGTCATCCTGAGCTGGGGTTTGCATCCCGTGATGCAGGAGCTCAGTACTGAGTGGACTCTTACTGCACTTCCCTTTTTCCAGTCATCAGATGAGCAAAACACTGCTCCCCTCCTTCCCACACAGTTTCCCTTCACTTGCTCTTTGCTGACCTCAGTCCATCAGGCGTCTGTTGTTTTGGTTTTTTCCTAGCTCATAAGTAAGTCTTACCATGTGCCCTGTAGTAAACAACTATTTTATGTAATTGTCTTGGTTTACATGGAACCCATCAATGATGGATTTAGGTTAAATGCTACATGTTGTATGCAAAAGGTAATTTTCTTGTAATCAGGACAGAGTTTTATCATCTTTTACAAGATCATGCATTGAAACTATACTGCGTATAGTTTCAAATTATGTACACAAAAATAGGTTAAATACTACGGATACACAGGAAGAACAGGTTAAATACTATGGATAAGAGTATTAATATTTTCAAGATTTGTATCACAGAGTGTATTTTGTGGTTTAGTAATTGAAAAAAGCATTTATAGGTATATGTAAATGTTTTCTAACACTCATAGGTATTTCTGTGGAATAGGCAACAATGTTATTTAGAAACATTACTTTCTCAGGAAAAAATGTCTGGATAGAAATCTTCCATGCAATGAAGGGCCCACAAAAATCTCAGTGTTTTATTAATTAATTCAATTTTGATTTTTGTGTCTATGTGGGCAGAGCCAGCTGCCCAGACTCTTTTGAGGAAGAGAAGTTTAGAAGCTTTCTGGTGAGTGGTCTGAATTTGAGGATTGGCTGAAAACTTAAGATGGCAGGAAAATACCAAGTAAAATAGATATCACATTGCCTGCTGCTGTCAAAAACTGCCTTTTCCCACCTTTTTTTTTTGTTTGGTTTCTTTTTATTTGGTTTGGTTTGGGCTTTCTTTTGGTTTTGTTTTGTTTGAGATTGGATGTAGCTATTTTAGCTACACTAGCAAAAGTAGCCTTTTGAAATTATTTCCTAGAAGTGGACGGAATCAATGATTTTGCCTTGAAGAGAATTGAAGGACAACTTTCTTAGTAGCGGCTTGATGAAGAATTTTTGTCCTCTGCTGTTGACAAAAGTTGCTTCCTCTGCTTCAAGAGGCCCAGTTTAAAAGTGCTCCTTGACTCAAATAATGAGAAACCACAGTTCTGACCTGATGTCTCACTGAGTTTAACAGACTGATCCTTTAAGGCGCTGTATGGAAAGAAGAAAGGGGTTATTGATTGTGCCAGAGAACTTTCCCAGCAGTGTGTAATCGCCCCCAGGCAGAGTGAGGGCCAGTGGCTCCCCAGGAACGTGGAGCTGGGAGCCAGGAGGAGTATCACACCCCTCCTGTGTGCAGCACTGCCCACACATTTATCAGCCAAGACCTGTCACTAGCAGGCTCTGCTGCCTTAATAACAGAGAGGGAAGCTGCTGGCAAGGCAACCCTGAGAAGGGGTCAGACTAATTAGAGGCCAAACTAATTAACTTTCCTGGGAGAGCAAATATCTTGGATTATTTGGAGTAGTGCATCGAAGGTTGCTGAGCTTGGGCATTTGGAGAGAAGGTTATGGGAGACATAACTGGACCATTTCCAGAGTGCTTCTGTCTCACAGGGGTCAGTTCTCTTGGAAACTTTTTAGCTTGGAATCTGCCCCCTGTCTGCTGCAATGGGAAGGCAGGGTTGGGCGCTGCCTGGCATTTCTTATAGGCAATTCACACGTTTCAAGTGTCAGCCCTAGTCAGGAAGGAATTTCTTGGCACTTAATTTGCTTGTTGTGTGTGTTTGTGTGTTGGCAGATAACGCTGTGTTTTGGAGGCTGGTTTATTGGGGAATTTCACTGGTGCCCAAGGGGGTGAGAAACTGGGGCTGGGAACAGCCTGGGAGTGATATAAAAGCCTGATCTGCCACCCAGCTCCCAGCAATGCTTTCTCTTTACTGTCTCTGCACGGTGACACATCCTACAGGGGTAAACGGGTGTTTTCAGAGCACAGCATCTCGGCAAGATGTATTTCAGGCTAACTTGTAGGTTCTGAAAACATATACCATGTTTGTTACATTGACTTCCCCGCAACAAATATCCCAGATGACAGCTTACAGTTACTGTCAGCATTTTCACTGGCTAACAAGTGGTATTTTCTAGAGAGATTTTTACTACTTTTCTGTCAAAATTTACAAAGCAAACCTGGTCCAGCTTCTCCCAGAATGGCAAGCTTTTTTAACTCTTAGGTAGGTGTGTAATCAATACCCATCCTTTCCCAATCCATCCTTTTAGGTTTTCTTTGATGTAGTTATGTTCCTTTTTTATTGAATCCTACTGAGATATCTTTTTTCTCTTTCTGGTGATATCAGGTTAGCAACCTCTAACATTTATCAAAAATAATTAATTATTTAAAGTATGCAAAAGAAAATACAGTAGCAGCACAATATGGTGACAGTCACATTTGCACCTCTGGATTTTCATATTTTCAGACACTGGTTTTACTGTGGTTGCTCGATTTGCATTTCCTTACATGTCCCAGAGAAGTTGATGCTGTTCTGAAACACCTGAGGGAGCAGTGTGGTGCAAATAAATTAGGAGTCATTGGTTTTTGAGTGAGTGGTGCTGAGTAGGTCACCTGATGATCACACACTTGGAATTAAAGGCTGGTGCACCTCTCTATGGTAGGTAAATCCAAGAATGACCTACAAGCAGGTACACATGCATAAGCTTGTTGGGTAGCCTAAACACTTGGTGCAGCACCATTTTTTCAAATGAGGCTATCACCTGATGAAGAGAGATATTTTTAGCAGAGTTGGAAGGATACTATGCAAAGAAGAGGGTGGTGAGGATATTCGTTCCTAGTTTTGGAAGGGTCATAGCAGACATGTCCTTAATTTGGATCTGGACACACATACATGTTGTCCTTGGGTCACTTTCCCAATTTAGCTTCCTTTTTCCTGTTTACTACTGCTCTGCATACTGCAGAGCCAGAACTTCACCCAGGAGCAGAGAGTGTTATTTTTGAGGTAGCTGCTCTGAAAAGTTAGATTGCAGTTATTTTAACACCAGCTTTCCTTTATTTTAACACCAGTTTTCCTTTTGTGCTCTGCTCAAGAAGCTGGGATAGCTGAGCTGCCCTTTCCTGATGTTCTCAGAATGTACATTTTGGACTGCTTACTAAAACATTGTTTCTCCCAGTCAGTTTGAAAGAACTCAAGCTTGTATGCACAGAAGATATCTTTGAAGTTTGATTTCAGATATTCTGTCTATACTAAGAAACTGCCTTAAATAGAGTTTTATTCTAGAAATGTATCTTTTGAGGAGCCATGATACCAGTAGCTTCAAAATAAATCTAGTATGTATGGCTACATATTGTGTGAGATATGAAAATTTCTCACTGCAGAAGCAGAATGCTCTGAGTCTAGATTTCCCCTAAAATGTCAACTGAAGATTTTGTTTGCATGTTTTCTAGGACTAATTAATGATTTTGATATTATATTCATTCCCATGAACCCTAAATCTTTCTTTTTTGATGAAAAGGATGACTTAATTACCCCTCATCAAATATGCTAATATGCTCTATCATCTTTGATTTCTGCATGTTTTAATTTCCATCCTAAACTGTGAGTTAAAACTCATCCTCCTAATAGTGCTCGAAGATCAAAAAAAAAAAAAACAAAAAAAAAAGCAGAAAAGTAGAACTAGATATAGAAGGGTTAATGTAACCTAGGCAAAGAATTAAATCTATCTATCTACCTATATGTATTTTTAAAGTATCTTTCTTTTGTAAAAATATGGTTACTAACCCAAGTAGAAAAGTTTCATAAGAATTCCACTGCTGTTTTGGAGTACCCTACTCAGGGACCTATCCTTTGCTGTATGACACTTTTTTTCTATTGGTCCTAGGAACCCATAAAACATGTGGGATGTGCCAAAATTGCATCCAAATGTGTCTGTTAGAGGCTTCTTGTTCAGTTATAGTATATGTGGCACTGCCATATATTCCACATAGGAAAAATCTTTGTCACATCCATGTCTTTGCAATTGGGAGCCTCCTTTCAGCAAAGTTTCTAGAATCTGAATGGAAAAGTGGATGCTATGCTTTAACATGCACTGAAATACTCTCCAGTTCCTTGAGATTCATGTTTGAAGTTAGACTAAAGATAAATTTATCTGTGTGTTATGGCCCTTGTTCATCTATGTTCCAAATAAATCACAAGCCCAAAATTTAGGAACACAAACACATTGCTTGGTGAAGCTCATTTAGAGAGATGAAGCTTTTTTGACTTGTAGCCTGGTGGCAGATGCGTGTTTAGCAGGTGATGTAAGGGAGCACACATCTTTCAAAATTTGTGGCTAAGGTTATTCAGAGGGGTTCTACTTTCTTGATTTCCCTGTGGCTCAGTGAAACACCATAGATTCCTAAACTGACCAGTTTAGGAATTGAAGTGTGCATTGCAAGGTGCAGAAAGGACATTTTCATGTGAGGCTTACAACCATGGCTGCTCCCTGAAAAAGAAATCTCACATTTCAAAAACAATCCATGTTTTTGCATGATGTATCTTGTTCCTTAGTTTTTCTGACAGTGATACGACACAATTCTCCATGTCTCATCAGCTCAAGACTGTATCCTCCTCAGCACCCATCGTCCATTTGTGGCCAGCAGTAAGGAATTTCCCCCCTGCTAAACATCCTGGCAACCTGTGCTTCGGGGGATTTCTGAGCTAGAAATGTCTAATGCCACTCCTGCAACTGTGTCAAATGGCCACTGGTGGACCAAGAGTCTGTGGATTTGCCAGATCCTTTTGGAACTTGCTTGAGCTGCTGAGCTCTAGCTCACCTTGCGACTGTGACTTCCATGGTTTAATTATGCCTCATAATTAAAGAGGGAGAAAGGGTTGTGGTCATTAGTTTGAACCCAGCTGCCTCATATCTTCATCAGGTACTGCTATTAGAAAACAAAACATGAGTATGTCCCTTTTCACCTTTTCAGTGCGACAGATAAAGACTGCATATCATTTAAATGGGGAGAAAAATGTAATTTAGGGAAGTCTTAATTTTACTAATGACAGTCTCTCCAATTAAATATACCATCAGAGAAATATTTATTGTGGTGTCTCTCATGTAAAGATAGTCAACAGTACTAATGACCTGTATTTCTCTTAATGGGATTGTTAATGTGTTCCTACTTTATATGCTCCTAATGGCCCTACAGCTTTCTTATGGGGACGTCCTCAGAGAATTCTGACCTGAAACTGCTGATTAACTGTTGATTCCTGTGTGACACCACCTATCTGTAATATATAAATGCAGGTGTTTCCTGGGTGATACAGCTGTCATAACACTTATTTTCCAGGAGAGGAATGCAGAAGTCTGGAAGTGTATTGTGCCTTAATTTACCCCAGCGTCAAACACTGATCACTCCACATTAATGGTGTTCCATTAGTGTTAGAAGGTTCGTTAATGTGGGAGAGGACGATCAGGACATCTATTTAGAGAACAGCAGTCATTCATAAATTCTGGAATGGCATGTGAACTGCAACACTAACACTGTGACTAAGCAAAAAGAAAAAAAACCAAACTGACATGCAGTATTTTTGTGCAATGAAAAGGTAGACAGCTACTGAACCATATGATCATAGTTATGTTATAAATGTGTATTTTATATATGTGTATTTTTAATATATGTATAATACATATAACATATTTTATGGCTCCTACAAGTACAGCCAAATA
Source organism: Zonotrichia albicollis (assembly GCF_047830755.1). NCBI lineage: Eukaryota > Metazoa > Chordata > Aves > Passeriformes > Passerellidae > Zonotrichia > Zonotrichia albicollis. Next base: position 82,655,116 of record NC_133819.1, read on the forward strand.
TTAATGATAAAACTGTAAATCTCTGATTAGGAATTGGAAATGTGAGATCTGAAAGAGGCAAATGTTTACATTGTGAAGTGCAGCCAAATGCATGTACAGAGATTGTGGATGTATTGAATTAAGGTATGACTTCTAAGTGAAAAATCAGCATGAATTGCCTATCAAGGAACATGTAACAACAGGAAATCAAAAGGAGCTCTCTTTCCAAACTTTAAACTTAATATCAAGGTAAAGTTGAATAGTCTTACATATAAATAATTATCTCCACATGACTAAGAAAGTGGAAATGTGGTTAAACAGCTCTAGTGGAGAGAAGGTTCTGCAAGCATTGCTGCCATTTTTGTTTTCTGTGAATGATGAAAACTCACAATTGTTCTCTCATTTATTTGACTGCTGTTCTCTAAAGCTGATATGGAGTACCTCTTGTCCTTGTGTGCTATAATTTGTGGCACACGAGTGGGAAGAGCCAAAAAATGTAAAACAAAAGGGTTGGGTTTTGAGCTTTGCTCTGGATCTCTTGGATGGGCTTCTTTAAATTTGTTTAACTTTATTTTAGGGATTGCAAACAAAGAGCACTAAGGAAGTAACATAAAATATGAGCAAGCACCTTGTATATGAGGATTAAACTGTAAGACAAAAGTGTGTTAGACTAGCATGCATTTAGTCTACTTCACAGATGCACCTCTGAGGAAACAGGGAATTTTGGGTTGCTAATGTATTTAGCTAAAGGTCTTTACAAAATAATCCTAATAATCCCATAAAAAGAAAATCAGGAGAATGGGAAGGAGACAAGGGTCAGCCAGAAACTAAAAAGAAAAAAAAAGCATAAAGTGTCCTGTGGTAGGATAAAAATGTCTCTGTTTTAAACACTAATTGAATAGCATGGGGGAACAGCAATCTAGAAAGTTATTACTTTCTTACATGCTACTCATTTTCATTCTGAAGAGAAAATATTTCTTTTCATTTCTGAAGAGAAATTTCATTTCTTCATTTCTGAAGAGAAAATATTTCAAAGGTTTATAACCTTTGTCTGGTATAGAGCTCTGAAATGACATTTCTACTTTACCCTTATCCTGCTGATGACTTTAAATATGCCTTTTACCCACAGATAAATAGTCTCGGGAATTAATTGTGCCAACGTACTGTTCAAAAGTGCATTGACCCCAACCTTTAAAAACAAAGGAACGCCTTAAAAAAAAAAAAATCCTAGGTGGATTGTTCAGCTAAATCAACATGTTTTGGAAATATGAAAGAAAAATCCCTCCGGGGTGAATACCATTTCGTGCAAGCTCAAAAGAAGCCTTGGTGCCCAGTGATGGCAGCACACCCCACCCACGGTGCAGTGAAAGGAACACCTTTATCAGATAGTATGAAATGTTTTCAGTTAAAGCCTTTGAGGATATACCAGTAAGGGCATTGTATTTGTGTTTCTGGAGTTCTGAAGTATATGTTTCTTTAATATTTAATCCCTGGTATTCTTATATTTTCTGGTTTAGTCTAGCCAAAAGGAAATAGTTTGTGAACGGAAAATTAATTATGAACTTATTATATATTTGCACCGTCTTTTGCCTTATATGCTCATTTATTCATTCATTTTTTCCTGGTAAACATATTTTAATTAGAAGTCCTGTATGTGAGGCCACAACCTGTAGAGAAAAAAGGTCACTTATGGGTGTGGCTTATTTAAAAAAGAAAAGGTAGAATACTTGTATAGACGTGTGCCCAGAGATAATACAGCTTTCAAATATGACACAGCTTGTCCTCAACTGATCTGAACAGATCTGCAAACATGAAATCTCCTGGGATCTGCAATCTAGCCCTGGTGATACTGCTTGGGAGATTCTAAACTTTAAAGTCTGTAAATCCAGAATTCTGTCCAAATTTTCTGGCTGCCAAGTTGTTTGTTGGCTTTCCTAAAGCTGTCCCTTTACTGCTACAAATCTTTAAGTCCCTCCTGTCCAGGGACAGTTCAGTAATCTGCTTTTTACTGTTTCTCTATTTTCAACAGAGTTTGAAGATCTTGTTTCTTTGCTGGCAAAGTTTCTATGGCAATACACATATTTTATCTGTAGAGAGCTTGGGTAAAGCTTTATCTAAATTCTTTCCATGTTCTTGAATCATTTGTAGATGCTCTGTGAATATTCAAAGGAGTTATCCAGGTCTGTTCACTCAGTTGATTAACTTAAGCTTGATAGCAGAAAATCATTAACTTGAGTCCAAGGAGCTGCCTACAGGTGTGTTAGATTCTGCTGGTACTTTTTGACCTTTGTGAATTACTTGTTTATTTTCATTTAAGCAATACTTTGAAAAAAATTAACCATACCCTATTCTTACCTTCTTGATAACAGATTTGGCTCAATTTTATTTGAATTTGGTTCTTTATGTTCAGTGCTGGTTTGTTTGTTTTTTTTTTTTTTCATCTTTCCCAAGTATCCTTCTTCAAAAGTCTGCAACGCCTGAGGCTCAAGCTGTTTAGAAAAAGGATTTATTGACACGGAAAATTTCAGCTATGTAATATTTTAAGTCCCTGGATGAAAATGTAATGCTTAATCTATGTGTAGTTATATCTTGCTACACAGTAGTTGTTGTTTTTTTCTTTAAAATGGTAAGTCTTGTATTAAGCCTTTACTGTCTACTAAAGAAAGCTATGCATTCCTGACAGGAAATACACATGATGAAGAGTGGAAGGACTGGCTTCATCCCTATGTAAATGGTTTGTGATGGTTGCTTTGGTGCTTGCTCGTAACTTTATTTTTATTTACTACTCACTGTAGGGCATGGAAATCCTAGCATGTACCAAGTCCCTGCTGAAGACTTCATAACATAAGAAACTCTAAACTTATTTATGTTAAGTAACCCAATGGGCTTTTTGATCATTTGATCATTTTAGATCAGACAGTAATGAGCATGTTCACCCTATTACTGTAATGATTAAAAAATTCAATAGTTGATGATACTACTGACATTTTTTAGTGTGGCATGCTTTGGTATTCACTACTGAATGTTTTTTTTTTTTTTTTCCTTAGGATCACCCATGGCCAATGAATTGAGGCCCTGCCCCTGTGACATTGGGGACAAGTTTGACTATGGAGGCCGTGGGCAGGAGGTGCAGGTTGGGCACATCAAGGCGTACGTCTGCAAACCTTCTGCCTGCACCGACAAAGCTGTCATTGTGATTCACGACATATTTGGGTGGCAACTCCCAAACACCAGATACATAGCTGATATGCTAACAACTAATGGATACATGTAAGAAATATTACTGCTTTCAAAGTGTCTTTTTAATAAGAGAGTTTGTTGAACCAACTGTTCCCTTTTTTCATATAAACCATACAAACACAAATAATTTCACAGTCTTTCTTTACCCCTTTCTCTGAGGAGCTTACTGCTAAAACAGTGAAAGAAGTCTAAAATAATTGAGTAGTCTTACCATAATGAGTTAGTAGGTAAGCACAGAAAAACAGGGCAGAAACAGAAAATTTTCTTATTCTGCATCTTTCATCCTCTGTGAGCCTCTAGCAGCCTTCTTCCTCCCTTCCTCTGTGCAACTTGGCTGTTATGGTAAAAATTCCAAAGATGCTGAAGAGCTTTACTAGGAACGAAAAGTGTACTAGCTTGTGCCAAATAGAGTAACAAATTCTCAAATATGTGAAAAGCATATTGAGTATCCTCTTTCCTGTATTACTCAGTTAGTGTTCTTTCCAGGCTAAACCATGTAAATTGTAGTTTCTTTGGTTTGGTTTTGAATTTCTTTTTTAAGTTTGGTAGGAAACCACCAAGGATTTTCAGTTACAGTTAACTATCGAATTAAGTAATGAATTTTAACAGGGTAAAATGTAACTGGAAATTATACTAAGTCTCCTTATTAGATGTAGAAAATTATTGAGGGTTGCTGATATAATGCTTTGGTGTGGGTTAAGTGCTATGTATTCAGCAAAAGAATTTGTTGTGTAGTACATATGGCCTTCCCTTTAATCCCTTTCCAGTATTATTTCATGGACATAAAATATTCTCATTTTTCTTGCAGAGCCATCTGCCCAGACTTTTTTGTGGGACAAGAAGCTTGGAAACCTTCTAATGACTGGGCAACTTTCAATGACTGGGTGAAAACACGAGAAGCCGGCAAAATAGACAAGTACAGCCATTGTTCCTTGTCCACCAAGGGGACATCCCTATTTCATAGGAATTTTTGCCTCAGTGAAAATGTAAAATTAGATCCTAAATTATTGGTGGGTCAAATATAGCTGAATGTCCACAAATAGAAAGTTCATGCAGCTCATGGTACAAGCTCATGGTTATGTGAGTGGTGCTTTACAGATAAAAGTAGACATTTGAAGCATAAAAGTTCCCAGTGTTTGTATGTGCAGAAAGTAGAAGCAAAATGAATGAATGAAAAGGAAAGAACCAGCAAAGGCTAGAAAATGGAGCTCACTCTGCCACTTGGATCCCTCAGGAAGGCACAAATTCCATTCCCTGGATTTTAGATAGGGTGCAAATGCAAACACTATGTAACGAGGGAACATTTCCTCTGCTCCCCATCAGATCACAGCTACTTCAAAGCATACTGCTTTCCCACTTTTCTGTATTTTTCCCATTTTTATCTGCCACATAGGTTGATTGCATAAAGTAACTGCTCATTTAGAAAAAACAATTGGAAATTTGCTTCCACAATTTTATAAAATATTTGTCATCCTTGTGAGAGATGTTTTGCATATAAGTCACATTTGTGATAACAGAATGCTCTTGACTGACTGTGGGTCTCAAACTTTTATTTGTGTTCCCTTACATGATAACTACTGCTATTTGTGAAATTAATTGGACTGCTGTTCATAAAATCACCTCATGTCCTAGTAACCATGATCTAGAAAGACTGATTTTCTCCTTTGTCTTCTCCCCTGGAGTTTGTCTTGTATTTTAGAAATTAGTAACAGTAAAGTGGTGTTGTGGGTTGACCCAAGCAGCAGCCAACAACCTGGACTCAGTTGCTCCCACAAGAGGAACAGGGGTGAGAATAAGGGAAACAAAGCAAGAAAACTCGTAGGTTGAGATAAAGACAATTTGATAAGTAAGGGAAAGACAAAAACCAGGAGTGATGCAAAGACAGTCACTTTGTCCCAGAAGCAGACTGATGCCAGACTTTGGGCAGCAGCCGCCAGAGAGGCAGAGAAACAGGCCAGAGCCTTAACTCACTTTCATTTGCATGTGTCAGAGAAGTTGATGTCGTCCTCAAGTATCTGAAGGACCAGTGTGGTGCGAAGAGGATTGGTGTCATTGGCTTTTGCTGGGGTGGAGCAGCAGCGCAACATCTGATGCTGAAAAATCCCCATTTAAAGACCGGAGTGTCCCTCTATGGTGAGCCTGAAATACCTGCTGCCTTCTGAGCAGAATACCAGTGCAGGAAGCAATTCTTTAGGGCTATTGCTGTAACAAAATTCAGTGTGATTTCTAGTGGAACAAGGAGATGTTATTGTAAATAATCTATAAGTGATTTGATTTTGCACACTCACAGTTTTACCCTTAAGTGCACCCAGCAAGATCTATGTATTTAAAGAGTGGCATGACGAGGATCACATCTGTGAACATAGTGCCAAATGCCATGGCCTTACTCATTTTGTGGTGATGACAAAAGGGCTTCTAGGCACATCTTTTGCATCTTTTAGACAGTGGTCCCTCATTACTAATAGGACCCATATTTAGCTCTCTGTTATAACCCTGTAGTCTCACGCATTACTCAATGCATTTATACTGCCTTTGATATTTTTCTTATTAACCTCTGTACTTCCACAGAACCCAGACCAACTTATTGGTTATTATTTATTACAAATTAGAGGTGAAAGTAAATTGAAGATCTTTTTCCATAAAGATTTTTGGGATTGTTTTGCTGCACTGGTATGCTGATCAGTTGAGTCCATTCAACAGTGTTACTTGCTAATATTTTACTTTTTTGTTGTAATAATGTCAGGAATGAAAAGAGTAGCCAGGGTGGCAGCTGGTTAGTTCTGCTGTAACTTTTATTCAAATGCATTTGAATAGTCAAAATTACAATGTCAATTTGTCATGAAATCATATCAGTGTAAATATATGTACATTGAAACTGTAACCATGTATGTGGAATGATCAAGATTAATAATTATCTTAAAAATGATCTTCCCAAGCCAGAGGTGAGCAGCTCCAAAGTGTCCACGTCTCACAGAACCCTGTCTCTGACAGTGGTCAGAAGCCACTGCTTAAAGCAACCCACACAAATGGGGCAAGTATAAGAATTCTTTCCTGATTTTTCCCACAGATCTGGTCTCTGGTCTTTTTTTCACACAACTGATGTTATCTCTAATGACATTGCAAAGGAACTTTTAAGCAAAGTGTGTTAAATTCCACTACAAACTGATCAGCTGTAACTGATGAAAATGTCCTGAAGTCTCTCTGTATAGATTTTGTAGTGTTTTAGCTACTTTAGGTAGCATAACTTCTTGTATGTATGTTTTCTTCTTCCTTAGGAGTGATCAGCCATTTTGAGGACAAGCAGAGTCTGCTGCATCCTACCTTCTTCATTTTTGCTGAGAAGGATAGCATTGTTCCATTGGAGCAGGTGAGTTTCCCATCACAGATATTTCTTTTTAATGCTTTTTGTGCTTGCTTTGTAATTTGGTTTTAATGAACACAAAGTAGAAAACTAATTTGTACTTTTCTTTCTCTTTCACTAACTCTTACAGTACTTCTACACAAATTGTTGTTGTTTATCCCCAAATCAAAAAGTTTTATCATGACGCTAAAAGCATTTTCTGTTCCTGTTTGGAAATTTGGGTGATTTTCATCAGTTCCTAGGAAAAGAGCTCATGGTTATCCAAAGAAAGCCTTCTGACAAGTTTAAGATAGGAGACCCTTTTTAGGGATAGCAATGGTCAATAAAATCTGCCTGTTCCAATGGAATCACCTGTGGGAGAATTAAAAAGATCCTGTGGCTGTCCTTTTCCTTTTCCCCCTATCCTGCAGAGATTCTCCTTTCTGTCACTCTGTCAACAGTCTTTTCCTGGAGCCTGAGTGGAGAATGGTTGGAGAAAAATTATCATCTGCCAAGGGGATCAAAGGGAAATACGTTTTTATTGAGTGATGTTGGCTTTAACTTTCCTAGCAAAAATTCCAGTCACTTTGAACTGCTGATTTTTGCCCCTCCTCCCTCAACTTCTAATTCAAACTCTTGCCCCAGTTTTTTAAATGTGTGGTCTATCAGCAGCAACTCATACAGTATTCAGTACATGATAACCTTCTCATGATGCTGAGCAGTAGGTTTTTTTACCTTTACGGGTGTTAATAGTAATCCATGTAATATTTTTTTACATTTTACTCAGTCACATGCTGGTATTTTACTGGGGGGAAAAAAAGCTTAGTTAAATAAAGCAAGTGCAGTAACAAAAATGCATTTAGGTATAAAATTAGTAGAAGACAAAACAGTGGCAAGGATGAATTATGTCTGTCTTTCAGAAAAGTTAAAAATGAGGACAGCTTTGGGACTGCAAGTAGAGAATGTGTTAACTTTGTACTCAGCCAACATAGAATGTTCTGTGTTACAGGTCACCTTGCTGGAGCAGAAGCTTAAACAAAACTGTAAAGTTGATTATGAAGTTAAAATTTACCCTGGACAGACGCATGGGTTTGTGCATCGCAAAAGAGAAGATATCAATCCTCAAGATAAACCTTATATTGAGGAAGGAAGAAAGGATATGATCAACTGGCTGAATAAATATATTTAGGTTAAATTAATGTTGATAAATAAAATCAATTGTTGTACGAAATCAGAAAATAATAGACTATATTGCTTAAAATGTTCTTACAACCATAAAAATATTTTGTAAAACTCTTCTGCAATAACACTACTTATTTGCACTTACCTTCTAAGTAGGGGCTTAGATATGGTTTTTCAAATGTTGAAAGCTATAAATGTAAAGAAGGTTTTTAACAGTGGTTTTGTATATCTTAAAATTATTAGAATTTTATATGGCATCTTTTCTGGCACCTGAGAGTTTAATTTTTTTTATATCAATGTCAACATGATTAAAAACCATTTGAAATTCTGCCCACGCTTGAGAAGTTATCTCCTTAAGGCTGTGTTAACCATTGTTTAACTGTGAGATTTTCAGCTCCAAGATTTTAGGTAAATATTGTTTACCTAAATATTATTTTTTTTAATTTTCCTGGGTTGGGAGACTGGGAGATTTTCTTGGAAACAGAATATCCTCTTCAGAATTCATGAAAAGAAAGCTAGACAAGGGAAGGGGAAAGACAATGGAAAGAAATGTACATGAACAGAAAGGGAGCTGCAAAAAGTTGGGAACCATGACTAAAATGAAGATATTAGAAGAGATCACGTAATTTCACAATTATCTTGATGCAAAACCTTCATCTTTCATGGTTTCAGGCAGTTGCCCTACCACTGGACCTTATTCAGATTTTGAGCTAAACCAATCTCCAACGTTACCTCCTCACCTCCACAAATCATTCCTTTATCACAGGTTTCTCTCCGCTGTGATTTAATTGGGTATTGTCATTGGTAAAGTACAACCCATTCCTAGTGACTGGGGGAATATTACCCTGTTTCAGCTCCTTTGGACCCTCCCAGTGTAATTCCCAAAAACCATGTGGTGAGGTCTTGCCTGTATTTGTGATGCTGACGGAACAGATGTGGCTAAAATATTGTACTGAATATTGCCCATTTTCCTTTCAGGCAAATAAATATGTATGAGCCCTGGGAGCTTTCTAGGAATATTGCCTTTCTTGTTGCAGCCCCTCCATGGTTTCCATTGCTCCACAACATTTTTTCTTTTTGAGTTTGCTGCTGCCAGCCATGCCTGACAGCTCATTGAGGAAGTCACATTCCCCCTGGCTCTTTCCTAGCTGGGGGCCTAAGTAGTCTGTGGTGGAGTTGTAGCTGCATGTGTTTCTGAACTCCGCGGTGTCTCTTCGGAGTCTCCCACCATGTGGGTCCCACCTCAGGTCCCAAATCCCCAGCAGTGCTTCAACCATCCCTCCATTCCAACCCCTTTCTTCACATCACTCCTTCCTTCCTGCAACGCACTCTGTGTGTCCCTTGAGAAAATAGTTCTCTCTGCAGCACACTGGTTGATATTAAAGAAAATCTCCTATCTTTCAAAAAGATTTCATGCAAGCCTCTGAGGCAAAAATGCAAAATCTTCCTTTGCTCCTTGGTTCATGCCCTTGGTCAGTGATTATTGCTGTTCTGTGGTTTGGGCACTGCACATGGTGTTTTCATCTCCTTGCTCAATGATTTCAGGAGACATGAGCCGTCAGTTCTTACTGGGTCCAGCCAGTGCAGGGAAAACCTCTTCAGGTCTGCAGGGCATTGTTGCCATCAGTCATGCTGGAAGAAACAGTCTCTCCACACTGGAGAAGTTCCATGATGCCTCCCCTGATCCTGCCCTTGTGCTCAATCTGTGCAGACTCCCAGTGACTTACAGACAGAGGGAAGGGCCAGAGAGTGACTTCTGTGCTTCCTGCCAGTCCTGGCATGGTTCTGTTCTCAGCAGGGAGAAGAGGAACTGTTTTCCAGGACAGAACTGCAGACACCTCCATGCACTGGCATGGGCACCAGTGCACACCTGAGGTGTGTTCCTGCCCAGCTCTAGGGAATGGGAACATAGTGACGCACAAACCTGCCTGGAAGGAAGCAATGTAGGATTGTAGTTCAGGTAATCTGTAAAGTGTAAACTCAATTCCCAGCTCTGGATTCATGGCCAGTTTAGCAGGGTTGCTATGAGAACAGAGAGAGATGATGAAACGGAACACCTCCACAATGATTTTCTCATGCGGATTTTAAATAAAAGAGCCTTGGTTTCTCTGAAGGTAATATCTTGGTTGGCAAACCTGTCCAGCTTGGTTTTTTATGGGAATGTACAGATGTCTTAGGGAATAGGGCAAAGTGTTGCCAAATTTTCCCTGAGATCAGGAAAGACTGTAAAACTGAAGAGTATTTTGCCAAAATGAATTTTCATTGGAGAATTCAAAGTCTCTTGCTGTAGGACAGGTGTTACATTTTATTATATATTTTGTTTTATAGGAAAAAAACCAAAACCAGGTGCATTAGAAAAGCTCGTTGCCAGCAGGTCAAGAGAGATTATCCTGCTCCTCTGTTCAGTTCTGGTGAGGCCACATCTGGAATGCTGTGTCCAGTTCTGGACTCCTCTGTACTCCCTGAGCAGGTCCAGCGGAGGGCATCAAAAACAATGAGGGGACTGGAACATCTCTCGTACAAGGAGAGGCTGGGACAACTGGGCCTGTTCAGCCTCAAGGGGAGATGACAGAGAAGGGGCCTCATCAGTGTCTCATCTACAGGGAAGGGGGTCAAGAGGACAGAGCCAGCTTCTTCTTAGTGGTGCCAAGCAATAGGACAAGAGGCAATGGGCAGAAAGTGATGCATGGGAAGTTCCACCTGAATATGGGGAAGAACTTCTTTGCTGTACAGATGACCAGGGACTGAAGCAGATTGCCCAGAGCAGCTGTGGAGTCTCCCTCACTGAAGGTATTCCAGGACTGGATGTCTGGATGCAATCCTGTGCATCCAGAATGACTCTGCTTGAGCAGAGGTTGGACCAGATGACCCACTGTGGTCTCTTCCAACCTTAGCAGTGATTTGTGATTCTGTAAAATACACTGTCTAAGATGAAAGACTTCAAAAACTCAATACTGGCACAAACATTTTGGTAGCATCTGTTATCTTTAATCAGTTTAATATTACACTGGCTTAACTTCTACTCCAATTTGCTTACTTTTTTACATGCTGAATGGGAGCTTTTTCTGGGTTTCAGTTAAATCTTTATGACAACAGTTTTTAATCCACAAAATGCCTCTTCAACTCTGTTCCTTTTTCTGCATTGCTCTCTGTCAAGTTCACATTTCTTGTTGTTGTGGGTTTTTTTACTGTGGTGCCTAAACCAGATAGCCACTGTTTTATTTTGTTTATTTTTTTCAGCTTCTTTGACTCCTAAATTGCAATGGATTTTCAGTCTAGAGGCCATAGTCAGCAAAGACAAAAAAAGCCCTCCTACTCCCCTCAACTCCCCTCTCCCCCCCGACCCCTGGACATGCATACATAGCAGTGCCAATATTCCTATAAAATAATGTACATTTAGTCAGTATAAAAAAATGCCCTCCACCTTCTGGCCTGCAGGCAGGAGGGCATCTATGATTTATGGTACATTATAAGAGACTGTGCCCTTGCTTTAAAAATGTGTCCCTCTGTACAACACCAACTGCACCAATGTGGGGAGCAGTTTTTCCTCAGCTGCAAACTCTGACTCCAAGGAACTCTGCTGCTTGGTCTTGAAAGGGCATTTTTGTCTTATTTTTTCTTCAAAGCAGGCCCTAGGGAAGGAGCTGAATGATTGCTATGCTGGATTAGTGAGGCTTCAGGGTTAGAAGCCTGACCAGAATTTGAACTTGATGGAATTTGGAGAATTGATGGAAGATGTGATAGGGATGACTACACCAACAGAATCAGGTCCAGTCCATCTGAATGCCTTGTTGTAACTCATTTTGGCCACATTCACAGGCACACTAAGTTTGGTGTTTAGGACTGGTTGTGATCAAACTGGACTCCCTGCCTTTAACTAATGAGATTTCAATGTGTCAATTTTGTCACAGACCAGGAGTGGTGGCTTAGGCTCTAGAAAGGTGCACTGAAGACACAATTTTTGGAGGTAGGTTGTTTTGTCACAGGGACACAAAACAATCTAGTTTAATTTTATTTGAGGTACAAAAAATAAAGGTAGACCCACTGAAAGCCCTTTAGTCAGAGCTCCCATGGGAAGAGCAATGGGAATTTAGTACCTACTTCCTCTTTATACCTTCAGAAACCTCCAGAACATTTTGCTTATTTTGTGGTTTCTAATGTTTGGCATTGAAGTTTATCAAAGCCCAGTGAATAACAGAATGCTAAATTTCAGAAAGTGAGGAATGGAATGGGCCAATGAAGCTCCAAAACAAAGTTCCCCTTTCAGACCATCTGTGGAGCAGATGGTGACACCTGTGGCAATACATTTCCTTTCCTTCCTTTCCTGCCACTGCTCTATTAAGAGCTAGTGAGGAAATTTCACATCTGGGTTGGTAGTTTGCCCAGAGCTTCAGCAAAGCTATGCTAATGTTATTTGTTAGGGGGATTGCAAGTTATTCCAACTGCACTAATAAACTGTTCTTCAGTTTTACTTCCAGGTGTTGAGCTTACAGATTGTTGGCAATTTCTTTAAAGTTTTTTTTCCCCTCAGAATCCTTAGAAAATTAAAAAAATTGCTAAGAAACTTAGATGGGTAGCTAAGCCAAAATAAAAAACCTATGTCCTTCAGTAAAGAAAAAACCTTTCTTTTTCCTCTGACTCCTTTGAGCAAAAAGCAGAAGGTAAATCTTAGGGATGGGTGTTTGCAAGAAGAAGGAGAAGGGGGAAGGGATAAGCTTGCCTATTGTTGTATATATTGGCAAGGACTGTAGTTTGCGGTGCTCTGTGATGCTGCTTTGGAGAGCAGTGAGCTGGGAAAGCTCTCCCTGTCAGTAGGACAGCAGTGTGGCAGCAGCTCAGGGTAGGTTAGCAGTGCAAGGTAAGTTGATCCTGTTGGATGGCTTGAATAGACTGAGAGCTTGTTATTGTCCTGCCCTTCCCCTGTTTTCCTCACCCAGCTGGTTTAGCTCTAAAATCACTCAGAATTTTTCTTTCTGAGACACAGATATACCCTGGGTGAGAATTAATGGGACAGACTCATTCATGTGTGTTATCTACTAAAGATGAAACCAACTTCTGGCTCCACAGGCAAGTAAAGTAGAGGTGGCCCCCTGCTCAGGGGTGCTCCTGATGTGTACAGGCTGTATATCACACCTGTATTTTCAGATGTGATAACCAGAAGAAATGTTCTCTCTTTATAGTGATGTATAAAAAATCGTGCTAGAAAAGCTAAATAAATAAACTGGTGGAACTTTCTTTGCTGATATAACTGAGAAATCACATCATTAAAATCCCTCTAAGCTGCAAAAATGGGAGTGATAATGTCCTGCAGCAACATTATTTGTTGCTGCTCCTTTCCAGCCCACCCTTTGCTGATTGCTTTGCTGATTTAATACCAAGGGAGAGGGTAGCACTGCTGTCCCTGGCTGTCTCAAGGCTGCTGCAAAAAACCATGAACTTGTTTTGCTCACAGCCCAAGCTGGGCGAAAGCTGCATAGCCTTGTCAGATGGGTGCTTTGCTTAAACAATCTTGGCAGATTATATCAGCTTGGAATTATTATTCATAGCAAAGTGGGATTGGGTTTGTACTGCAGTGAATGGTAGCAGGGCTAGAGGGCATAAAGTTCTGTATTTTTTGACTCTGCAAGACACTGCTGAGATCCAGACCTAACTGTCTGTCTGCATAACATCTCACTCTCACACATTTGTCACTTTTTGCAGATTAAATATTGTGAGCAGCTACCTATGGCTACCCAAGTGACTTCTTGTGGAGCAGCAGAGATCACAGAGCAAGAAGAGTTTTAGGATCTTTCCAGCAGGCCTGGGAAGAAGGAAGCAGGAGGAGTCTGACCAAACTGGAACAGACAAAAAGTGAAGAGTTATCTGGTGAGTAGAGGAGGGAGCACATAGTTGGCTGTGTAAAGTAAAGGTAATGTGGGAGGTAGGCACTGGAGAGAGCAGAGAGTGGTGTTGATTGTTTAAAATCAGAGTTGTGGCAAAAGTAGAGTGTTCCAGAACTACAGTTTGAAGCAAAAGTGATGCTGTGAATAGAGAAATGGAGACCTGAGATTGACACTTGAAGATCACTAGTCCATGTTCATCCTACCTGTGTTGGTTTTCTTTACTAAGAATCTGTCTCTGTGAGGACAGCCAGATGGAAAGTAGGCACATAAAAGGTGGTATAGAAAAGAAAATAGAAAAGCAAAAGGGAGAAGTTAGACAGGAAATGCAGATGTGGGATCCTCAGATGGGGAAAACTTTGGCAATGATCGTGCCTTCTCAAAGTCACAGGCATCCCATGCCTCTGCTCCACTTTCCTGACTTAATGAACCAGGAATCAGCCCTGACTGAACAATATGTAATGTTAGCAGAGATGTCTCCATTGAAGAGGAGCAAAAATTCAGCTGTACTAAGTGGAGGTAGAGCCTCCCTGAGGAGAGAGATAAAGGGAGATCTGCTTCAAAGGAGAGGCAGTGAGTCAGCACTAGAGAGGCAAAGCAGGGCATATTTCTATTGCTGGGTGCCCAAGAGATTTGAGGAGATAAACACTTCTTACTGTCACTAAGCCTTTCTCCATCACACTGTGAGCAATGGCACTGTAGGAGACAGGTGGCCTTCTGTTGCTTCATGGCTGTTGCTGGGTGATTTGTAGATCGTATGCCAAAGTTCAAAGTTAAATTCCCAGGAATTGCACAACTCAAGATAATGCCAGGAAGCAAAATTTGTGAGATGATGGAAGTTACTCCTCAGTAAGACAAAAGCTTCTTGGGGAAAAATTGCCACCTGGAGTTTTTCTCACCCACCCCTTTCCCTTGCTGGGCCCTAGTTTCATTGCCTCTCCAAATGTACTTTTGCTGCTGGGCTGATGCCAAGTGGTGCATGCAAAGGGGGCTGAAGAGAAATGTGTCAGGATGTTTCGGTAGAAAGTCAAGGTAAGCAATTCAAAGCAAGAGGTAAATCAGAAATTAATAAAGAAAACAGTTAATTATTTCTTTCCCCCATGTAAATTAGGGAATAGTGAATTCCTGAAGTCAGGAAAAGAGCTGGAAGAGAAAGGAAAAGAAAGATGTCTCTATTGGTTCATGCTTCACCAGTAAGAGGGAAGTGGGGAGGGCTTGGCAGCTCCCTGCAGGCTGATGGGGTGGAGAAGGTGCCATTCCAAGCCTTATTGCTTTCCAGCTGGCTCAGATTGATGGTGTTTGCTATTCCCATGATATCTCTGATAGCATCTGTCTGATGTACTAATGACAAGATGCTTCATTCACCGCTCAAAAGAGGGATTAGGGCTCAAATTGCCATTCCAGCTTGTCACTCACCAAGGAATTAAAATCTTCTTTGAATGTGGAATTTACTGACC
The DNA here is from genome assembly GCF_047830755.1 of Zonotrichia albicollis. Taxonomy (NCBI): domain Eukaryota; kingdom Metazoa; phylum Chordata; class Aves; order Passeriformes; family Passerellidae; genus Zonotrichia; species Zonotrichia albicollis. Next base: position 82,670,193 of record NC_133819.1, read on the forward strand.
CCGTGGGAGAGGCTAAGACTAAGGAAATGATGCTTTAAACATGAGATCACTGAAATAAAATTACTCATTAGCTGGTGAGTGTTCATCTTTCGAAGCTGTGGTGGAGAGCCACTCGACAACCTTACACAGGCAGCACTCTCATGGAACAGCCAGTTCATCACAAATACCCCAGACATTTCCTCCTCTGAAGAAATAGCAGAGTATAGTGCAGGAACACCAAGAGATGGTTTTTAAGGAGTTTATGTGGTTGTTATAGAAGAGGCTTTGATCTGTGTCTTTCCTAATGAAGCAAATTATCTACTTCTTGTCCTGATTTGTCACTGACAGCTGGCCATTGGTCACAAATCTAAATCAGGAGCTGTGAAGAAAATCACTTTGAATTTCGCCTGAACAGAAGACTACTGCTGATAGCGATGCCTTAAATGAATTTATATAGATGTGCCCACATGGGAAGACAAGTGTCCTGTAGTACAAGCCTGAGATCTCTGCTAGCTCAGCTGTGCTGTGAGGTCTTACAGTAGATGTGAGCTGGTACTGAACTAAATGTGCACAGTGGTGGAGAGCAGCAGCATCTCAGCAAACCAGATGGTCGGTCAATGATACACAGTCACTCCAGGTGCTCTGGGCTCCTCCAGAAATTGCTGACATCCGTGGTTTTAGGTAGTCTGAGGACACTGCCCTCCTGCTCCCCTCCCTGCACTCTGCCCACCCCCAGACCGCCCCCCCCAATTTTTGAAAACACGTCTTTAGAATTGTCCAGGAAATAACATCCTTTAAGAAGTTAACAGTGAATTCCAGGTCTTACTAATTTGCATTGGTTGTGGGGTATTTTTGGTTCGTTGGTTTTGTTTGATTTTGTTTTTATGGGTTGGGGTTTTTTGCTATGCTAGATCTAGCTTCTCTTCATACTACACATAATTTTATTGGAATAATTCTGAACTTATCTCCTTTGGCATATAAGTACAATATGCCCCAAAACACTCTGCAAGTTGAATTGTGTTGTAGTTTGTGGAATTACTAGGGATTGATGGACAAGATATGACTCAAGGTCAAAAATCCTTTTGGGTTTTTTTTGGGGCTTCTTCCATCTCTGGAACAATTCCTGCTAACATCTCCACACCAGTGGCCCTCTCTAGCTCTCTGATGACGGAAGGCTCTCAGCCTCCCTTGAGAGAAGCCTGTTTCCATGTGATCAGTGAGGCTGATGAAATCTGTTTGGAAGAATTAAACTCTCTCTTTGGAAAACTTTAATTGTATCTGAGCTCCCCTAGGAATGAAGTGCAGCTGGGTAACCCAGCTTGTGTCATGTCCACAGATCTTCTCTCAGAAGGCCGTTCCCTGGATGGGCTAAGCAACCTGAAAAATCTCCAGAGCCCACAGCAACTGACAGATCCTACATCTCCTAGAGGGTAGGATAATAAGAAGGCAAGCCCAAACTAGCAGAGGCCACAGTCATCCTCAAGTCAGCCACAGCTGTCCTGCCTCCTTGTTTCGGTGGAGAAGAGTTGTGGTTGCAAGGATGTTGAACTTGAAATCCCTACTCCTGCCATGTGTGTCCATCCAGATTAAGGAGATTTTTCTGCCTCTTTAGATTCTGCCTGTGATGTCTCAGGTTTTAGCTTTTATATTTTTCAGATTCTGTACTTTAGTGTGTAGTTCTGAGCTTTATATTAAGTGATGGTAAGCTCTCTTCACAGAATAGGTAGACAAAATAATTCCTTTTCTAGCTTGGGACCAAACACAACTGATCCAAATTTCAGGCCCAAGAGCATAAACAATGGTGGACTGAAGAGAGAAAAACAAGAAGGATGGGACTTCAAAACATAAAGCTATAACTGGACAATTAACTCCAATATGCAAATGGACCAGAACTTATAAAAGTGAGAAACCTCCTGACTGGTTGCCCATTTTGTGACTCTTTTGGCTTCATCTTCGGTGTAGCCCTGGCTGGGCTCTTGGGCTGCCCAAGGTGGATCCACTGAGGCCTTCTGATAAATCCCTACTTTATTCTTTAGCTCTGTCTAGGCTCTGTTCTAGGTCAGCCTTGTCAAGGCATCAGCTGTATGTCTGTATGTCTGCCTGGTTGTCCCAGATGCTCAGACATTCATATACCTAGGTATTTACTTAGTGTTAACTCACACCAGGTATCGATCATTGACCACAGTGGCAAGGGAAGCTGAAGCTCATACTCTAGAAGGTCCCCGGTTCAGAAAAATGAAGTCTTGAAGGTCTTGAATGTAACAGGTCACTTCTGTGGAACTGAATTTCAAAGTGGCTAAAGGAATCTGTTCAATTAATGCACTTTTCTTTGGTTTAGTATCCCCCCCTAGTGCCATTTGGGTCCAGTTTCCACTGTTACATTTTTCCAAACCAGTCTTGATTTCTTACCTCTTCCCTCCTGTAACCATGCAGGTATAGCAAGAGACAGGCCAGCAGCCATGGTCCTGGGAAAGTGACAAAGATGTATTTAGCTCAAGATGTGAAATTGTCAAGATTTTAAATGTTTATCCCAACGAGTTGAGGAGTTTTTAAAGCTTTCTTTTACGTCTGTCTGGAAGTTGGACATACAGACAGTGATACAGTTGTAGAAGGTGGTAGATACAGAATCTACCTTCCAACAGCGGAATGCAATGTTTGGTGGGAACAATTTCACTCCTGATGCGATATTTGTAGTAGATTGGTCAGAGGGAACAACTTAGTTGGAAGTAAGACCAGACAGATACTTTGAATGTTAGTAAGTCACTTGGACTGCATGACATTTGCCTGAAAGTCCTGAAGGAATTCCAATGTGAAACTGCGAGCTGCCGGCCGAGCTGCATAACCTGTCTGTCATTAGTATCTCTGTGCCTGAGCACTGATGAATTCTGGTGGGTGTAACCCATTTGCTATAAAAAATTACTGGTGGGTCTGACTTCCATCCATAGTAAGAGACAGGTGTCTATTATAAAGGTCAAGGCCGAAGAATGGTCTTGGTGACAGTCTTGAAAGAAAGATCCAGTGTGGCTCCTGCAAAGAAAAATCTCACATCATTGCCATGCTGGTTTCTGTGAGGGCCTCAAAAAGCACAGGAAGTTACTAAAGGGTTGGAGGAAAGGTCCTTTCATGGAATGAAAGCTGAGTAAAGGACAATAAACAAAAAGAGTGGATGGCACACTTCTCAGGGTGGAGAAGAAGAAGAGGAAGAGGAAGAGGAAGAGGAAGAGGAAGAGGAAGAGGAAGAGGAAGAGGAAGAGGAAGAGAAGAGAAGAGAAGATAGAAGAGAAGAGATGAAGGATTATCCAGTCCAACTGCCTGACCATGTCAAGGTCAAAGTTAAAGCATGTTTTTAAGGGCATTGTCCAAATACCTCTTAAACACTGACAGCCAGTGGCCACTTCTCTAGGAACCTGTTCCAGTGTTTTACCACCCTCTTGGTAAAGAAATTCTTCTTCATGCCCAGTTTGAACCTACCTTGAACAGCTACCCATCATGAGCAGCTTTGAATTGTCCTGTCACTGGAACCAAGGAAGAAGAGATCAGCCCCTCCCCCTTCACTTCCCCTCCACAGGAACCTGGAGAGAGCAGTCAGTTTTTCCTCCAAGGATAGCTCATGTATTACTCAGGAGTGGTTTTATTCAGCAGCTTTGTGGATGATCCAGAGGAGTGAGTGAACTCCCTGCCTCCCTTCCTTGCAATTTTTTGGACAGCCCCAGAGGAGACAAGTGCAATGCCTTGACATCAGACAGATAGCAACACTGGGAACAGTGTCCCAGCAGCAGTCGTCCCTAGGAGCTGGTTGGTGGAAGACATTTTGCAGGGTGCTGGCCTTCCCTGTGCAGATGAAGCTGTAGAAATGAGGTAGGGTTAGCACAGGAGTCAGCCTTCCTCAGGGAATGGGAGCCTTTGCCTTCCAGACCATTACTAGAGGCAGGCAAGAAGCTGCCAAAGAATTGAGAGGTAGGCAGAAACCATCATTTTGCCTTGCTTCAAGGGTACTGACAAGTTTTGATGGCCCTGACCAGCCTCTCCTGGATCTCCCATCTCAACATCTTCCCATGGGACCAAGAAACCCATTTCACCTCAGCCCTGGGCTTTTGGTCCCTGCCTGAGCTGTAATGTGGTTTATCTTTCCCAGCTATGCATGGCCATATTCACTGTTTGTCTGTCCCTGACAACTGAACAAACTTCCTGGCTTAACCTCCTACCTGCCTGGCAATCATTGGACTGGCACTGACTGCCACCACCAGGAGTGATACTGACCTACAAACCAACTTCTCACCTGGACCTTGGACCTGTTCTGCCACCACAAGCTCACCTGATGATCTGGACTCTCAGTTGAACCCAAGTCCATCCCTGGGCCTGCATGTTCCTTGTAGGAAACTTGGACAAGACTTGGCTGGAGAGACTTTGTCCTGCCAGCCTTTTCTCTCGTCTCCTGGATCCCAGATGCTAAGGAACAGCTGTCTCATCTCTCTGTCCTGACAGAAGAAAACTTTCCCAGTAACACGTTGTCCCTGGCCCACCACCCAAGTCCACTCTTCTTCTGCAAGTCTGTCCTTTTTTTCCTGCAAGACCTCACTACAATTCATCTCTTCCCAGTATTGTGGAGGAATAGAAAGTAAGAATATAGTGCAGAAGAATAGTGCAGAAGGCAGTCTCACACCTGAGGAGTTGCAGCTGTACCAATCACCAAAGGTTAGGAACAGGCCTGCCCTTAGTAGGCCACAGCTGTGTCAATAAGAAGATGAGTGCTACTAGAGTGGGTTATCTGGGTGAGGAGAGAGATGGAGTTTGTTGGTTGGGCTGTGAAGATGGTGGAGTCAGTGCTGTGAGGAGCTGCACATGAGAAATGACTGAGAAGGTATGGAACTTTTGAAATGAGTTGATAGCACAGTATCTATTGTCAAACCATCTAGAGCCCTAGCCAACTCAGCCTCCTGGAGTGGCACCACTTTACCAGGCCAAGGTGGGAGCTGCAAGCTGAGTTGCCTCCTGAACAGTCCCTACCTGTAACTGTGCTGACAAATAAGCCATTAATTTTTGGGGAGAAGGCTGATTTACATCATGGTTACAGGATATTTGATATTGTTTTGAGCCCTGGAGGACAGGCTAGGAGAGATGAAAAAGGTTAAAAATACAGCAATTGTGGATCCCTGTCCCTGTGCTGGGCTGGAAGGGCACTGCCCCAGCATTGCTCTGAGGCACTGGGAGCAGTGCTCAGGGATTCCATTGGATTAGCACTGCCTCTTGCAATCATTCTGCACCCAATGCACCTAACAGCAACATGAAGGAAGTAGGTTGAAGTGGGACTGAGCAGAATGCTTTGAAGCAGGTGTGGTGTTCAGTGGCTGACCAGAGGTTTCAGGGGTGAGGGGTTTTTGACAAAGATGGGGAACACAGCTGGGAAGCACTTCTGGGGAGCAGGGCCAGGCTCAGTGTGACTGTTGTGTTAGCTGGGAAGCGAGGTGGGACATTGTGCGGCATTGCCAGGAAGGCGGCCAGCAGATTCCTCAGTGATGGGGTAGCACTGAATGACCTCAGAGCACAAATGGTCTGTGCAGCTGGTGGACTCCTCTGAGCACCCTGCCTGTGCCAGGGAGAGTGCAGGGCCCCAGCTCTCCCGGGAGGCAGCCCACACCTTGTAGTACCCTGCCCACTGGCCTGCCTGCTGAGGCTGGGCAGGAGGAAAGTGTTGGTAGCTCACAGAATTATTAATAGAAGAAGCAGAAGGGCAATAGGGAAAGTTAGAGTGGTCCCCCAGCATCAGGCACAGAACCGGATCTGAAAAAGCTGAGCAAAATTTTGTGCTGGAAATGAAGGGATCATGACTGTTCTGAAAAGCTGCTATCACAGATGTTCTGAGTAAATGCTTGTGGTCAGTTTGAAAATACGGGGACAAACGGAACATTGCCATAGACTACAATATTAAAAGAGCAGTGCCATTTTAGGCCCTTTAAGTAAAGGAGCCTGACATTCATATTACAGCAACTTTCACACATACCCCTTCTGATGAGCCTCCACACCTCCAAAGAGTGCTCTGTTTGGTCCAAATGGCATCAAATCTTCCTCTCCCTAAATGCTTTTGGAGCCTCTGATAATATAGAATGGGAAGTAAAGACCTGTGTGGGGCTGGGTCACCCTGAAACAGGAGTACAGACCTCCTCACCCAGCTGCTGTGGAGATCATCAGAATCATTAGCCAGGGACATTGTGAAAAAGGGTTCATGCTAAAGTCATCACCTGAGAAACTGTGTCCTGCTGAAACTGTGTGGTTCTTAGGGTACTTTCTGGAACATGGTGGATTTCTCTTTGGAAGGGCAGTATTCTTTTGCAACCATACATCTGCCATCTTCTGACTACAGAGCACTCTCTGTTAGGAGATCAGACCTGATCCTTTAGAGCTGTGTATGCCTGTACTTGAAGAGCTGCTGCTGTTCTGATGTGAGGGAAACAGCCTGCTGTGTGTATGCTGAGGATGAGCAATAAGGGGAGAGAAAAAAGGATGAAAAGAAGAGCCCTTCTTGACTATGTCCCTTTACTGTAGTTGCTTTAGTCCAGCTGTTCCTCATGCAGTTGCTACTGCCATGACTTTGGGACACTGGCTGCCATGTCTGGCTCTTGGAAATTTTCATGCTCTATTACTTTTCTGTGTACTGCCTATTCTGAGCCAGACATGCAGGAGACAGGATATTCATCATGCTAAACCAACCATAATTCAGAGGAGGAAAATGACACATATTCATACAGGGTTTGTTATGTATCATAGGCCATCCCCAATGCTTGCGTGTGTCACTGCAGTGGGTTGACTCTGGCTGGATGTTGGACACCCACCAAAACTCCTCTATCACTCCTCCTCCACTGCTGGACAGGGGAGACAAAATATAATGAAAGGTTCATGGGTTGAAATAAGGACCAGGAGAGATCACTCATCAATACTGTCACAGGCAAAACATGCTTGAATGAGAGATATTAATTGAATTTATTGCTAACAAAATCAGAGCAGGATCATGAGAACTAAAATAAGACCTCAAAAAACACCTTCCCCACAACCCCCTATCCTTCCTAGCTCTACCTCCTCCACAGCCCAGGACCAAACTTTCCAAGACACTAAGGCAGTTTTGGTTACATCATGTTTCCATGTTCTCTCAGTGTTGACTTTGACCAACATCTTGTTTGCCAGCTGGACAAAATGTGTGCGGTGTGGGTGAGAGAGGTGTAGGTGTTAAATTACAGAGGTCCTGAAATGCACTGGTGTGGACTTCATTAGCAGTGCAGCAGCTCTGGGGCCTCCAACAGCTGTCCTGTGCCCAGTGCTCAGGGAGTGGAGGTCAGGGATTCTCAAACATGCATGTGATACACAGTACGTGACATATTCCCTGGTAATGAGCAATGCAGGACAAGCCCTGTGGATGAATGGCAGGTCAGGAGCAAGCCCTCAGTGAGATTGCTACTTGTCAGTGCTCTCCAGGTAAGGCTGTGGAAGAGGTCTCTTCTCTAAACTAAACCCCTCAGCAGGTCCCCATCTCAATAGGAATGGATAATGTAGGGATTCTGCCTCTCAAAAAATTAACTGGAAAATAAGGAAGACTACTGTATTTTGTTCCTATATCTGGAAGCATATTTAAGATAGTGACTGGAGAGGAGAGAGGGACTGGGGGAGTCAGGGAACCTGGGCTGCTTTCCCAGCACTGTGTTGTTACTGTAAATTATAGCAAGTCCCCAGGGACATTTTTCAGTTCTGACTTGTGTCTCTCAAGTAGAGCTAATAGTCTCACACTTTCCACCAGAAGACTAGATTATACAGGGTCTCTGTTCCTGGAGAGGAGTGGTTACACTACACCATTTATCCCAGTGCTGAGTTCTTGGATATTGGATAGGTTTCTTTGGTACACTCCCATCACCCCTAGCTATAATGTTCCTGCCTGTAGGGACTTTGCACATTGAAGGCTGTTCCCAATCACAGCTTTCAGAATGCGTGTGAAGGCACAGGCTTGAATGGCACAAGACCTTTAGGTCATCAGCAAAACAATCTCACTCCCCACCCCTTATCCAGAAGCAGAGGGACAGCTGGGAGCCTGACTGTGCTATTCCTCTTGCCCTCTGATTTGCAGCTCCTCTGAGTGGTAGTAGACTGGCTCTTCATAGGCCTGTGCCAGCAGTCCAGTGCATCTCACCTTGTTACCCTTCTGTGAGGGCAGAGCACTGAGTGACAAGCCCTTGGCATAATTATTCTCCCTTCTGAGATCAGGTGAGAAGGTTCAGTCCTGTGCTGGATACCCAGAGTATTTTTTGGGGATGCTCTTTTCTCTTTGGCTGTCTTTCACCTCTCCCAGCCTTCCTCCCAATTCTCTGACCCCAGGGAGTGCCAGGGCTCATCACTACAAGTGCCCAGCAAGGCTCTGGCTCTAGGGAACAGAAAGCCGGCCCTGTGATACACCCAAGTCATCGGTGCTTCAGATACACAAACTGATCCACTTCCTTGAGAAAAAAAAAAAAAAAAAAAATCAGTGTTTAAGAGCCAAGATGCAGGGCCTGCATCCGGGAGCTGTTTTCATGTCCATGCTGAAATGGAAGAAGGAAGACCTTGGCACAGGACTATGCTCTGGGGCAGGTACTACTGAGAATAGGTAAAATGTTCACAAGTCATCACAGTTATCATTAATAATGCTCTGCAGTATTGGTGTGTGTGAGGACCCTGAGCCATTGGGTCCCAAGAAGGGTTTTGAGCCAGCCATGGTTTGTGCCTGGTCTCTGATGCTCTCTGGCATGGGCACCTTTAGTAGCCAAGGAGGTCGTTGTGAACCCTGCCATCGGGAACACACTCCTACTTGGCACAGCCCTGGAGCAAGGACCTTGTTCCAGCCCAGGGAGCTGCTTTGCTCCTTCAGCTGTAGCGAAAGCCCAAGCTGGAGCAAAGGGCTGCACAAAGTGGGTCTGCCAGTGGCTCCCCGGGGGTTTATAATGTTATGGCTAGAGCAGAAACAATCCCGCCCCGACTCCTGAAACACATCCCCCTCCATTAAGCGGGTAGCGGGATAGTCCTTTCCTTCTCCCTTTCCCCTCTTTCCTTCCCTCCGGGAGGTCACCTTCAGCAGGGAGGCAGCGTGCCCCCAGGCCCAGAGCCATGGGGACGGGGCGGAGCGTCACGCTCGGCCCCGCAGCTCCTGGCAGCCCGCTGCGGCTGCTGGCGCAGGCTGAGCCCGGCGGCTGCGGCGAGGGGAGCGCGGCTGGCTGGCTGCGCTGCGCTGCTGGACAAGGTGAGAGGCTTAGTGCAGGCGGAAGGGAAGTCACAGCAGTGGCAGGATGAAGGACACTGGACAGGCGTGTAAAAGGGGCACCCACCCCTCTCAAACAGGTTTTGGAGACTCGAGCGTGGTGTGGCGGCACATTGCGGAGCGCACCCGCTTCCCGCAGAGGGCTGATGGAGAGCTCCTTGGTGGCTTTGCCCTGGAAGGTCGCTTTGTGTCCACTTGTGTTCGGTGGGATGGTGCTGCGCTCCTGGCGGGTTGGTTGGGAGAAAGGTGTGATCTGGCTCGGTCCCAGTGAGATTGCTGCCGGTTTCTGTCCGAGGAGGCTGCTGTGCGGAGCCCGTGGTGCGCTGCGTGCTCCCGAGAGGCTTGCGGGGCTCTCCGGGGACACTGCTGGGTGTCTCTGCCCAGAACAGCAGCTCTGCTACCGGCACAGTCATGCCGTTCTCTGCAGCGAGATTAAGCACTAGCCTGCTGACCAGTTTTAGAAAGAAGCTCATAAATCTTCCAGCAATAAGGCCACAAGCAAACGTTGCGGTAATCTGTTCTTATCCCTTGTTGTATTAAATGTGGTTTGAGTTGCCTCGCACAGGGTGACAGGTTTGCACCAGAGTGGAACTTTTGGGGAAAAAAAAAGATGCCATTCTTGAACCAAAAGTTACGAAGATGGAAGGATATTCTTCCACAATGTTTGATGAGATTTTTAGGGACAAATATCCTTCTTCACAGAATGTGCACCACAGCGGAGGTCTGAAATGGCCTCACTTCAGCTTCATCTATTGGTTTTATTATAATGCTTCTGCCTAACTGGGAGAGCCCTTTTTAGTGAAATTCCAGTACTCTGAAAAGTGTATACCGATGATAGAGTAACTTCTCCACTATCTGTTTGATAAGTTACAAAGACAGCACGCCCGGAAGTTTCGCTCTAATTTTCAGCCCTCTTGCCATTGTCATGACTTTCTCTTGTCCTTTTTCTGTCAAACTGGGGACACCAGAGGTAGCTTGCTCAACTGTGGGCTCACCGATATCATTAAAATGACAGAAAACATCCAGTAACTGGTTCTCTTGATCTATCAGCCTCCAGAAGAGTTCAGGAAATTTACTCAGGCTTTCTTCATATCAATATATTTTTAACATTTCAAGAAACATCATAAAAAGGTAGATAAAAAAGAATACAAAGGAGAGCAAATGGAAAAATAAATTTATAATAAAAATACAAATTCCACTGGTGTGTGATATTCTCAATTGTGCAGAAGCTGTTAACAGGTGGCCAGCTCTTCAGAAATACAGCTTCCCTAACTCAGCTGATTTTTGGAGATTAAATTTCAGACTGTCTCATTGCATCTGTATGTAGGAACCTCTGCAGAAACTGGAGTTCACTGTAAGAGGCACATGGCCTCAGAACAGATCTCTTCTTTTGTTACAATCATCTCAGCCTACGTGAAACTGAACAGCTGTCTCTACTTTTTTTTTCTTGTTTGTTTTCTTTTGTTTACAGTGAAGCTTACTTTCTTAATTTAGCATCTGGAAAATGTTAGTTTGCCTCTCACTGCTGATGTTTCCTGCATCTGAATCTTTTCAGGCATTCTCTTTAGCAGAGTGAATGCAAAAGAGAAATCTGTAACATTGATCTGTTATGCTCTTAGACTTGTATCTGTAACATTAAGATGTGTATCTATCTCACTGTAGATTATTTCTACTGCAATTCTGTATCATCCAATGTTTTAAGGCCTGCAAAGGCAGTGAAGCTATTCCAAATCTGCATTTCTGGATTTACGTAGTGCCCATTAAGCAGCATGAAGAAACTAGATGTGTCTGATTAGTATGACTTTTTTTGCGTCTTTTCCCCCCCCTGTTACTCATCCAATGTCAGACTAAAATCCTGACTTCTTTGGTCATTTGGAATGCTTTTGTATCTGTGTATGTGTATGCATGTACACAGTTGCAGTTTTACCAAGCAACGCATTGTCTACCCAAACCCTTTTTTGTGCCATTTGCAGTATTTTTCTGGATGACTTCAGTGTTTCCTTCTAGATCACTGACATAAATGAAAGTATTATGACAGAGTTAGGATTGAAAAAAATTGTGTAGGGTGAGAGCAACAATAAAATATGGCATTTTCCACTATATACTGGGCTTTTAAATAATTAATTAAAAATGTGTTGCTTCTTGGTTTAAATCAATGCCAGGATGAATTTGTACAGATAACTTTCAGGAAATGACCAGTGAATGGGACATTTCTGGCAGCTGCTGTATATATATATATATATATATATACCAATACCAGGATGAGAACTGCTTCAAAACAACAATTTAGAGGTTGGCGGGAGGTGCCTGCAGGTGGGGTCCTTACACAGCCCTGAAGCAGAAGTGTGATAACTACTGGGTGATATGAATTATATGGTGCACTAAATCCATTTGAGCAAAGTGTGCTTTACTAAACATGGTGCAAAAACATTCAGGTAAAAACCAGGCAGGCAGCACCCATAAAGGGACATGAAGAGGAAGTTGTTTTTTTCCCCACCATTCCCAGTAATTTGGAAAAACTCTGGACTCATAATGGATGTATAAGGTAGTGCAGCCTGTGTGTCAGTCCTACAAAGAAATTTTGAGGCCACAGCATGAGGCAGGGGGTAATTCTAGCTGAATGTGTGACAGGAGGCATTCTCCCCAAGACAGTCAGGGTTTTCTTTGGGAAATGGGGGGACAAAAATGATGAGACTTTAGAAAAGATCCATGAAACAGATTTGAGAGCTGGACAAGCAGACTGGTCAATCTGAGACCAAGGGTCTGACAAGTAGACAGAAAGTTATTCGAAGGCATTGAACCAATAAGCAAACATAGAGCACAGAGATGCCTATTCTCAATTCAAGACATGACCACATTTTGTGGCAGCATCTCATCTGTTTTTTAAGTAACTGATGCAGGCACTACAGAAGCACAGTGTGACAGATGTTTTGTGAAGCCTAAGTAGGCATCAGTTAAATGCATAGCTTGAGCTTCAGTCTCGTAGTTTCACACAGCATAATTAATTGAAAATATATTCTCATAGCCTGTGGTCATACCTCTGACCACAGTGCATATAAACCCTGCAAGGGTTTGGAGAAATTTAACGGGTATTAGAAACCTCTTTATCTGAGAAACTTCAGCAGCAGGTTCGGTAAATTCAGATTAGGTTATCATACGAATACCTAACAGCAAGAATGTTCACACCAGCATTTATAATTGACCAACTGTCTTTGGATCAAGCCTGAATGACTTTTTCTTTGAAAGAGATGCCCCAGATGCTATTTGTTATTTGGTTTGTGTTAATGCCCTGTAGAAGGTCAGACAAGAAAATGGACCCCACATGTCATATGCTCAAGGCCATTTTTAATAGACTATCTTTGATATGAGAAGAGGCTGAAACAGCTGAAACTCTTCAGCTTGAAAAAGAGAAGGCTCAGAGGGGGTCTTACTGGTGTATATAAATATCTGGTGAGGGGTAATGAAGAAAAGGGAGCCAGACTCTTCTAAGCAGTGATCATTGATGGGAGTCTCCATCTATGGAGATATTGAAGACCTGTCTGAACACCTTCCTAGACAACCTGCTTCAGCTTGAGCAGGTGACTTGGATTAGATGATCTCAAGAGGTCTCTTCCAACCTAAACACCTCTGTGATTCTGTTATTACAGCACTGCCTCTGTTATATAGGGATCACACTGTCTTTGGCTTTTGACATGTATGAAGTGTTTTTCTGCACTAAGGATATTAGTCATTTTAGTTGAAGAACCAGAATAACATTACTTGGACTAAGACATTGTATCTCCATAGGCTAGATCCCCCTTAGCTTCTCAGGTGGTTCAGAAGTATCTCGTGATGGTGTAAAGGATGTGAACTTTTTACTGCTGCAATTAGAGATTCTTTTGAGGAAATACAGTTTCTCACAGTCAGCAGCCTGGAAACAAGAGATTTAGCAGGGATGAAGCCTGGAAATGATAGTGGAGGAAAGAACAGGTTTGAATAGGACTCTGCCTGCTGCCTTCAGTACAGCACAGCCAAATGGTGAATGCATGCTGCTCAGGGCCCTGCTGACCTTCTCTTCAGTGCTTGTCAATCTGCAAAGGGAAAATGACATTTTAGAAGGTATCACAAGTAGGTGCAGAGCATCTAGACAAACTCTACTCAGCAGTGGTCCAAATTTGATCCTCACTTACCTTCCTAGCTAATCACAGTGGCATCTCAAAGAAAGACCTGAACACGTCAGCTATTTTCTCAAGTATGGACTTTCTCTTGTAGTTCATGACTCCAAGGGCAGCAAGGGCCAAAGTCTGCAAACTGTTCTGGAGTGACTGCAGCTGGGGCTTCCTTCATAAGGAGCCCTGATCAGACCTGCAGGTCACAGGCTGTCAAGAAACTCTACCCATATCCTCTGGATGACCTGTTCTTACAAGGTGGCCCATTCACTTTATTGCTCTACTCTTGCAAAAAAAGTAGGGGCAATTACTTGGCACTTCTGAATTGGATAAAATTTAGAAATGCAGTCAAGGAGAGAGGGAAGGGAAGAGGAGCTTCCCCACAAACAGTCTCAGGCTCCTGTAGAAATCCAGCATTGTTGTAGATTTCCCAGGTTTAAATAATTATTTTTTTTTTCCATATTTCTGTATTTTGAAGAATGACTGGATTTAGCAGCAGTGGGGCTCCTTTGCAGAAGAGAGATGTGGACATTCTGGAACAAATCCAGATTGTGAAGACAGTTAAGATGTGGGAGTATCTCTCATTGGAGGAGAGGGTAACAGAGCTGGGACTTCATTAGCCTCAAGAACAGAAGGCTTGAAGGGGTCATCTGATGCAAATGAATACCTGCAAAAACACACAGCCAGGTGTATCACAGTATCATCTGATACTGAGTGACAGAACTAGAGACAGTGGGCCTGAAACAGAATTTCTTTTTAAGCATAAGTTAAAATCTTTTTTACCACAAAGGTGATTAAACACTGGAACAGGTTACCCAGACCAGCTGTGGCATCTCCATCCTTGTAGATATTTAAAACTGGGCTGGGGACCAGACAACCTGCTCTAGTTAACCCTCCTTTGAGCAGGATGTTGCACTAAGAGGTCTCCAGAAGTACCTTCTGGCATTTTCCATCCTGTGATTCTGGTTCTGTGACCTTGCTCCAAGGCCAGGAGGAGCTCCCAGGCCCAAAGTACCTTGTTCAGAGCACAGGGAAGTAGACAGGGGCAGAGTGCTGCCCCAGAGGCCTTAAAATCCTGCCTTGTGGCTGGCTGGGAAAAGTGAAAAACCACTTCTCTGAAATGGGCCTGAAGCAGCTGGCTAGAGCTCAAAATGCCATTCATGTCCTAGGTTACTTCCTGTACAAGTTACTTGGCTGCACAGAGGCATGACTTTTGGTCAGAAATGTCATCAGGCATGTGAGGTACTGAGCTCCCTTTGGCTTTCCTGGGGCACTCTGCCTTTTGTCACATGTCCTAAGGGACAGATCTGTCTCATCTGCTGACTCAAGGACTTTCTCCAGTAAGCTTTAGAGGTGGAATTTTGAGTAGAGAGATGAGGTCTTGCTGCTGTAGGCTAAGGAGAGCAAGAAGGGGTGACTGGGTCATACTTGAAAATCTGGGACTCTGCTAATGTTTTGCCTGTTGTCTAATATTAGGCAAAAGGATTAGGGGGCTGGAGGAGGTTCCCTTCAATAGAGAGACCTTTTCTATGATGAGGGGCTTTGCCCAGAGATGTGCTGTATAAAAGTGCAGGTTCAATTCTGGCACAGCAGCAAGAGTGCTCAGGCTCCAAGTGGCAGAAATACGCCATGGCATGGTTTGTATTGTATGTTTGATCTGACTTTCTCTGAGTGTGCTGTGATGTTCCTGACTCTGGCTGCGGTGTTCCTGCAGCCCTCAGCGATGGCAGAGAGCTCAGCCGTGACCGCAGCAGTGCCAGAGAGAGCAGCACCCACCAAGCTGGAGGAGCTCCTGGAGATCACCGCCCAGAGCCTGGTGCGCACCGAGGTGGCTGAGCACTATGAGGTTGTTCGGGAGCTGGGCAGGGGCAAGTATGGCCACGTGATGCTAGTGACCCACAGGCAGAGAGGTAAGGAGCTGAGTGCCCTGTGAACTACTGTGCCTCTCCACTCACCAGGGCATGGGGTGGGCTGGTGGCACATTGGGGACAGACACCAGGCATGGCAGGGAGAGTCCCCAGGGAGACCAGCAGGATGGGGACCTCCCCACCTAGCTCTATCCCATGCCATCCAGCCAGGGACCAGGTGATGCCAGGGGGCAGCCCAGATTATCTGGCAAGGTTATAGTGATGAGACAGGTCCAAGGCCAAGCTGGGAAGTTAATTCAAAAACCAGGATTAGGAGAGCTCACAGATATGCACCAAAATGCATGTAGTATAGATGGAAACAGCAGTCCCATCACAGGGCTCCTCAGTCACAGAGCCCCAAGCCTGTGACCTGAAGTGGTGCCCTAAGGCCCGTGGACAGAGGGTGTGAATGAACATCCTGGGTTGGCCATATTAGTGCCCTGACACTGCTCTTCCCCGGTAGTCCCAGCTCAGACTGAGGGGCCCAAGTATCCCGATGTCCCTACTGTGCCCAGGGCTCAAAACTCACACCAGCAGCAGTTCCTATTCCCAGACCTGTTGTCCACAGGGTATACCCACACAAGCTTTGGAACAGAGACCTCCCTGTGGCTGTGACTGTCTGAATCTGTGGCTGCTCTGTCTTGCCTTGTTGTGACTTTCAGAGGAGTCAAACTCACTCTTCCCATCCCCAGGGACTCCTATGGCTCTCAAGCTGCTACCCAAAGCCAGTACCAAGCTGCACACCTTCCTGTATGAGTATTGTGTAGCACTGTCCCTCGCCACCCACCCTGCCATCATCGGCATGTTCGGAATTGCCATTGAGTCCAGCCAGTACTATGGCTTCCTCTATGAACCAGCGCTGCACAAAGACCTCATCTCTATCATCAAACCCCGCGTGAGTGTTGCCATAAGGCCATGGGGACTGGGCTGTAGCATTTGGTCCCTCTGGAGGCTGGCTGGGTCAGAGGGAGGGAGATAAAGGCAATGGCTGTGTATCTATCTGGGGTCTGCCGCACTGAAGCAGCCTTGGGCTTGCAAGGTGAGAAATGTGAAGGTGTTTCCCAGCGCAGAGCACTGAAGTGAGAGCCCATCTGGCAGGGCTGCTGAGGTGCCCCATGTGTGTCATCCTGCCTGTCTCTCTCCCTGCCCAGGATGGGATCCCTGAGCTGGCCGCAAAGCAGTGTGCCAAGCAGCTGGTGAGCGCGCTGGAGTTCATCCACAGCCGCGGGCTGGTGTACCGTGACATCAAGCCCGAGAACGTGCTGCTTTTTGATCCCGACTGCCGGCTCGTCAAACTCACTGACTTCGGCCTCACGAGGCCCAAGGGCACCAAGCTCAAGCTGGTGGCCGGGATAATCCCCTACACCGCCCCCGAGCTGAGCAACACTGCTGATGCCCAGGGGGTGCCCATCGACACCAGCATGGATGCCTGGGCCTTTGGGGTGCTGCTTTTCTGCCTGCTCACCGGCTACTTCCCCTGGGAGCAGAGCCTGCCAGAGGACCCTTTCTTTGAGGACTTCATGCAGTGGCAGGAGACAGGCCTGGAGAAGGACGTGCCCCGGCACTGGAGGCGCCTGACGGCCGAGGCTGCCGGCATGCTGCGGAGCCTGCTGGCTCTGGATCCCGCCAAGCGCGGCCCTGTCAGCGCCGTGCTGCACTACGTCGGCTGCCCTTGGCGGCAGGAGGACGGACGCGGTGAGGAGGCTGCCGTGAAGTCCTAGGGCAGTCCTAGGGCCTGCTCCCCACGGCAGGAAGGAGGGAAGGAGCCTGCAAGGGGCTTCAGAGTTTGGGCACCATGGTGGCTTGGGTGTGAGAGGCCGTGGTGGCCCAGAGAGCAACTTCTCTGCTGCACTGTCCCTGCTGCCACAGAGCCAAGCTCCTTCCCCAGTGGATGGCCCTCACCCCAGGACTCAGTGTTGCCCAGTGCAGCCTCCTTGTGGCTTGGAAGCATCTTTCTCTTGGAAATGACTGTGTGAAGCATCCCCCTGTTTCCTAGCCACAGGGAGTTATTTAGGCTGCAGCACCTGCTGTGCCTCAAAACAGAGCAAAATATGTACTTTGTGTTTCTGTATGTGGCTCGTTTTCCCTCACAATAAATGCCTGTTGGGACCCACTTGCTGTTGGAAAGCAGGGAGCGTGTCAGAACTTGCAGCTGTCTCAGGACAAGCTGTCCAAGGCAGGGGCCATCTCTGGATGCTGCCTGTGCCCACAACAGGACGCCTGGAGGGTGACTTCAGGCTGGCAGGGTGGAGGAGCTGGGGAGATGCCAGAATGTAGCCATGGGTGATGGCTGGGGAACGTTCATGGTTATCTCATGCCAGCCCAAACACATCTCTTCTCTTGTATTGCCTTCAGGTCCTAAGACAATGTCCTTCATGCTCCTTTAAATGCCTGGCTACCCCTCTACAAGACCTTTCTTCTCCTCTTTCCTATCACTTCTTGAACCCTTCCCTACACACACACCTCTCCTAATGCCCTGATATCATCCTAGGTGCACATTTGAATCCTGGAAAGGAGTAGCAAAGAGGGAATTAGGGGTTAGTAGCCATTTTTACTTTTCTACCTCTTTTCAATCCCCAGGATTTTGATGTTGGTAATAATCCCTTCCTGCACTTAACCTGGTCTTTTGCTGGAAACATTCACAGCTTGTTTTTCACTCTCAGGGGCTTCATAACTCCAAAACATGCAGTGTCCCAGCACTATACTTTCTAGCATTTCAGCTTTTTTTTTTTTTTCATGTCAGACCCTTTCTGTACACAGTCCTTCTTCTACGCTTCCCCAACCTGCAGCTTTTTTGTCCACCTTCTTCTCCCCCACTGGCATTTTAGCATGTCTTAACTTTTCTACCAATACTACCTATCACCTGGTAAACACCTTTTGCTCATCACCTCTGTACTACTATTTTGTGCTGCTCCTGCTCCCTGCATCATTTACGTCTTGAGTCTTCCAACTCTCCAACCTAGCTTACCAAACAGCATTATGCTCACACTGTCCAAGATACAGTTTTCTTTGGCTTACTTCCATCTCTTAGAATTTTTCATTACTTGAAATCATAATAAATGCTGCTCAACTCCAGCCTGCTGAGATTGGCTTTAATTACTCTTTAATTACTGTAGGAATGGTATAGAGATGTTAAGGCGCCAACATGGTTCCTGCATTTAAAGTGGAGAAGCTTTAAGATGAATGGATCTAAAGGCCAGGTAACTGGCAAGTATCCAGTGAAAAATAATGGAAAAAGCATTTGTTGCAGATGTCAGTTAATGGAGAAATACAGAATAGGAATGTGGCTTTTTGGAATGAGACATTCAATTTCATAATAAAGTTGTGTTTGATACAGTAAATTCATAGTGTTATGGTACAGAGTTTTTGTAAGGCATGGCCTATTGATAAAAAGAGAATTATGATATGTTGTATTGATTCAGAAGATGCAAAGTCCATAAAATATAGATTAAGTGGATTGAGAACTTTAGATAGGCAGAAGGGATAATTGTCTGCTTGGAATACTCTATTTTGTCTGGTTTCTGCAGGGATCAGTTGTTAAATGAGAACTGGTTAACGTTTCCAACCATGATTTTAAGGAAAGTACAAATCAGGTAAAACCCTACAGATGACACAAGCATGAATAGGGTGGTTGCAAGAGGAACAGGCTACTCAAAGAGATCTAGATAACTTGATAAGTTAAGTGTATTCAAACAAAATACATTTTCTTACAGGCAGGAGAAACATAATTAGGTAGGAACACATAAGAATAAAAGCCACCCTTACAAAAGGACCCCTGAAAACTTGCCAAGTCACAGAGGATACACAAGATTACACGAGTTCTTACTGTGTTGTCCTGTTAAAAAAGGCAAATGGGCTCCTTGCATGGCTAAGGAGGGGTAGAGAGTAAGGATGGTCAAATCTTCAGCAAAAACAGTTAACAAGATTCCTGCTGGCCTAAATATGAGTGTGGAAAGTTGGAGTGAGCCATCATGGGGAAATCCTGGGTATGGCGCCACAATTACAGGCAAGCTGGAAAACTGGAGACAGCTCAGGAATAAACATGGTGGGACTGTGGTTTAAGGCTGTAAGGAAGTCTTAAAGAAACTGACAAGTGAAACTAACTAAATAGGAAGACTAGATGATGGATTGATTATTATTGATATAGAGTACTGAGAGGAAAATACCTCCTACTAATGGCCTATTTTAATTTGAGAATGATCCAAGATCAACCATGACAGGCTGAAGCCAAACACTCCAGTAGTGAGGTTCTTGCCTACTGAAGGAAACCATCATATGAGCAGAGGCTGAGAGAATGGGGAATGTTCAGCCTGGAGAGGAGAAGAGTCAGGGCGGATCTTATATTTCTTTATACTTCCAGGCATAAATATTAATAGAGAGAGGGGAGGCATTTAAACAACTGAAAAATGGCTTTATGGTGATGGTGGCCAAACTTTGTAGCATTGGTTGTGTATCTATGGGTTTGGAGATGTTCAAAGGATGATTGGATAAGGCTCTGGTTAACTTCCTCCAGCTGTCTCTCTTTTGAGAAGGAGCTTCGTGTAAGCAATCTTCATATGTCCTGTGTGGCATCAACCATGCTGTGATTCCACAACATTTTTTATTTTGAAACACTCGGTGTTGCAGCTAAGGATGTTTAGGGCTCTGAAATATCTTCTCCCTTGGAATTGCTCAACATGGTCTCAGCAAAGCTGTGTGCCAAATGCAAAAAAGGCATGACAAGAAAGGGCTAGCAAGATTTTAGGATTTATTCCAAATTAAAGTAAACCTGCACTGATGGAAAACTGACATCTTTGGGAAAACAGATCAAGCTGCCCCACGCCATCAGGACCCAGGCTGGTATTTTTTGCAGGAGACAGTTATGCCAATGAGGATCCAGGATTCTGTCCTGCCTGACAAAGGCAATGTGACAAGCTAATGGCAGTGAGAAGTGGCAATGACCAGGTTTGTTTCTCTGTCTCCTTTGTCACAGAGCGCCTTGAGACTTTGGTAGGAGGAGTTTCTCTGCCAGAAAGCTGTATGATGTATAGTGAAGGGATGATCAGCACTGTGACTGTGTCATGCATGTGATGGTGGTGGGGACAGGGCTGCAGTGAAGCAAGCACAGGTTTGAGCACAGTGGCAAAGAGCCCTGCTCGGAGCCAAGTCCTCAACTCAGGCTTCTTTTCTCAGTAGCTTGTTCATAATTGCAGCTGGATTTCTTAAATCAATGAATAAACAGACTTGGCAAAGACTATCCCCAGGGGGTCTGGAAAAGGATCTTGTTGCCCCCATCATCCCCAGAGCAGCTGTTGGGAGAGGCTGAATGGAAGGGAGCTATGTGCAAGCCCTTTGCACGCCCAGCCTCTGGCTGCAGGAGGGCTGGCCAGGTGCCCAGCACTGTAAAGGGCAACACTTCAGCTAATGTACCAGTGTCATCCCCAAAGGGGCATCAGGTGGCTCTGAAGAGGAGGGAAAACGCCGTACTTCACTCCTCTCTCGGATGGAATAAAGAGATAAATTGGGTAATTACCGAGCTCGCTGCACTTTGGGAATTCTGGCTGCAGGTCAGTCCAAGAAGTGTGAATCCAGGCCCTGGTGTCCTGATGCCTGCAACACACTGTGTGGTATTTTCTGGGTCCCTTGTCGTAGGGAGGAAATGATGAATGTGACTCCATGTTCTCAGAAGGCTAATTTATTATTTTATGATCTATATTATGTTAAAGAATACTATACTAAACTATACTAAAGAATACAGAAAGGAGACAGACAGAAGGCAAAAAGAGACTAATGAAAAACTCGCGAGTCTCTCCTCAGAATCTGACACAGCTTGACAGTGATTGGTCATTAAGTTAAAACAATTCCCATGAAACCAATGAAACAATGACCAGTTGGTAAACAATGTCCAAACCACATTTCAAAGCAGCAAAACACAGGAGAAGCGAATCAGATAATTATTGTTTTCATTTTTCTCTAAGGCTTCTCAGCTTCCCAGGAGAAGAAATCCTGGTGAAGGGATTTCGCAGAAAATATGACAGTGACAACACTGCATGCACAGGCTGGGAGCATGGATCCCATGGCTTTTGGTGGGATGTATGCTCCATGTTTCTGGGTCCCCTCATGCACCTCACTGTGGATTCTGTTTCCACTTTTGCACAGTACAGTCCACATGGCTCCTCAGTAGTTACCCTCAGCAACAGCCCGGGGAATGTGGTGCAGATCAGAGACTGCAGAGTGTAGGGAAGATACAGGCCAGCACTGCAGGCAGAAGGGTGATGGGTTGAGCCTGGATCTATTAACTGAACAAATAGTTTGATTGTAACTCTTCTCCCAGTTAGAAGTGTTTTTAGGAAGAAGTGAGAGTGAAGGCTGTTTGCTAGACAGAGATGTGAAAATTCAGGCAGATTTGAAAGTGTGACGACCTAAAAGTTGTGAAAATGGTTAAACAGTGCCCCAAATGACTCATCTGAGAATTAAAATACTGAATGCTAAAGAGAGCCTTTAGGTGAATTATTTAGACTAACCACAGGTCAGCAGTGTCCCCAGCACAGATTGTTTTCTTACACTGGCTGGACTTGGGACATAAAAGGCAGGGTATGACCAAATTGCATACTGGGGTCAATGTCATCTTCTCTTTCCACAGGTATAGTAATGAAAATCACTGTATTGGAAGACAGAGCAGTGACTAAAGGCAGGGTAGAGACTTCAGGGATTTAGCAGTTAGGGCTCTGGAGTAATTTCTAGAACCTTGCATATAACGTTCCTTCTGCCTTGTCAACTCCAATACTTTGTTACTTCCATTCCTTCCCACTTAAACCCCCTTAACTATCATTACCATGACTGAATCATTTCTTAGGAAGGGTGGTATTCCCCAGCATTCTCTGAACAAGACCACGATATTGACCACCCTGTGTGACCTTTCCCACTGTGCATGCAAATGTCAGGGCTTGAGACTGCAAAAGGACTGAGCACCAGTTACCAAAAATGAGTTGGGGAAAGCATCTCAGGCCAGGGAATATGATAGGGCAGATGCTAGACTGCATGATGTGTGAGCCTAACTCTTCCCACACTGCTTATTCCTGAGTTTTGACTTTGACTTTAAACACAAAGCAGGCCAGAGCTTTGTTAAAAGCCATAAAATCTGGCCCTGTTCTGAGCAACTCTGCCTCTGAGCACAGGGATTGGAAAAAATAGTAACTAAGGAATAAAAATGATGGAATTTTTTACCTTTCATTCTTACTCATGTAGGGGCATGTTGGTGACAACTGCAACCCAGCTGAGCTGCTTGTAGCTGAGAGGCCATGAGAAATCATAAAATGCTATTGTCATGTTGGGATCTCTAGCTTGTCAGAGTGACCCTGAGAAAAGTTGCAAAGTCTCTTTTCCCAGGCTGGCACTTGAAGAAGGAGTCAGAGCTCTTCATGTCTCTGTCTCAAGGCTGTTTATTGTATCTTACCTATTAAATTCTTTCTCCTGTCCTGCCAAGGTCTGCTCAACAAGACAGTCCAGGCACTCTGCCTGCCCCCAGGGCAGTGTTATGTCTTTATACTAAAAACTTCGTATACAAGGTTTACAATTACTTTCCAGTACCCATCACCTATGTTAGACAATGAGCTTCTATTTCTAAACCAATCTAAAAGTGCCAACATCACAGCAGAAGATGGAGGCCAAGAAGAAGGAGAAAGGCTGGACATGCACAGATCCCTCCATCTTGTCCTCTGAACCTCCATTCTAAAAACCTCAAAATCTACTTTTTCACCCCGTGATAAATTCACTATCATTCCACTTAATTTTTCATGACTTGCAGATCTTCATCTAAGGTTGGTAACTTGCTCCACGGATCATAATCAAAACCACAGGCATTTTGGGCCCTGTGCCAGGGTCTCTGAGCCCCCTGGCAGGGGTCTTGGCTGCTCAGGACAGCCAGAGTGATATCCTGTGTCCTGACATTGTCATTCCAAAGAGCTGCAGGATTGAAAGTGACTGGAGCACAAGATACCTAGTCCCTGACATGGAGTTTCAGCTTTTAGCCTTTTTTTTGTTTCTATCCAACATCTGTGGGTGGAGATGCAGAAACCTTAGGGGAATACCTCAGACAGGAAAATCAAAGGAACTGCCTCAGTGTTTTTCACAACCTGTAGCTTGCACAGTACCTTGCTACCCATACTTTAATTTTAGCTTCCCCTGTGCTGTGCTGCTGCTGACCACAAGAAGAGGAGTGACCACTACTAAATCCCCTAATGGCCAATATCAGGCAGCATGCTAGACTTCCCTACTTAGAGTGCTCTGAGGTCTGACAGCCAGGCACACCAGCCAATAACCTGGGCTTGCCCATATACAGGTCTGCCTGTTGCTGTGATGCATTTGTTTTCTTTCCCCTGGGCTGATAGGCAGCTGGGCATGTTTATGAGCCCTGAGCCTTGGCTCAGCTTTGTGCAAGAGAGGGAGGAAAGGGGATTTGGCCTAGCCCAGGGTGGTGACAGAAGGCAGTCACGGCCGTCACACAGACTAATTGCACTTCTAACCCTCTCTGCTGTTTACAAGCTGCCCCCCACCAAGGACTCGTGTCTCTGGCTGGCACCAGTGTCTCAGGGTAGACACGCAAGGCTCCCTTAGTAGCCACTTTCTGTGTGCCAACTCAGAGTGCAACTTCCACCTGTACTTTGCTGACATATTTCTTAGGGGACAGCATGCTCTTGACTGAACAGATTTATTTAAGTGAGGTGCTTGGGAGAAAATTTATCTTAAGGGGTAAAAGATTATTTTTTTTAAGTATTTATCTGACATCTAGCTATGCAGAGCTGGCTTCAAGCAAAGCAGTCATGCTACCATGATTAGAAGAATTAGATGTCTTCAAACCACTGCTTGAACAGTCCTGTGTCCTTGACCCCAGTGTTGCCCAGTGCCTGGCACAGCTGGTTGTCTTCCCTTCCACTGGTGGAGTAGGTGATGGAAGCAGGGCAAGGACTGAGGCCTCCAGGCATTGGTTGACATCTGCTGAATCTGCTCTTTCCAAATCCAAGTAGAGAAAAAGTGGCAGCTTTCACATCCCCTTGTTCTGTCACTAACAGCTGTTGCAGCTGACATTTGCTTTGAGATATTATTTTATCTTCCTCTTCAGGACAGTAAATCTCTAAGAGATTGCCAAATGCAGAACTAACTCACTAATTGTTTCCCCAGGGGCATCCTGGTCAAGCTTAACTTCTGCAGTTGCTTCATGATTTTTGGCTGCTGAGCCCTCTTGGAAGAAGCCAAAACACATTTAATTGTTCATACCTTTATGATTGATAAGCCCTTTGTTGCCTACAGGTAAATTCCCTGAGGTGTGGATTTGTTTACCTGTCCAAAGCCCTGGGAGTAAGCAAGATGAGCAAATGGTAGACCTCCATGCCTTTGGACTGAACAATACAGATTAAGTGCAGAAATTCCATGATACACCAAATTTACATGATGGATCAAACTACAGGCAGACACATGTCTGTCCTAGTCCAGGACTCAGCTCTGTTGTGTACAGCCACACAAGTGTCATGGAGGCATGATAGGAATGGCTGTGCTATCCTCAGAGGTACAGATTATCCCAGAGGAGTGGTGAGAGCTGCTCCATGGATATGAGGCTTTGGTAAAGTTACAGTGTTCACCCAGCTGTGGATTAACATCTCTCACACTGAAAGAAAGGAAGTTTCCAGGGACTCCTTTTCTCCTTCAGCTCTGAGGAACTTTCAGGGATTCTCCTTCTGTGGTACAGTTTATTTGCTGTCCCTTTCTTGCATTTTTTTTCAGTCTTTCTCACTCTTTCAGCCATGTTTCTGCATCACTTGCCCATCCACATTTTCTCCTTGCTGGGGTCATCCTGGTGAAAAGGAAATGTCCCTTTATACCAAAACCTGGAAAACTTTATATTCTCAAGAAGCAGCACAGGGAATTCACTGTACAACTCAGTGGTTCATTTCCCTGATTTGGGAGAGGTGCCACTCATTTGGATCAGTTCACCTCCTTGCCCCACTGATCTGGGGACTGTAGCAAGTAGCAGCAGCATTCGTGTCCTCAGGGTCCCCTCTCTCACTTCCACACTGCTCATAGTGCTTCAGAGGAGGCTGCAGTGCCTTTATTCCATCAGGACTGTTTATCCCTCAGCTGGAAATGTCATCAGCTGCTGTTTGGGTACTGCTGGTAGTGGGCTAGGAGGGGACTTCAGCAGCCGAGTTGGGTGGTTTCTATTCCCAGCACTGGAGGAGGTGGGTGCAGAGGGAAGCTGGACCTCCTGGTGATTCTCTGCATGTCTTTGAAGGCATCCATTGCCAATCTCTGTTTGAGTTTACTGTTGCTGGGCTGCCCCAGGAACTGCTGAACTGATTGGTCTTTTCTGTACTGCTCCATAATGGAAATCTGGGGATGAGGTGGGAGCCATGATAGGCAGCCCTTCTGCCCAACCCCTGCACAACCTGCCACCCTCCCACTGGTTCCTGGCTACACAAGGGCATGTCAGGAATTGGATAGGGCTGGCAGAGACCTGGCTGTAACAGGATGCCCCTGTCCTTTCCTTTCTTTCTGTGACAGGAGAGAGATGAGTTTATGGCATGTGGTGTGTGGGGGCTGCCAAGTGGCACTGGTGGAAGGAATGGCGGCACCTCAAGAGGGTAGCTTGCCACCACCACCACAGATCTGTCTGGTTCAATGAGTGGAAACCTCACTGGTAAGCAGTTTGGATACAAAGCAAAATCTGGAGCTGCAATGTGGGTCACAGCAGCAGGCTGGAAACAATATTTTAGTAATCCTGACTTCAGCTCTCATTAATCGTTAGGCATATCACTGTTCTTCCAGAGTTAGGCAGAGAATTGCAAGTCCTGACCCTGACTGCTCATTTTCCTTTCCACTGATTCCCTTCCTACCTCATGTTAGGGAAAGTAAGGGCAATAATATCTGTATGGACCCAGGTCCTGCTTCCTGGGTTTCCAGTTTTTGGCATGGTTACTCATTTTCCCAAGCTCTGATACAGATTTTGTGTTGTTCTTTAGTGACTCTTGGGACTGTTTTCAACTTGCTAGCAAGGAGAGGATGGCTGGGTATCATTCTCATGTTAGAATTATGCAGTGGAAAGTAACAGGTCAGGACCAATGCTCAGGTTGGATAAGGCTGGGTTTCACATCTCAGCTTCTAAATTTTCAGCTTCTTCTTAAGATTTGAGGAAAATGGCATGGGGAAACTGCTATTTCCCATAGGTAGTCCTAATTAGATGGTAAAGAAAAATAAAGATAAATTAGAAACTCTTTGCTAGGGGAGAGGAACATTTCCTTACCAAGAGCAAAACCAGAGCATTTGTAAAGCTGGCTCACTTTAAGTTGGATATTGTTCTGTTCTTTTTTCTGGCTCTTCCCTTTATTCTGGGATACTGGAAGAAATCTCCATGCTGTCCACAAAGCTGTTGTTTTGTGAATCTCCCTCATTAGCCTTAGCTTCATTGTCTTTGTGATTTGAACATGTATTTACTTCAGAGATGAATCTGGTCACCATTTCATTGACAGATAATTTTCTTGCAATTAGGAGGCAAAGGCTACTACCTGGCAGGCTGCAGACAAGGGAAGAGCTTATGAAGACACGTATTGCTTAGATTAGAGGAGTAAATCTCACCCTTATGTACAGCTTGTCAGACAAGCATCAGCATACCTGTCATGTCTGAGCAGTCAATAAAACAGGCAATTTCTTGCCTGTGACATGGGGCTGAAAAGAAGCATTTAAAAACAGAAAAGAAGGCAATACAAGTATTGAGACAGACTTCAGAACCTCAGAAAAGAATAATTTATTGGATTTTCTTTGCACTCACACATTTTTGTTCCATATAGTGCTGTCACTAGGCTAGTGAAAAGGGAATAACTGAGAATAGGTGCTGAGAAAGGGGTTTAAAGACTTCTCAAACCTTCTCAGTTTTCAGGCCTACAGTTTTGCCCCAGGATTTAGTTATGTTAGTATGCAGAGAGGAAAAATGTACATGTTTACTATAGGTGAGTAAATTGAACACTAGATAAATTCAGCATTAGATTAGGAGCTGGTAAAGTGTGGTAGCATGTAAACTGGGGTATATGCAAATGATTTCCTGCACACCCTTTTGTATCCCTCCTCTCTGATGGAGCACAGCCTGTGTATGCCCAGTTACTGGTCACTCAGGTCCTGGCTTCCACAGAAATCCTGGCACACAGAGCAGAAGCCAACAGGACCAGGTCTCTGCTGTGGACAGTCAGGACACCAGATCCACTGAATTACCTTCCCTGGGCTCAACCAGACTTCTGCTATCTCATCTGTGGCACTACTTAAACCCTCACAGAAGCTGGCCCAACTTCCTTTAATGACCTGGAACAGAGACTGCAACTCAGACCTGGAAGAAAGGATTACACTCCCACACCAGCTACAGATGGTGTGTGGTCCTGTCCCCATTCTGTCTTATCTGCAGAGTAATTTCTTGGAGCGAGGCAGGATCTGCCTTTTGCATTACCTTAAAGGGACTGCTTCCCTACAGGAATTCTCACTGCCACATCTCAGTCCCTTGGATGCTCACACTGCTGCATTGCAGTAGCTGAAGCTTCCAGTGCTGGGAGGGTGCCAAGGATTCAAATACTCGTACCCACTATAACTCCTGCCTCAGGAATCCTGATTTGCCTGGGACTTAGTAACATGACCTGTTTTCCACCAGCTCTAAAGTGCTCCCTCCAGAACTGAGTTTCATCTTCTCTCATACTTAGTTTCAGCCAAGGAATGAAATCACTGTGACAGCTTCTGAAATTTGTTGTCTCTGTTAACTTCTGCACTTCTACTCAAAAGCATTAATATTCACTGCTCAGTTTTGGAATAGGTACATCTTCTGTTCTCTGCTCTTCCTAAACCATCAGGGGCTAGAGGTTGCATACTTTCTATATTACCAAAAGACAAGAAATTGTGCAAACTTTCTTTGTCAAGAAAAAGAAGGCAAGGCTGTAAAAATATGTCCATCTCCTGGGCATGATCTCACATGATCCCTGCATGAAATAGCAAGAGAGAGAGCTTCACCCAGATCCTGAGGAGTCAGAAATGAAGCTCCCATGGGATTTTTAGCAGTAGTTTTTCTTAGGAGTGAATCAAGGTAGCTGAAAAGCAAGGCAGCATAGTGAGTGTTAAGAGGATGTGCCATTGCAACCTTGTATTGAAGTTACTCAGCTAAGGATGTTTCCTAAGTGGATTTTCAGTCATTTCAGTCACTCCTTCTTCCCCACTGCTCACCATACATCACCTTCTATCCCTCTGTACTCACTCCCAGCCACCAGCACTTGCACTCACTTAACCTTAACTATTAGTGCTGCCCTTAAATCAGAGGCAGTGCTGGACACTTGCCTTTCCCAGCCTTTGGCCTTCTTCCAATTACAGCGGACGCGTTAATGAGAAGACCTCATGTCTAACTGTCTAGTCAAGGCACTTGCAAAATGCCAGCCAGCACAGTAGCTGGATGTGGAAAACAGAAACCAGCTAATGTCAGCTCAGAGCAAGACTCAAATTCAGAGCAGCAGAGAGCAGGGAGAATCCATGACCACTGGGGGCGAGCACATCAAGACATGGTTCAAAGGTCCTTGGAGAAGTGTTATTTTTATTTTCATTGGAAAACCCAGCTGAGGGTGGGAACCATCAGCTCCTGCTGGTGGATTTTGGATACACTACCTGGCAGCAGGCAGCTGGGGACTTAGTGGTCCACACGTGGGGGAATGGTCTGGAGATTGCAGAGGACTTCTCACTTGTGAGCTGGGTGATGAGATCAGTCAGTGAGTGATGAGTACGAGCAGCTGGTAGAGAATTTCACCACGAGACAGTCCAGTTTAGAGAGTGGGAACTCAGCAATTTTAATGTTGGGCAGTTTTTTAATGATACTCTGAGAACTAGGTGCCATAAGGCACATAAATCAAGTCTTGAAACTGAGACAGTGTGAGACCCTGATGCCCTGAGATCAGAGCAGCTGAGGTGACACTAGATAGTTCCCTGAGTACATGGGCTCTGTTTGTGCCAGCAGGGAAACCACTCCCTCATGATCTGGAGTGAAAAAGATAAATAACTTTTTTAGGATCATCTTGGTTACTTGTGGGTTTCAGAGAAACAGATGATTTTCTTCACATATTATAAAAAGACACCAGACTGCATAAGAAATCACAAAATCTTTAAATTAAAACCAGATTTTAAAATATTTGAGTTATAGTTATTTTTCTTTTAAAACTAAATAACTTCAAATTAAATGTGAATTCAAGGAAATCTTTTCAAGACTGTTCATTTAATATCCAACTAATCAAAATATTTAAAGAGGGAAAAAATGCTGCTTCACTGACATTTTTGTAAATTTCAATGAATTAAAGTTTTTTTTGTTATTGATCTTGTATAAGATTGACCCAAATAAAAAAATTAAGTTTTTTTTGTCACAGAAATTGGGCTATGGGCAGAATGGACTCATCCTGTAGCTTTGGACTGTGCTCCAGGAAAAGAGGCACATCTAAATGTCTTAGATATACTGCCTTAAAAGTCTTAGCTTCAAAGTTCCTACATTTGCCTTGTGAGAATGAGAAACAATCTGCCAGTTCACCAGTGTTAGCCAGTTACTCCTTGCTCTTTACGTCAGCTAGTTTTATGTACAGCACAAAGTTTGTCTCAGCAGTTACAGTCTCACATTAAACCAATGGTTTAACCTAATCCAATATCCTGTCTCTTAAAAAAATAGTTATGAGAACAGGGCAAGCATATAGACACAATTCCTCCAAGAGACTTCCCAGCTTTCAGCAGATTTTGATTTAGGAGGAGTCTGTAGATAGGTGGAGACTTTAAGTGTAGCAGTCCTTAGCAGATTTTTTCCTCCCCCACGGATTTGACAATGACACTACATATTGCAGTCCAGGGAAGGGAATACATCATGCTTGGCAGCACAGCTGGTTCATGCACAGGAGGAACTTCCTCATTGCTGCTTTGCCTTTAGCCATGGTATTGGAATACTTCGAAGATGATACCGAAGAAGTCATTATCTTTTCTTGTCAAAAACCACTGTATCCCATTACAGGGCCTACTTCAAACAGAAAAAGAGAATACAAACAGAGTGTTTAAAATCCTGTGTTACTCAGCTGCTTGACTTTTCTGGGAGGGAGAGAGCGCTTCTGCTAATACTCCATCCCTCAGAGGTATTGTCTTTAGCAGTCCATGATGGCGTTACTCATACTGACATTTTCCTAATTCTAATATTTCTTTACACCCTTACTAAAGTTCCAAGCGCCTACCATTCCCCGTGATCAAGTTATCAGATTGTGCTGATTTCCTTAAGGTTTCCCATCTTTCCTTTGCTCACTCTACTTTTGCTTGAACAGACCTTCTTGCTTGTATACTGCAGGAGAGCCACCCGTGCCAAAGAGTAACAACTTCTTCAATGGCTGTCTGAAATTCTCTTTCCAGACTTCTGGTCACTGTAGTCTTCCAGAGCTCCTTGGCTTCAATGTACCCAAACAAAGAAAAGCAGAGCAGGTTCCGTCACAGTGGCCAGGGTCAGTGAAAAGTCAAGGGCACCAGGCAAGTCCAACTTGATAAGGCAGGACTGAGGACAAGCCAGAAAGTCAAGCCAGCATCAGTATCATCAAGGCACAGGCATAGCTGAGACATAGTTCAGGCAAGGAGCAAGAGCTGAGCTTAATGCAGCTC
This sequence comes from Zonotrichia albicollis, assembly GCF_047830755.1. NCBI lineage: Eukaryota > Metazoa > Chordata > Aves > Passeriformes > Passerellidae > Zonotrichia > Zonotrichia albicollis. The sequence continues at coordinate 82,701,164 of NC_133819.1, forward strand.
TGGAGCAGAAGAGGGAGAGCTTCTCTCCTGCTCTCTCTTACCCCCAGCATTTTCCCATGGTCAGTGAGCACCCAGGCACCAGAGAGCTGGCAGAGACCTGTTTCTCTCAGTGCCTGTACTGCTGTGAGCCAAGAGCCTCACCACAGCACAACTACTGGTCCCAAATAGCTCAGGGAATTTTCACAAGGAACACGTATTTCAGTGCATGTACACCAGACAGGAATCACAGCACCTGTGTCTTACAGAGAAGAATATACTAAAGCTTTACTCCATAGTCATTGGAGTTTAGCAAAGTGTCTCTCTTGTGTCACAGAGAGGAGCTGCTTACAAAGCAACCACTGTCAGCCCACTTAGCTCTTTAGCATGGTGAGAAATGTTCCCCGGCAGAGAGCTCCTGGGAAACCCTCCAAGACGTGACATGGAGAGGTACTTCTGCACAGGGAGGACCAGCAAAGCCAGACCCAAACCTCACAACTGAATCACTGCTCCTCAGATGATGAGACCAGAGGGTGTAATAACCATCCCCAGGCCTAGGTAACAGCAACTTCCAATACTGTGAGGGACAGTCCTGCCATCCTGCCACAGAGCAGAGCAGCTACCATGGAGCCCCCTTGTCTGTGCAGACTTAGCATAAGGACATACAGCCCAGGTAGGTTCTGGAGCCATTCAGATTAATTAGGTAAGTAGGTATCCTAATATCCAAATGTCTTGATATTAGAGGGAGAGCTAACAGACCTGCAGATGGGCAAGAGTTGCTTGACTTCCTCCACTTAAGATCCTGTCCCCAAACTGGTCACATTGGATCATTGGGATGGGAACTGTTCACATTATAAGGTGTCTTTCCCTACTCAGTATGCAGAAATGATCAAAAAGTGAGTTTTTCCCTCAACAGAGGAAGAATACATTTGTATTAAAAGTGTCTGTAGAGAAATGAGAAAATTGCTTCACAGCTCTGTTAAACTCTGTTCCTGAAAAATCCACTCAAAGACTGTGGTGGGTCTGAAGTCAAAAGCTCAGTCATGAATGCACGCCCCCCCCAGCTGCTGCAGTGTGAGGGAGTGAGAGGAGCCTGTGTGCTGTGCTCTGTGCTCCTGGCAGCCTTGCCTTGTGCCCCTGCAAAGACAAGTGTGCCAGCACCAAGGTACAAGATCAGGAGGAAAGAAGCCCAGGCTTGGGAGTGCAGCAAGAGACCAACAGACCGGGCTGGGACAAGGCAGCTGCTAACAGGGGAACTAGAAGTAGCAGGACACACAGAGGCAGGGTTGGGTTAAGGGTCCTAGGAAGATGTGCAAACTTGGATCTAAAAGGACTCGTGGAACTTAGTCACGAAATTAGCTGAAGTAACTGAGCCCTTGAGGGGAAGTTGTAAAGATTCATGTCATTGCTGACATCTGTGTGCTGTGTCAGTGATGTTAGGAAAGATCTGCTGGCTGCCTCAGCTCGCTTTTACAAAATCCAGATGCAGTCTGCTATGGCAGTGATGGGCGGATGTTGCCCTCCCGTGGTGAACCCTGCATTTTCCCAGGAGTCACAGAGCACGAACAGCAGGGCTCATGGACCTCAATTCCAAACATACCACCAGGCCAGGCATTTACTGCCCAGTGGTTAGAAATGGACCATGATTAATTTGAACATCAGCGTTTGCCTCACCCAGCTCTGTTGTTATTCAGATGTTTCCTGTTTTGTTTGACCAAGGCCAGGCAGCACACAAATTACCAATATGGGTATTGCCACTGTTCTGTCAAAGCACAAATTTAATTACTCCTGCTGTGAAAGTGCACCAGTTTGCACTGCAGTTGTTTCATTAATTTGGTTTAATAGTTCCAGTTGTATGTTGCATGCTGTGATGAAAGCCATTTGTCCTCCAGTTGTCTCTATGCAGCACTGACTGATGGTGCTAATGCCATACATGTGTTATGTTGAAGCACAAATCCCTGAAAAAATAACCACTTCTATTTCTTACAATTTTATCAAAGTTCCATTATCAAGCTCCAGACTTCCCCTACTAAGATGTAGTTGAATATTAACAAATATTTATATACAGAGCACAAAATGTTTATTTCCTAAAGCCACATCAGCAAAGCCATAATTTCAATTTTCAAAGTAATCTCTCCTGGGTTCCTAAGCACTTCTGTATTAAGCAGCTGTTTACAGCCAAAGCCTGTGTAAGGGGCTTGGACAGCAAAGGGGGTTCAACCACGCCAAGGGACAGAAGATGAAACACCAGTAAAACTGGAATAGCTGTTTTCTCACTTCCTTTCTATCACATCCACAACTTCACTATGAGGTGAAAGGGGTACATTAGTACAAGTACACTGCTCCCTTTCAAGTTCTAGCTACAGCTTTCCTTTTGTATTAGCAAAGTAAGAGACAGCTCCACACAAGTCCAGGTATTTATGGGTTTCTGGAGTCACACTTAAAACTCTGAACAGATTCAGAATGCCAGAGCTTGGCAGCAGTAAAACTGATAAACTGTTGTTTCCATTGAACTGCATCTAAATGAAGCTAATTTGGGAAGAGGTAAAAGAGTAATGATAAAAAACTCACTACTAATTTCTTAATCAATGACAATAAAGCTTTGCATGATTTATCCTCAAACAGTTCTAGAAACAAAACCAGTCTTGTAATTAGTAAACTTGTTTTTCTACCCTTCCTCATCTATCAACACTCACTGAAGTTTTTTTTTTTTTTACTCAAGTGAGGTAGTCACAGCAAAAACCAATCAGAACATGACCTGCTAGCAAACACTGGCCAGTAAAGAGCTTCCTCTGCCCTATGTAACACAAGCAATACTGAGTTGGTATTTGTAACGCTTCCCTCACTATTGAAATCTTCAAAGAAATTATACATTAGTTCTGGTCTACCACTTGTTTCTTGCTGGCTGTTTCACAGCCAAGGCACCTTACTAATCAATGTTACTCTGCCACTATCAGATTGTACTGGGGACCTTTGAGTAAGTACCACTCAACTGTGGTACTATAGACAAAGTTCTGGGAAAAACCCTCACTTGGCTGAATGTGCATACCCCTGGGAAAAAACCCTCCTTAACCCTCATAAATCTGGAAGAGGACAAGGAGAAAAAAACTGAAGCAACTGGAAGCATGGAAGACAGCTCCTTTAAATGCTCAGACTGAAACCTCATACTTAATATATTTAACATATGAGAATTATCAGAGGCTAAAATAATTGGTTAATATTTAATTAATTAGTTTAAGGAACAATGGAAAATTACCCATTAAATTTAATGCTGCATAATTTTTGTTTTCCCTATACATTCAGGAAGTATTTTCTATGAATATTTACATCTGTCTAAGAAAAGATGCAACAATACTTATGAAACAAGTCTTGAAATCACCAGTGCTAAATTGTTTTATTTCCAACAACTAGCCATTACAGTATGTGAAACAAAAAGTGTCCAGAATAAATAGCTGAAGATGAAGCATCAGAATACTACCATCTTTGCTACTGCTGTGGCCCCTTAATGTTTCCTGCTTTTCAACCTTCACTCTTCGGATTCTCCAGGCCTACGGATATCATCAATCTTCAGGATCATTCTAACAACCTGAGTCGCCAGAGAAATCTGCTGCTTCTTGCCAATCAAGGTTTCTATAACATGCTGCTGCTTCATATCTGCCAAAAGGAAGCAGAAGAATTATACACCTCATGAAATCTAGACATAACACTTAACCTGTAAATGTTAGTAATTAGTAATAGTAAATTCCACATAATTTCAAAGAACATTCTGAAATTACTACTCTTGGCCACTGTGGTTTACAAACGCAATTTGTACAAACTATAGAGTTTTACATCTAGGTTCTTACCAAAGATCCTCGGACATTAAGATAGACCTCTTAGCCCAACTAGGTTGTGCTTTTCCAGAAGTAATGCAGAATGGTGAAAAGCTAGATTTCCATACACATATATTAAAAGCACCCTAAAAGCTGAGCATTTCACTTCACTAAAGAAGTGAAAGGTCAAATGCCATCAAACAGGAACACCTTATCAAAGAAGGGTTATGAATGCACAAATTTCAGTTTACCATATTCTTTTCTCAAAAATACCAACAGAATAAGTAAGAAGGTGAAAAGTCTAGATTCAGTTGAAAATAAGGTTTTATACACTGGCTTCTTAGTCTTCAGGTATTTGCTCCAGGTTTATATATGCAGACATATTGGTGAGAACATCATTGTCTACAAATATTTCCTGCCTTTTGTTTGCTTTGTCACAAGCTGTTTCTCAAAACAACTGTTTTAGGACTGCAGTGCAACCTGGATCACTAAAACTGCAGTATTTAAAGCACAGCATGCTTGCCTCATCCTAAGAACAGCCTTCCTTCCTGTACTACAAGATCAGTCAACATCTTCAATTAATCTTGCCACAAAGAAGAGGTTTTGAGACAATTATACATTTTCCTCCTGGTAGACATAAATATGCTCTCCAAGCACATTCCCATTTATTATGGCAAGGCACAAGAGTTAGAATAAACCAAGTTATGCACAGGTTTAAAAAAAACCACAGTGAGCATTTTGAGAAATAAAAGCTTTTATGCTACCCCTTCTCCATGCTGCAGTTCTTACCATTTGTTCCTTTCTGCAAACAGTCAATGCCCAGAGCAGGATTATTCTCTTTCACCTGCCTCGCCCGCACTTCGGTCATTGTCTGTATTGGATTCATACCACTGTTCTCCGAGAGGGCCATGGGAATTACCTCCAGGGCATCTGCAAAAGCTCTCACAGCATACTGTTCCAAAGATGGGCACTAGAAGAAAAGAAATTCAAATTCATACGCCATTAAACTCCAATGTTAGTAAAAGCATATTTTCACACTAGATATAAAATACATACACACAATAAGAAGATTTTATTTGGAATATAGTAACTAAACAAATACCTCTGAATGATAGCTACTTGAAAATTAAAAAAAATTCAAACTGCTCCTAGCACAGAAGGATAAAAAGTAGTGGTAATGACTTTTTACAGAGATAGGAAGGATAACTTCTAACACTGGTTATAAGGGAATGTCAGAAAAGCACATGTTATGGAACTTTCTGAAAAATCTTTCAAGTTCTTTTGGAATTTCTTAAGGCAGGCTCAATAGTTCATACACTAAAGAAAATGTTAACTGTTCCTTTCTTACCTTATCTGCTGCCTCACTGACTGCCAAGGCACAAGATATTTCAGCTGCACCACCACCGTACACAATCCGATTGTCACGAACGAGATTCCGGATTACACACAAGGCATCGTGAAGGGAGCGCTTCGCTTCTTCGATGATCTGCAATTACACAACAGCGTGTGTGTGATACAATACACACATGTGAAGGCTGTGAAGATGTAGTTCCTAATACAGATGTGGAAACTGCAAATAAACTCTTAAGATTTTTTCATGGCTCCAACGCAGCTGTACTATTGCTATGTTATACTACTTAAAAATAGAGAATGTTAGACATCCAGCGGCAAAGAATATACATATGCATAAAAACGCACTGTTATTTGTTAAACCTGTAATTTGAAATAACAAAACCATGAAAAGGTTCTCAATTTTGCATATTTACAAGACACAACACACTTGAGCTTTAAATGCCAACATTATTATCAGACTGCAGTTTCTGTCCACTTCTCATTTGAACAGATGTAGGAGATTTAACAAAAACACTAACTTTTAAAGCAGTATTTCTGATTTCTTACAAGAAAATTTCAGATTACAGTATGCTTTTTTCCCAAAGGTTTTTCATTTAAAGTAGGACTTGACTTATAGCAAATATAATTTAACACTAACAGTGCAACCAAAATCCAGTTTAAATACATAGGCATTTCAAGTGGTCCCAATCAGAGGGGAGTGGGGGATATAGGGTGTGGGGATATACAATTTGCAGTAGTTAGGTGTTTTTATTTGAAATATCTTAACTGAACGAAATCAGAAGTGATACACAACTAGGTCTACAATAAAACCAAATCTATCAAAGATGCTAATATTTACTTTACTCATAAAAGTGACCCTCTCATGAGAAAAAAATATTAAGAGCATCCACAGGTAAAAACATTTCTGTATTTATGAACTATATGGTCTCACAGAAAGAAAAGTAAAGTTTTAGTTTAAAACCACAGGATGCAAATCTAACAAGTTACTTCTGACACACAGTCCTGACTGCCTACAAGCCTTACTCCTTTCCTATTTACCCATACTGCAATGAATATGTAGACAAAGTCATGAAGAGTGTACTAATACGTTTTACAAAGAAACTACACATTCTGCAACTATGTATCAAAGCAAGCATCTCACCATTTTATTTCCTCCCCTAATGAAAATGGTCACAGCTCTGGAGTTCTGACACTGCTCGATGAGGAGCATTCTGTCCTTGGTTGTTCCAAAGGAGATCTCTCTGACGACGCCTGCAAATCCCAGTTTCTCTGCCGTGAGCTCGCAGAAGCGCGGCACGATGCGCCCTCCCGTTGCAATGGCGATTAACTGGGGTTAAACAGCCAGGAGTTACTTTAATAGGATTTTTTTCATGTTTTTCAGAACATAAAACTAGTGGAAAAGCATCTGTCAAATGCCTACTTCAAAAGGTTATCTTCCCATGACTTCAAAGTACTTCAGCCAATGTTTTGTTTCAGCCAACGGCAGGACTAAAGCAGAAACCTTTCTAGACACCTAAACCTTTCATTAAGTAATATACATGTGCTCAAATTATAAACCATAATCCCCTCCATGGTAGGTTTTTTCACAAATCCCCAATGATTTTTCTCCAATAGCCACCCATATACACAATTATGCAGTGATACTCAGAAAGCCTGAACTTTTAGCTGGTACAGCCTATTACTTCATAAATGTTTTAACAGCTGGTGCAAAGCTCAGTTTTACTTACTTCTAATTCAGGTCCACCAACCCAACGAACAGCAGGCAGCTCATTCTGGAGCAGCAAGTGATTTGCCTCATCATCAAAACCCCACTGGCAAATGGCAAGGTTTGCACCAGTGTCTTTTATCTAAAAACAACACAAATCATCAACCTTCTGATCAGAACTAACAAAGGAATGAAAAACATTCTTTGTGGTTTTAATTCTCCCAATTTTCTCAAAAGACAATTCTCAAGAAGAACCTCCTGGCACACACAGAGATCAAAATATATTTTGAACCAAATTGGTATCTCTTTCTTACATTATATCATCTTTGATTCACAGCATTACAACTGCTTGTATGTTGCTTCCCACCAGGATTAGCAGCTCGTTTACAGGAGCAAATCAATGCACTATGCTGTTTTTTTCTAAAGGCTATGAAAGATAAAGAAAACAGAAATAATCCTGAAGGCTACCTGCTTCACCATCTCTTCAAACTTCTCTTTTTCATATTTCTGCAGTGCCTTGTAATCATCCACAGATGTGACATCAAGCTTATGTTTGGTTTTAGGCTTAGGTGGTTCAAATGGACAAGTAAGGATGGCAATTTTAGCATCCTTTAGCTCCTGGGCAATTAAAAAAAAAAAAAAGACTTATGACCTGATTAACATTTTTTTTGTATTTGCAAAGCATACAGATGTGTCTTTATAAACACAAACACATGAACAATGTGAAGATCATTTGACTTACTCTAAAGTTAACTAAGTATAACTAAATAATTCTGTCAATAGTCTCAATAAACCACTTAGAACAAAATCCATAGCTCCAAGACACTGTTTAAGCCCTTAACCATCTTTACCAGTTATGCCTTTTTATGGTTTAATAGAAAAATTAAATTAAACCATCCCTATCCACTGTGACCACTGAGAACACCACTCATCTTTGTAACAGCTTTTCAACTATTACATGACCATTATTTTCGACTAGTCCTCCTTTCCACAGGATAAACATGGGTACCTGCTAGATGAATATTTTAGAGCAGTAGAACCTTTCTTGAAGTAGACTGCTCAAAGACTCGGAGACCTTACCTACACCAAACATAAAACAAGGACAGCTTCTGGGGTGTTCCAAACAGGACAAAATGGCAATTCATAAAGGTTTAGAATCTTGACACAGCATTGCACTAAGCATATCACACACCAGGGATAATTATTTCTACATAAAACAGAATCTTGCACCTGTCCTCACTCAGCAGTACAGTAATTCCTCCCTTCCACCACACTTTCTCAATATTTTTATAAATTCTAACTTGATCTCTTCCAATATCAAAAATTTCATGCTTTTTGCCCCTTCCTCTGTTGATATATTGGTGGAAAGCCAGGCTAAATGACAAGACTGTGTAAATACTTAATAAATGATAGGGTGACACTTGAGGGAGGCTAGAAACTCTTATTTAAGCCAATACACACAAGAGACACACACAAGGACATGACTTACTTTAGGCATCTGTGGATGACTGAAATCTTTATCCACAATCACTCCTTTAACCAACTGTGTATCTTCCAGTCTTCCACCCACTTTGCCTTGCACTTTGATCAGCTCAAAATCAACATCTTTCCGTTCCATGTCTGCCACTGTCAGAACAGCATTCACAGCAATCTCTGCCATTTGCCGGTGACAGCGGTTCACTCTAGGTTTGAACAAAATACAATCAAGTTTACTCCATTTCCACCATTTGGGAGAAAAAGGTGATTCTATCCATCATTCAAACAGCAAGAAGTCAGCTTTTGCACAGTGTATTAAAAGAGGGGGTCCTGCTTGTTTGTTCACAGAAATAGAAGGTGCTGGCTATGGCAGAAAACTGAACACACAGCATGGTTGGTGTGAGGGACCTCTGTCAATGGAGTCTCAGCACAGATTTGGAACCAGTCAGGAGAACTTGTTACTAAAGAACATTCAAGAAACAGAAACCATGTGTAAGACAACACTGCAAGGGAAGCCCTTCAAATGTCTGAATTTATACATTTACACATAGAACCCAGAAAGGAAAAGAAACTTTTGGAACCATCCTAAGTTAAAATGTTTTTAGCGGCAAAAACCCCAAAATATGACATATTATTTTTAACAGATTTACATTACTTTTGGAACCTGCCATGATGTAGAAGCCTGCAAATAACAGGTCAGAATGATGCTGCAGTTATTTAACTTCATGGAATTGACCCTTTGGAGACAAAGGATTCACAATTTCTTACCCTGAGACAAGAGTCCATAGAGGAATTAGCCACAACAAAACACAGAGGAGCTTTTAGCAGCACTCCAATAACACAAACAAAACACCAGGATTTCTCCTTTCCAAGCAGAAAGTTTTCAGTGGAAGGGTAAATATCCATTCAATATTCACTTTTTGTGACTTACACTTTAGAGCCCAGAGTTGTCTTTGCTGTCTGGATCAGAGGCTCAATGTTCTGTGGATCAACTGGGAAGCTGTCACTGATTTTGTCTAGATGCTCAATAGCAATGCGTGCTGCCTGCTCATAACCATCTGCTATCCTGATGGGGTGGATGCCTCGGTCCAGCAGCTGCTCAGCCTGTTCCAGTAATGCCCCAGCCAGAACTATTAAAAAAAACAACAAAAAACCCCACTTTTATTCTTGATTGGAACATAATTTTAAGTATATTATCAACAGATTAAAAAGCACATTTTCTGATTTTTCTGCAATGCTTAAAAGAGTTCAAGGTCTCCTAAATAACAAAAAAACATGAAAACCCCTACTTGCTTTGCTTAGCAAGAAAACCACATTATGTTAAGACCAAAATGAAGTACAGGCATCAAGGCAGGACAAGGAGACTACAGAAGAAAATTCTGCAAAAAATTTTGAAAGTATCAAAGGGGGGGGGCTCTCAGCACTACCTCAAAACGTAACCAAACTTCAAAAAGACACAAAAAACTTCCTGATTAGAAGATTCCTCATACAAGAACTGACAGGAATACTGCAACAATAAATACTCCAAAGAAGTGCTACAAAAAAGCTACTGTTATTTCTCACAATTTTTTTTAATAGCTGAAGCAGCTTGATTTTAAACTTGAAAAAGGAAGCAAAATTTCAAACACTTTCTTACCAACGACTCCAGTAGTTCCATCCCCAATCTCATCATCCTGAGATTTAGCCAGTTCCACCATGAGTTTGGCTATCTGGTGATCCACATCCATCATATTCAGGATGGTAGCACCATCATTTGTCACAGTCACCTCACCATCCTTGTCCACCATCATTTTGTCCAAGCCTAAGATATATATGTTCAAAGAATGAAGGAAAATTTTGAAAATTCCCCCACAACAAGTACTAAGAGAGAACCGCTAAAAGTTTTTTATTGTTACCATTGGGCCCAAGGGATGTTCTCAGAGTACTTGCTACAGCCTTTGCTGCCATTATGTGGGACTGCAAAACAAAAGATAACAAAGCCAGAAGTTAAATCATTATCATGCATTCTGAAATCACAATATTAAGCTAAGGAAAACACAGTGAGTAGTGCAGATGTTGTGATTTAACTGACAACAACTATGAAAAATAATCAGTATGTGTGTACTGGTCTTATGACAGAAACTTTTCCTATGCCTTTTCTTGTATTGCTTGTGTTGGCTCTGCTAAAGCATTAAAAAGCAGAGCAGGCAAATGACAGCTCTAATGCTCAAAGCAGGGAGCAACAGAAGCCGGCAAGGCTAAAAAGAGAAGGCAGTGCAATGGCAGCGCAATTTTACCCATCACAGAATCATCACAGGATGGTGTGGCTTGGAAGGGGCCTTTAAGATCATCCAGGTCCCACCGTCTGTCAGGGGCAGAACACCTTCCACTAGACCAGGTTGCTCAGTGCCCCATACACTTCCCTGAACGCTGCCAGGAATGGTGCATCCACAACCTCTGTTCTAATGTCCGCTAGCATATTCTGTCGGGATTTGTGCCACCCGCACTCAGCCCCGGCCTTCCTTCAGCGGCCGAGCTTTAGGCTGCGGTCTGAGGGAGGGGGCACTGGGGCAGGAGCCACGGGGAGAGACGCGCTGCGCCCACGGGGATGACGGCCCCAAAGCCCCGCAGCCGGGGGGCGCATCCACGACGTGCCGCGGATTCCCAGCCCCGGGGCCATGCCTTCTCTCTTCCTCCATCTCTCCCCCGCTAACGGGCCTAGTCCAGGCTCCATCCGCCCTGTGCCTCGGGCGGGGCTGGCGCTGAGCGCGGCAGCGCCTCGCCCCAGGGGCTCCATCCTCCCGCGGCAGCATGGCGCGGTACAGCACAGCAGAGCACAGCACAGCATGGCATGGCGCGGCGCGGCCCAGCCAGCGCGGGCCCGCAGGCGGCCCCGGCGGCCGGCCCGCTCGCTCACCTTGAGCGCCTCCAGCCCCATGAGGCGCGTCTTGCGCTCCTGGTCCTTGAGGATGAGGAAGGGCCGCCCATACTCGTCAAACGCCAGAGTCCCCATGGCCGACATGGCTGCACCGCCTGCTCCGACCGCCGCCGCCCGCGCGCACCGCCCGGAAGCCGCCGCGCCCGCCGCGACACCGCGCCCCACCCCGCGCCTGCGCAGCCGCTACAGCCGCGCCTTATTTCGCGGGCGGGAGCTTTGTGGCGCCCCCAGAGGAGCCTTCTGGAAGCCGCCCGGCGCCGAGGGAGGAGCGCGGCGCTGGCGGCCGCACGCCCCGGCTCACGGGGGCGGGGAGGGAAGGAAGGATACGGAGGACGTACCGAGAGCGGGCACCGAGCGGGGCGGCAGTGGGTTGCGCCGGGTGATGTGAGGGCGGAGGAGGGAAGACAGACACGCGGTGGAAAAGCGTGCGCGGTGCTTCTCTCCGGAGCGCCTTCGGAAAGGTTTCGGTCCTCCACCCCGTCTTAGTGAAGTGGTACTGCCCTTCCCAATAAGTGTTGCAGGCCGAGCATAAGGCTGGGTTGGTCATTGGGGACTCGGAGTGTGTGTGTGGCGGGTGTCGCTGTGTCCCAGTGAAAAGTTCCTCCGCAAAGGACGAGCAGTAACTCCGGGACGTGTTCCCCAGGCGGGCAGGTCCCTGCCTGCGCCGCCCTTGAGCTGCTCGGGGCGCGCTGCTGCCCGCCCGCTTGTGGAGGGCCGGGGGTTTAAATGGGAACCGCATTCCTGGCCCCTCGTGCCTCAGCCTTCCGGCTTCTGTAGCGTTTCCTTGGGATCGGCTGAAGTGTAGGGTGGGGTTTTTAATCTCTTACGTTGTAGCTCTTTGCTACAAGATACTGAATTGCCTCAAGTGAGCGAAAACACTGTGTGTCTGTCCGTCTGTCCCCCAGCGCGATGTGCCCGGCGCTGGCGAAGGCGGCCCCGCGGGAGGAGGGAGAGGGCGGCTCCCGGAGCAGCGGCTGGGGCCTGCTGGTCACGGCCAGCCTGGGGGGCGCCCTGGTGGCCCTCTATGCTGTGGCCACCCCCTTCGTCACCCCGGCCCTGAGGAAGGTGTGCCTGCCCTTCGTTCCTGCCACCGCCGAACAGATCCAGAATGTGCTGAAAATGTTGGAAAACAGGAGCGGCTCCCTAGTTGACATTGGTAGCGGGGATGGCCGCATTGTAAGTTAAGGATGTTGCCTTCTTTTTAGGTCACCTCTTAAAAAAGTGCCACAGTGCTGGGGCTTTGTTTTCTCACACTTAAAAATGTCTTGTCTTTGGCATCCGGTGGTTGTGTTTAAGTCTTATGGAACGGATCAAAGCTGAGAAAGGTTTACATTCAGTTTTGATGGTAATAAATAGCTTTTGCTGCAATCTTACCTGTAGCTTGTCCAAGGTAGTGGACAAAATGTCATTGTGGTGACTGGAGGGAGTAACAGTGCACTCACTTGAAAAGATGCTGTCAGAGTCTTGGTACTGATTGCAAAAGAGCTGTGATTGCACAAAGGTGTGTAGCTGCAGCGAGTGAGGCTGTGAGATATTTAATGTATAAAGGTGATACAAGTGCAAAAAGAAACGGGCAGTGAGCGATGGGTTATAAAAATAAAAATCCTGGTGTGGTTAGAACTGTAGTCCTGAAACCTTTGTTTGAAGCACTGCTGGCTTCCCCACTTCCCAATTCATGTGGTGAAACTAGAAAACTAGAATAAACACCGAGAGAGAGCGAGAACACCAATGGTGAGAATCATGGGAGAAAAAGTGATACTGTGTTTCCAGGGTACTGCTTGAGCCCCAGTTTGTGAAATGTGGTGAGGATATAGCAGAAAATTGGGTGGTTTGGTTTTTCTTTTGTTGCTGTGGTGTTTTGTGTGCTTTTTTGTAACTATCTGCTTCAAGTCAGAGTTAGCAACAAGGTGGTGGTTTTTGATGGAAACACACGAGTTCTTGAACGCTGCCTTTGTCCATGTTTTATGTGAATGAGTCAACTATTTGTCCATGCAAAAAAAATTACTTGGAACTCCAGATCTGTAAAGAATGTGTGAATTGTGCCTGGGTAGGAAAAACACCAAAAAACTTAGGCATGAGATAACTGCAGTTTCTGATGCCCTCTGTGAGGCATTGTGGCTGCTGACTCTCATCAGAGGTATTTAATTTCAATAGGTTCAGTGTCATTAGGTGCCTAAATGGAGACTATTTGGAAAGCAGGTGCCTAAAAAGGAATGCTTGGTGCTTCTTTGATGCATCTGTCCTGAAAAAAGTCTGTTCAGATGCTTTTAATTATTTAGCAGTTACTCAGGTGTAATCAGTGTATAAATGTGAAGATATTTGCCACATTTCCAAGTGTGGTAAAAATGTCAGATTCTTTTGGGGAATTTGCAAGTGTGCTGTGTTGATGGAAGGAGGATGCATTATTTTAACAGTGTGAATATATAGTCCAGGTAAAGCTGAGAAGTTCTGTTAAGAAATGTGTACTTTCTGATTTCACCATGCTTGTTTTGTAATTGATAGTTCATCAGGCCATTGCTGATTAGAAGTTTGCAGTAGCCTTTTAAATTTTGTTTTAAGCCTTTATTCTAGAAATCAGTGCATTTTAATTTTTTTTTCAATGTAGATCAAGATTGCTTTCACACTCTTTTTATTGGTATGTTTAATATAATAATATAATATAATAGATTTATTTTTGGCTCTGATTCAGGGGCTGCTCACTTGCCTATCTCTCACTGCTTTTCAAATAAGTGGTCTAATTTTGAGCATTTTTGCTTGTGAGTTGCATTGTTCTCTCTGTGATCAATGTTGGTTGTATTCAATTCCAAGATACTCTAATGAATGTGTTAATTTAAACTTTTATATGAATCATAGATGTACTGCAAGCTCACAGCTTTGCCCTTGAATGTTTGTTTTCATTTTGTTTGCCTGGCTATATTTCAGTCAGGTCTAGCAATAGTAGTAAAATGTAGTTTTGAGTTTTTTGTTCGCTATACAGCTGATCTGTTGGGTGTTAAACCCAGGGTGACTTAGAAAAGTGCTTTCCTTTGATTTATATTTTAAATAAAACTGTGTGCTTCTCTTTAGGTGAATAGACTTTTATGTTTCAAAGTGAAGATTTATTTTCTTTCTTGTAGGTGATAGCAGCTGCAAAAAAGGGATTCCAGGCTGTTGGATATGAATTGAATCCCTGGCTAGTCTGGTACTCCAGATATCGTGCCTGGAGAGATGGAGTACATCAGAACACCAAATTTTATATTTCAGATTTATGGAAGGTAAGTAGTGAATTATGTAAGAAGAGGTCTGGGATGATTGAGAGATTTTATAAGTTTGGAAATACTTTCCTGAAAAAACTGAAATGCTGTCTGACCACAAGGTGCTACACTGAGCTTTGAGCAGGGTTCTTGTACTGGGATTTTGATTTCTTTGGGCTCAGTGTGCTGTTCTGCTGCTTTTGGGCTTTGTTCAAGTGCTTTCTTTATCATCAGGGGCTCCTTGAGCAAGCCTGGGCCTGATGAATTATGTGGGAGGGTTTTTTTGGCTGTGGGGGTGTTTGTGTTCAGAGAGGAGCATAGGAGAACTTGATGGTGCTGAGTGGAAAAACTCAGTCATTAGAATGCCTAGGAAGTTTTTATAGCTAGCTAACATTTAACAAAAGAAGGGGTGAACTTAAAGCATACGTGATTTTATCGTATACAGGAGATGTGAAAAAAACTCTTTAGTTATTAGTAAAGTCATATTGGTGTTTTCTAAATTCATGCTTTCTGTGCTTCTAGAATTGCTATTCCATGTTCTTGGCCAGACAGTAGAAGTTTTTTGCTGTTCAGCAGTATAAATTTTCTTTATGTGGAAATTTTTGTGATGAAAAGTTGGTAAGGGATCTCCTTACATATTTTTGGTCTAAATCCCTGTTGAAGGAAATGCAGCTAGAGGGATTAGGAGAAAAGAATGGTGAGAATGTCTCTAAGTGTAAATGTCATTTTCAATAAGATTTGTTCTCAAATTTTATTTTAGGTTTCTTTTTCCCATTATAGAAATATTGTTGTTTTTGGAGTACCTCAAATGGTAAGCTTACTATTTAGTTTTTATTTTTATTATGCTATTGTATTTTATTTATTATACTGTTTATTTGTTACAATGTTTAATTATTTTAATTAAACTTTATAACAAATAGTGTACAAGTAGTGCACATACATTAATCTGCAAAATGAATTAACCTGCAGATGGTCAAAGACAGTCAGTAATAATCATAGAATCAGAGAATGTTAAGGGTTGGAAGGGACCTTAAACATCATTAAGTCCCAAGTCCCCTGTGCATGGGATATCTAGACCAGGTTGCAGCCTGGCTTTGAACACTGCAGGGTTGGGGCTTCCAGAAACTCCCTGGGCAACCTATTCCAGTGTCTCACCACTCTCACAGTAAAGAATTTCTTCATAATGGCTAACTGAAATTTCCCCTTTCAGTTTTTTCCCGTTCTCCATTGTCCTATCTCTGCTGTTCCTGATGAAGTGACCCTCTCCAGCTTCACCAGGAGATTCCTCCCTGTAGGTTCCCATCTGATATTGGAAGGTTGCTATAAGGTCTGCACACAACCTTCTCTTCTCTAGTTCCAACCCCCCTGCCATGAGCACAGGGACACTTTTGACTAGACCAGATTCCTCAGAGCTCCATCCAGCCTGGTTTGAACAATTCCATGGCTGGGACATCCACAACCTCTCTGGGCAACCTATTCCATTGCCTCACCACCCTCATGTGAAGAATTTCTTCCTAATACCAATCAAAACCTACTCTCTTTCAGTTTGAAGCCTTTCCCCCTTGTCCTGTGTGCCTGTGGAAGGTCCCTCTCCATCTTGTAGGCTCCCTTCAGTGCCGGGGGCTGCAGTTGGGTTCCCCTGAAGCCGTCTCTTTCAGGCTGAACAAACCCAATTGTGTCATCCTGTGCTTCTGTATTGCTTGTTCCTTTGCTAAGGCAGGTGTGAGATGCAGTGAGTGAAGAGCTTTATGTGATGCCATACCATACAGCACACACTGAAAGCATTTCTGCAGCACTAACAGGAAGCATAATAAACCTTCCCATTCTGTAGTGTTTTTGTTTGCTTGTTTGTTTTTTTTTTTCTTTTCACCAGGCACCAGAGGTAAACCTCTACTTCAGATTCCAATTGTAACTCGTATTGGAAACTGAAGTGGGTAAGGGTGGGGTATTAGTGAGCACCGGGGTGTTTCTCTTGCTGCCAGTTACGTGCTCCCTTGCTGAGTTCCGGCAGGGGGCACTGGAAACGTTCGGAATTGCGGTCAGGAATTCTGCCGTTGCACCAGGGGAAAAGCCCTGGTGGGTTAAGCTGGCTCAGTAAGCTAGGAATAAACAAATGCCCTGGGAAAATGTGAGTAAACCCAGCAGAAATACTGAGTTAACTTTTAAATGTAATAAAGTGGGACGCATTAGTAACAGCTGTGATAGAAAGGGTAGCTGTAGGGCTCAGAATAACTTTTGTAGGTCCAGTTAATACTAGGTTAAATTCTTTCAGCAAAAGAACTGTCATAAATGCAACAGATGCAAACATATGAACCTTTGTGTTTCCTGAGCATTTGTTTGCTTATGATCTCCTTTGAATTTGCTTTGGAAGATGTTAATGCTCAGCCTCCTGAATGACTCAATTAATTTTCTAGAAACCTTAATGCATTTTGTCTTTTTTATTGAGAAACAATAGATCTCTTTAGCTTTTTTAATAATGCTGGCCTGATTTGATGCTTTCACACTGTGCTTTTATTTCATATCCGAGATTAGCTTTAAAAACCTGAATTTACTGATCTTCAGGGAAGACTAAGACCTCTCTTGTTCTTGCAGGCATCTGGGGGGAATGTGGGTTTGTTTCTGAGTTATTGCAGAGAGAGACTTGTTCAGGGTAGGATGATGGAATTCTTGCCAGGTGTTCATGTTTGCAGCTCCTGTGTATTTTAACTGATTACATGCTGTACAAAAGGTTTACTAAACTATGTATCTATGTTGACACACCAAAAAATTCCCCCAAACCCTGGCTTCACATAAAATACAGTATGATTGTAACACCTAATGTAACTGATATATTTAGCTTAAAAACTAGTTTGACTGGTTCAGGGATATTATTATTTTTGGCCGAACTTAGCTGAATTATTAATGATGTTTTCTAATTTGTGCTAATAGGGATATGCAGTGTCACTAATTTCCATAATTGCTCCTAAAATTGGTATATATCTATATTTTCTGTAAAAATTTTTTTCTGGTGTCTCATCTCAGTTTTAGATAACAAAGTGGGCTTATTTTTGTAGTTTGTTGAAGGTGCTTGTAGGTTTATTTTTCTAGTTGTTTAAGGCAGCAAAAATGTTAAAAAGCATTTGCAGTGTGGATGAAATCAGAGCCTTAAAAATATTTGGGAGTAACTCTTTGCTACATTAGATCTATGACTGTAATTTTCCTGAAATATTCCATTGTTAGCTTAAATGTAGCTATAATAGGATATTACATCAAAGGCACACCCTGAATGTATGTGATAGTGAAAGCTCTTTGCAGCCTTTAGGAAGTACCTTTTCTTTAGTCAATCTTATTTTGTAATAATGTTCTTTTGAGTTTTGTTTCTTTCATCTTTTTTCTGAAATTTTATGTATTTTTGTCTTTGTGACTGAAATTCAGCTAAATTTGTTAATAACTACTGCAGTTTAAAATTTTTTAATATTTAAACATTACATCACAATAATAAAAGTAAATAGTGTTTTACATATAACAGAAGTAGTCTGTAGAGTTTGCCATTAAAATTAATCTTTCAGATAGATACAATATGTAAGAATAAAAGGAACTCCAAATGGATGTGCACTGCTGATCTGCTTAAACATACCATCAAACTTTTCCAAAGGACAAAAGTGGCTAAATCTGTTAGGCTTCTCTTTTTTTCCTAGAACATAATCACTATCTGGGATGGAAAAAAAAAAACTCTTTAAAGTCTACATGTGTTAATTTATTTCTCACTTAATCCATGGCAGAATTTGCCAAGCACTTATTAGAAAAAGAGCATTTGACTGGTCAGGGTGTTGCTGTATTCTAGAAAAGTGGTGATATTTCCCCTGACTTCCATATGCTCTCAATTTTTGTGGATGGAGGAAAGCTGGACTGTAGGTATTCAACCAAGGAGAGTTGGTATGTGACACAGTGCCCCTCAGCATCCTGCTCTCTATGCTGTGGAGGGATGGATTTGGTGGATGGACTGTTCAGTGGATAAGGAGTTGTCTGGATAGCTGTATTCATAGGGTAGTTGTCAATGAATCAACATCCAGATGAAGATCAGCTACAATTGGTGTCCCTCAGGGGTCTGTATTAGGAGCAGTCCTGCTTCATGTCTTCATCAGTAGCATAAAACAGTAGGATTGAGTGCACTTTCAGAAAAGTTTGCAGATGCACCAAGCTGAGTGGTGCCAGTTGAGTGCCTGAAGGACAGGATGCCCGCCAGAGGCACCTGGACAAGAAGTGGGCCCATGGGAACATTACGAGGTTTAACAAGACCAATGCAAGGTGCTGCACCTGGGTGAGGGTAGCTCTAAGTACCAGCACAGGCTGGGGGATGAACAGATCAGAGCAGCTCTGCTGAGAAGGACTTGGGGCTGCTGGTGGATGAGAGGCAGGACCAGGACCCAGCCATGGGCACTCACAGCCCAGAAAGTCAAACGTGTCCTGGACTGCATCCAAAGCAGTGTCGGGGAGGGAGAGGATTCTGCCCCCCTCTTCTGCTCTGGTGGGACCTCTCTTGGAGTGCTGCATCCAGGGCACCCCATCACAAGAGGGATGTGGACCTATTGGAGAGGGTTCAGAGGAGCTCCTTTCCTAGAGGCAGGCTGAGAGAATTGGGGTGATTCACCCTGGAGAAGACTTGACTCTGGGGAGACCTTATTGTACTTTAAGGGGGCTTGTAAACAAGATGGGCACAGACTTTTCAGTAGGGCCTGTAGGGACAGGACAAGGGGTAATAGTTTTAAACTAAAGGAGGGCAGATTCATCTTAGATATAAGTAAGAAAAATTTTACAAATGCAGTGGTGGAACACTGGAATGGGTTGCTCTGGGAGGCAGTAGATGGGGCGTGGATGGGGCTCTGAGCACCCTGATCTAGTTTAAGATGTTCCAGCCCATGGCAGGGATGTTCAACTAGACTACCTTTAAAAATCCCTTACAATCCAAACTATTCCATGATTCTGCATCCTCGTTCATGGAATGCTGCTGCAGGGATTCACATGCCTATGTTAATGGAGTGTGGATTTGACTAAGCTCAATTTCAATACTATTTAATGTAACAGAATTTTACCATAGACTGACAGCAAAATATTTGCTTTGGGTTGTTGTCTGTGTGATGTCTTGAGTGTCTCAGGATTAGACTGTACATTTTGAGCTTTTGAGTATCACACAATAGCTCATGAAATTTGGGGTTTCATAAATAGCATAAATTCAGGGGGCTGAACTCTCATTCCCTCAGAGAAGAATCCCACTGAAGAGAATCATGAATTGGAGCATGCAAAGTCTTTTGCCTGCAGTTGTGGTATTTTTTTGTTTCTTTGTTTTTTGTTTTTTTTTTTTTTTTTTTTAATTTAAGGGATAATTTATGGGCTTTTATTTAATTTTTAGATCTTCAAGTTATAATTTCCTTGATCTCACAAACTGGGGCCACAATAACCATTTTCTGCTTTTAGATATTCTTTGTCAAGGCATCAAAGCCAAAACACTTATCACAAATATTTTCCTAAGATTTAAAAAAAAAAAAGTTACTCAAGTCTTGGATTTCTCTTGAACACCTGAATTAGATTCTGAAGAGAATGCTCTTGTTTTTTACTGTTTCTGAGAGGTTTTTCTTGTAACTCAACAGATGCCACAGCTGGAGAAGAAGCTAGAAGAAGAACTTGAATGTAATGCCAGGATCATTGCCTGTCGCTTTCCTTTCCCTTGCTGGATTCCAGATCATACTACTGGAGAGGGAATAGACACTGTGTGGGCCTACGATTTGAAACATTCTAGAGCATGTGAAACAAAAAGCTTGGAAAGTACACCAAAGACAGAATCTTAAATATTGAATTTGATTTCTTACAGAAATTTTTAGCTTTGACTGGACCTGTTGAAGATAAGATTAACATGGAGAGAGCCTGGCATATGAAGTTGTGAATTCACTGTAAGAGCTGAAGTACAGTGGCTGTCTGAAAGCACACCAAAGTTAATGAAAGGTGTAGTTAAATGGCTTAATGTGGTGCCCTGGTTTAACTCCGTCTGGCAGTGGAGTACCACACAGATGTTCACTCACCCTGGTCTGCAGACTCCCACAGTGGGGTGGGAAAGAAAACTGAAAAAAAGGTCATACCCATGACCATGGACTGAGATAGGAATAGTTTAATAATTGAAATAAATTTACTCATAATAATAACAACAACAAGAGAGGAGTAAAACCCAAGAAAGTTGAGTGATGCACAATACCCTTGCTCAGCCCCCACTAATGGATGCCCACCCATCCCAGAGCAGTGACTGCCAAATCTCTCCAGTTTATATACTGGGCATGATGTTCTGTGGTGTGGAATATCCCTTTGGCCAGTTCAGCTCAGCTGTCCTGGCCATGCTTCCTCCTGGCTTCTTCTGCACCTCCTTGTTGGCAGAACACGAGAAACTAAAAAGTCCTTGGCTTGGAGTAAGCACTGCTCAGCATCAACTAAAACCATTAGTGTGTTATCAGCATTTGTCTTTTCTACCACAGTGCTGTACCAGCTAATAGGAAGAAAATGAACTCCCAGCTGAAAGTTGTTAGTCAAAATTATGAAAAAGTTTTTATAGAAGAGGAAAACTTCAATATAGAAAAGAGTTTAGAGCACCATTCACTACAGTTAAGGGGTATATATGAATATGTTCAAATGCTCAAGTTTGTGAACTTAACATATACATTCTTTCTGACCCCACAGAGCATTTGATATTGGTATTGGAATGATGTGCATCTTCTCAAATGAGCTATATTTCAAAAATGTCTGAATTTTGTATGCCAAGTACATAATGCTGCATACACAAAACTGGTCCAGATGGAGTATGATGATGACGCCAATGTTTGACACCACAGCCTTGAATGTGTACTTTTGAAAGTTGAGTATGACAAAATGGGCAAATATAATAAGCTGTTCATTAACACAAGTGCTGCCTCTGATTATATTAATGTTTTTTTATTTAACTTGTATTCTCTTTTAGCATTTGCTGGAAAATAAACTCCAAGTAAGCCACTCCCCTTCTCCTGTACGTCTTCAGTAAGGGAGGTGCAAAAGCAGAACTTGTGGGTTGAGGTAGCAATTTACTGAAAGCACAAAGCAAGAATAAGACATGGCACAGTAACAACAGCAATATTAATAGTAAAAGGATACAAAAAGAAGGTATTTTAGTGACAAAAACGTGTGTTCACCACTGGGAACAAGAATAATGGTGGATGCTTCCAGTAGATTGTGTCCTCTGACCAAAGGCAGCATGATGGCTGGGCAGGCAAAATGGCCAACTCCCAGTGGAGCACCAGTGTTTTCCTTGGAAACTGTGCCCTCCACTGATGGCTTGCATGGTACAGAGTAACAACTTGGTCATGGCACTAAGCTCTGACCCCTTTCTGCAACCAGGACAACTTATTACAGGAACACAAAGCTGCAGGAGGATGCTCTTACTGGTATAGGCTGTTGAAAATTACCATAAATTTTTGTAATCTTTCGGATTTAGGAAGGGTTTCAAAAGTCATTTACTTCTCAGTGAAGTGCCACCATTTCTGTCTGCTCAAACTTTAGATAAAGATTTGGATGACAGTTTTTCACTTGAATACTTGAGGGCTGTCTCTGATCCCAGGGCTGTTTGTTCTGGCTAGTTTGGTTAAATCTGATTCAACTTCATTTAATTGTTAGTGAGATGAGAAGGAAAGATTTCAGTCAGACTTGTTTTCTCTTCTACTTTTCCATACATCTGATGACGTCTCAGAAACTCATAGTATCACTGTTTGGCTTTTCCTTGTAAGTGAAGCAAGGTCTCCCTGTTCTTTCGCTGATACTGGTTTGCAAAGGGGTACTGTCACTGCAGTGGTGATTTCCTTTCCTGCCATAGTTACACCTTTCTGTTGGATAATGGTCTGCTTACTCGTGCTATTTATCTGGTTCTCAGGTAAAGTTTTACTGTTTTCACTCATTAGCAATTAGTCAAAGCTCACAATCTGCCTCCCCTGGCCCCAGTTAGCGTACACCCTGTTTGTAAAGCAGTAACTGTGTAAGTTTGTCAGATCTTTGCACATATGTTACCCATGGAATGGAGCTAAAACGAGCTGGGCAATTGTCACCTGACTTCAAGGCAGTCATTACCACAACTAAGATTAGCTCAGTCCAAGTGAAGTGCTGAGACCCTAGAATTTGAGGTGAAAACAAAGTCTGACATTTTTTCAGGTGTTGGGATAGCCAATTTGGCTGGTCTGTAGAATCTGACTTGAAGAGAAATTGGGCGCTATTTGGGATGTGTAGTCTACAATGATGTCTGTACCCATGCTTTTTGTTTTTGATGTGAGGAGACAGGAAGAAGTTAAAATACAAGCCTACACTGAGGATTTGAAATGGAGCATGGTTTTGTCCTGAAAATATATACAGAACAGGAGAAGAAAGGGGCAAATGTGTCTGTAATGTGCAAAGGAGGGGTGATTTCAGCCTTGCATGGCAAGGCACACCTGTGAAAATGCAGACTGTGTGTACTGAAGATCACCAGTGTTCTGGTAAGCAGTTTGGCAAGAATGCATAAACTATCTTGTAAAATTGCACTAAATGCTTTCCATAATGATTTAAGTGTTACAATCATCACATGGAGATGGAGTGACAGGACAGGGATAGAGTGGCTTGTCTGAAATGCTGAAATTTAATATCCCAAGGCCATAAAACTGGGATCTCAGACAAAGTACATCTGAAATAATTTCTAACGAAAAGAAACTAACAAAAGAGGAATTAGCTAATTAAGCAAAGTTCTTCCCTGAAAGATCATAAAGGAGAAGAGGAGGCAAAATATTTTTATCCACTGATTTGTGTGTGACTCATCTGCAGTGCAGTGCTTTGACCCAGGTTTCTACTATCTGCTTTCAGTAAATTTAGTTTGTAGGAAATGAAGCAGTTATTTACTTTTCTCCTGTGTTTGACTATATATTTTTCTCTTGCATTAACCTTTGCCTGTTAAAATTACTCATTTTTGCCTGTGGTAAAGGTTTTGGGATGTGCACTTCCTAGTTACCACCTATTGCTCCAGAAATACTTTTTGAGGAGGGCACAATAGAATTAATGATATGATGACCTGAGCTTTAGGAGTACTAAGTGCTGTCCTCCAGGCAAGGAGAGATTTATGATTGTTTTAAAGTAAAACAGAGGGCTGTTCCTTGCTCTGGCTATTTACTTTTGGGGGCCTACACGGAATTAGGCAGTAGTCTGAAGGTTTGGGATTCCTTATGACATAAGGAAATGTTCTGTATTTCCCGTTTCCACAGTTTGAGTGTAAAATGGAAAGCAAAGTGTTCTCATTTTCACAGGAGGACTGGGAAATCATTTTGTTGACATATTGTCCTTTTCTATCACTTGCTATATTCATTTGATAGTTTTTGAGATTAAATACTTAACTGTGACTTTAGTTATCACTGTATGGATTATTATGTGAGGCACTTCCAATTGCTAAGGTAATGTATTATGATGTTGTTGATATGATACTTCAGAATGAAAAATTGGTTCTTCTGAAAACCAAGAAATAGAATTACCATAATCAAATTATAGTGTACGTTTGAAGTCAGAAGGAGGCAACATTCAGGCTACGCATGCTGTTCAATATCAAAGTAATTTAGATACACAGAAAAACCTATAGTTTATCGTTGTTTGTATCTTCTAGTAGAACCAATTGCCTTTTGGGAGTTGTGTTATTTTTTCCTTGACCTGTTAGATTTTAGCAAAAAAAGGTGGTACATTACTGAATGACTAATGCTTTCCTGAAATACTGTAGAATTTAATTTGTTTGTAAATAGTAAAGGTCAGAGTCATACTTACAAATGTTTTCTTTGTTCTTTCCCCACTCTTTTTTTTTTTTTTTTCTGTAGTGAGACACGACATATGTCCACAAAACCTGTTATGTCCATACTGGTTTTGTGATGCAAGATGAATTAAACAAATGCAGCATCTTAGTGGTGCGATTCTAATTTTGAAGTGTTCCATTTCCATTTTGCAGAAATTGGCTTTGTAGAGAGAAGGAGACAGGTATGGCTCATAGCCATACCTGGCTATGACATAAGCAGCTTGCTCAGTAAACTGCACAGTCACTACAGCCTCACAGCAGTGTCAACCAAACTTGACCAGATTTGTTTGGGAAATGTACACTTATTTTGTGGGTTTTAGGCATTTCTGTATTACTGGGAATATTGAAGTTCTTGGTTTATCTTCTGGTCCGATTATATGCTGCTACTTAGTCTAGTACTGCTCCAAGGAAGTTAATCCTCTGTCTCTGAGCTGCTGTTTGTTTCTGACTTATGAGTTGTAGCCAGGCAAGAAGATACAGAATCCAGTTTCAAATTAAGCACAAGCCAGTTGAGTGACAATGGTCTGTGAAAAAAACAGTTCCAAATCCCAGGCTTTGGGAAGGTCTCCTTTTATGAAGGACACAGCTCAGAAAACAGCAGAGATCTCCTGAATTCGACATAATTTAACAATGACTTCAGCTTTGCTTTGATCACGTGTGTCCTTCAAGAAGTTTAGCCGCTTAGTACCATTGTAAGATCTGTAGGAGATGTAAGCAAAGGCAGCATTTTGGTTACCATTTATATTTGGAGCTAAGGGAGGAAAGGAGAAGGGAGATCTTATAGCCCAAGTAGGGTAATTGATTTTGATCTATTTTAAAAGTAGTTTGACAGACTTGCATCATCTGTGCGTACTTGTCACTGCATTGGAGAATCCATGCCACGACTGGGCTGCGATGAGCATTCCCTTATGGGAATGGGGGTGGGTTCATGCCTGATGCCATTGCCCTTGGATGAACACTACATATCAATAGATGGCCTCATACTTCTACAGTTTCGCTTTCCATGGTTTACAGTTACTGTTCAAGAAAGGATGTGAGTCCTTCGAATTCATAGTTGAATTTTGGATTGTTCTGTGCAGGGTCAGGAGTTGGACTTCAGTGATCCTTGTGGGTCTCTTCCAGCTTAGGATATTTAATGGTTCTGTGGTCAAAGAGGGCAGCATAACATCATATTTAATGCCAGTAAATTCTGCTGTGAGTGGATTATTTTTCTGTTACATCTGCCAAGATTGCAGTTCTGTAGTTTTAAAATTTAGCCCCGACTTGCTTTTCAGAAATAATGTACATTTCTGCTAGAAGATTTCTTGAATTCTTGGTAAGACAGCGTGGCATCTATGTTTAACTTAAAAGCCACCCTTGAGTAAGATTAATGAAAATATTAATTCTACAGCTTTTTTTTTTGAATTATAATCTTTCCTTGTATGTTTTACTGAGGGAGACATATGAATAACTACCACTTTCCCCCATTCTTTTCCTGAATTCTCCCTTGTATCTGTGTTTGCTTTGATTTTTCATATTCTCTTTTTACAATTTCACTGACTTCATAAATCATTTCCATTTTTCCATTTTTTCCCCCTCTAAATTAGTTTCCTTTTTTTTTTTTTTTTTTTCTCTAGCCACTTAGCAGGAAGACTAAATATGTTAAGGAATGTTCTTTTTCTCTCTAATGTTTTAACATGTATTGAACTAACCTTGATTTATTTAGCAGTCTGTGCTGACATAGCATGACTTTTGTTTCCAGTATATGAAAGAAAAACACATCCACACCAATGGTATTTAGTCTGAAAAATAGCCTTGGTCTACAATTCTGGCTATTTAGTAGCTCTAAGTACCTAATTTCACATTTTTATTGTATTTCATCACACAGCAAATGAATGCAGGCCTTTTATTCCTTTGGTAGTTCTTTGGATTTGGGTTATTTGTTCAGGTGTGACTTTTGCTGATTTCTTTTTCTTAGTATAATGTTGGTATTTTTGTTAAAGGCTTTGGTTGAAATGTCAGATGGATGTTTTTTCTACAAGTTGGTGTGTAGAGCTAGAACAATCACTGTGGTGTACTCCTATGAACTGCTGGCATTGGTAAAAATTATGTGAAACCTGCCTACCAGTAAATGCACAGGGATATTCTTCAGCTTACTGTGTATGTTGTGGTTTTTAAAAGTAAAGGAAGTTCTTGAAGATCATATAAAACTTGTGGCACAAAGAGGTCTTTGCAAGGTCAGAAGCAGTAATTATGGGCTTTCAACCTGAGGTTTGTGGCTACCTTCTGAGGAATCCACAAAAAGTAATTTAAAAAGTGGATCTACTCTCAGCAGATATATTTGCTATCTGTGGTTGTGTTCTTCCACTGGAAAATTTTAATGTGTCTGAAATTATCATTTGAGAACCCCTGAACTAAAAATATGACTTTACGTAAGATAATAGCTAAGTGGAATGAGCTTATCAAAGTGAGGAAAGTTTTTTTTTTTTTTCTTCTTTCTGTTGTTGCTTGCCTGGATTGTTGAGCGTTGAACCTCTGCAGTGTACAAGCCTCTGTCTCTTCTGATGAGCATGTAATTTCCTATTCTGCTACGTGAGAGCAGAGCAGCCTCATGGCTTTGCACATTTCCATTGCATTCTACTAATTCTGGCTTTTCAGGTAATTATATTTTTTGGCTTAGGATCTGCTAAAATATTAAAATTACATCTTTAAAACCCCTGATGAACTGCCACTGAAGCCTGTCTAAAAAGCCAACAGAGCCCATGAAACTCCTTAATGCTGTAATGTCAGCAGCTGTCCATGCCAAAGCTTTGGTTCAGAGAGGCAGAAATATGTGTCTATCTTGCATATACTCTCTTTATTCTTGACAGTTTTTTGAAAATGTAGGTGTGAGGAGAAGACACAAAAGGAGTTATCAGGAGGAGGATCATTGTGAGCTCTGTGAGACAAAAATGTGAGTGGTGAGTGATACGGCCAAAATCTGAGCCTTCTCTGTCCCTCCAGCCCTTAAGGTTTAATGCTGTCTTTTTTTTTTATTTCCCTTGAATTTTGTGTTGCTCTTCTTGAAAGTTTCCTTTCCTTTCCTTTCCTTTCCTTTCCTTTCCTTTCCTTTCCTTTCCTTTCCTTTCCTTTCCTTTCCTTTCCTTTCCTTTCCTTTCCTTTCCTTTCCTTTCCTTTCCTTTCCTTTCCTTTCCTTTCCTTTCCTTTCCTTTCCTTTCCTTTCCTTTCCTTTCCTTTCCTTTCCTTTCCTTTCCTTTCCTTTCCTTTCCTTTCCTTTCCTTTCCTTTCCTTTCCTTTCCTTTCCTTTCCTTTCCTTTCCTTTCCTTTCCTTTCCTTTCCTTTCCTTTCCTTTCCTTTCCTTTCCTTTCCTTTCCTTTCCTTTCCTTTCCTTTCCTTTCCTTTCCTTTCCTTTCCTTTCCTTTCCTTTCCTTTCCTTTCCTTTCCTCAGAAATCTAAGTAATCTATGTGTCCAAATGTGCCATATTCTAAATTGTGCACAGGAACCCTCATCATCTGTGTTCATTTATATTTTATCGCTGCTTCCTTCTTTTCAGTACACAGAAACCAGACTTATACTCTGAATACCTTTATGTCAATACATAAATAAGCTTTGTGGGTGTGATCAATACCAATTAAGTTTATTTGCAAGCACAGGTCTCACACTGAATCAATTCTAAAAAGAATTTGAGCAGGAGTGGGACAAAGAGTGATCATCATGGGAAAATACTAGTGTTACTTAGAGACAGTGATGGTAGAGTGTTCTGCCATTGAGGTACTTTTAATTTCAGTGGGCAGTCTGATGTGTCAAGCCAAGTCAGGGAATGAAAGGGTAGTAGCAAAAGACCACTGTGTGGAGTGCTTTAAAAGAAATTTATTTTTAAAGCTGTCTTCAGAGGCTGCCTTCTGCCTTCATCTAAGTTGTTAAGTACAGTTGTTGTTCTGAAAAGGAGTATGTTGGTAGGAGAGTATTATTGGCTGAGCTAATATAGCTAGTAAGCATTTTGAGGTGTTTATTATCTAAATAAAAAGATAAACAATTCAGATAATTTTTTTCCCTTTTCCCCACTCCACAAATGAAAAAACCCCAAAACCAGCAGCCCTTTAGAGTGACAACTTTGCCAAATTAAAATGGAAACTACTTCTGTCATCCTTAGAAATTAAATATAAAGAAACAGCTTTTAATATGAGAAAAGCTGTCAGCTTTAGCAGGCTGGCTCTTATTTACCAGAGAGCATTAAATATAATGTAGGTCAGATCTAGAATGACTTAACAAATGGTTGAAGTTACTTAGAAAAAGTTACTGCTTCTTGTGAGTTTCCTGGACATACACTCTGAATTAGGTTGTTTGCTTATTCCAATAAAATCACTGATCAAATAACACTCTTTTTGGGATTATTTGTCTACTGCAGGAAAGTCAAGTACTCTTAATCACTTTCCATGCACAGGAGACCTGCATGCTGGACCTGTCATGAAGTTTTATCTATAGCTCTTTTCTTTATTCTTGCCCTGTACTTTGGGAGACTCTGAACATTGAATGATTGGAGTGGGGACATTTTTCCACTTGGGTCATACTTGCATCATTAGATGTTGAAGCATGCCTTTAATCTCTTTCAGAATATGTGATCAATAGTGATCCATTTTCTAGCATTATTTTAGTCTATATGGTAAAATTTTCATTTCCACAGGCATAAAATCAGATGTTGCTTACCATTCATCTTTCTATTTTGTCATATGCTTGAAGAATCTATGTTGGCAATACAAGTGTATTTCCATTTTTGTGTGAAATACCCAGGAGATGTTTTATTGTCCTTGAGAACCTTTATTACTGTGGTGAGACTGTTTTCATCCTGGTCTTGCATATGCAGGTCATTCACTGTCTGAGCCTGTAAGTACCCATGTTGTGAATGCTGCTGCTTCCTTGTTGGGGTGCTCCAAGCAGCACTGAGCCCAGGATACTGAAGCTCAAGCTCCACAGCAGATAATCCAGTAAAAATATTGTACTTTGCTTTGTATTTATTATTGTTTTTTTCCTCCCATCCCTCCTCCCCTCCTCTAATAAACAGCTCCCCACCCTGACTTCATCCATCAGAATGTGTTTAATTACTGTTCAGCTACTGGTAAAAATGAGCACATTCCTTTGCAGCTTTGTCTAGGCCATGGCCCTACTGAGACCAGCTCAGTTTATGTTTTGATATAAGTAGGCTCAGTTTTAGCTTCAGCTGTCTCAGTCAAGGGTCTGCCCAAGAAATTGTCAAATCTTTAAAGGCACTGAAATGATGAAGCTCAAGGTGCTGAAGGTTTCCTGGAGCTTGCTGTCTTAGCGTGATGGACCACAGCACCAATGTAGGCACACAGTTTGTGGTAATTGGGACTGGGGCTGTGGTGGAGCTTCATTCCCAATGGGCTGCAGCTGTGCAGGACAGGTGAGCAGCATTGAAGGCAATGAGACCTGGAGTGCTGAGGTGCACTGACCAATCACCAAAGGATACAGAGGCCTCACAGGTGCAATGCATGAACAAAAGGGGTATAAAAGGTTGGACTGGAAAGCAGTAAAGAGTAGATGCTTGAAGCTTTCTGAGGTGGTGTGGTGTTACTCCAAATGGACTGATGCTTTCTGAGATGGTATGGTGATGCTCCGTATATTATTGTTGTTTTAACTGTGACATGCCAATGATTTTCATAGGCTTTTATAAAGACTGCTTTAGTGCTGCTGAATTTTCTCCCTACCCCAGTTTAGGAACTCTTCTAAGCAAAGGATAAATTCACTCTACTTTACTCTCTGAGTAATAGTGGTGGAATACAGTTCTGTAATTTTACACTACTGTTAGTTTTGGGCATAGTCTATTTATAAACTTTCCTTCACTGGAGGGAAAGACTTTGGAATCTTTCTATTCAGCAAAACTTATGAGCAAGGCTCCTTAACTGAGAGACTTCCCTTTCTCTTTGGAAAATCTCTCAGCACCAGAAAAATTTTTGTGTCAGTAGAGTCTGGATAGCTTTCTCTTTAATTCCTGTTGCTGACATAGATGCTTTTTGTCAGGACCACAATTAGGAACATCTTGATTTTCCACCAAGACTTTGTGTAATTACCTATGGCTTAAGGTTAGTCCAAGGGGGCTTATACTGGGTCTGGTATGGAGTCCTGGAGTAGCAGAACTTAGTCTATTTGCCTTTTGGGGAATGTTGAAAACAGAGTTTTGGTCCTCACAAGAGGATAATTTCTTTTATATGTCAGTAAAAATATCATAATGTATTGATATAATGCAAATATAAGAATAACCTCCTGATACTAATACTCTGGGAATAGACTAAGCTAAATACCACTGAATAGTGATTTCTAGGTCGGAAAAAGAAATTTCTAGGTTTCCCTTCAGTAAGTATGTGTTAAGCCTATTAACTTTAGGGAATTTATTTGCATGTATTGAAAAGAAAAAAAAGTACATGTAGAAGATAGCAGTTGGAATGCTAGTTATTTGTTTGCATTCAGCCCTAAAGTAAAATGCAGTGTTTATACAGCAGTATTTACTTTCAAACTGCTACTGAATAATAAATCTGGAAACACTTTTTTTTTAAGGATTGGCTCACATTATCTTCACCCTTTACAACTGCAAAAATTGTAGCAAAGAGCTAATTTGTTGTATACCACAAAATAAATTGGTGGCAATGCTGTGATTAAAATGAAGCCAGGAACTGCATCCCTGTGTCTGCAGCTGGAAAAATGTGTTTTTTAAATTTCTGCTCCTGAGGGTGGCAGTACCTCTGCACTTTCACAACTGAGGGAGACATGGAAAAAGCAGATGCTCACTTATGCCACGTAGTGCTGTCTTACTGTTTATAACTACAAGACAAACCACCTACAATGTTTGTTAGATTCATCATTGTGGTTTTGTTTCTTTGGTCTTCTCTTTTCATTAGCTCTTACAAGATTTGATGTCTCATAGTTACTGCTTTTAACTGCCTTTGGAACTGTCTGTCCTTGCTTAGACAGGCTACTTCACTGCTAAACTTATTATTCTGTACTGAAGTGTACAACTTTGTGTTTTGTACTACATCCTGGTGTGTTTTTTTTTTTTTTTTTTTTTTTGTAAAACGAAAAGTTTTGATTCTTTCTATCTTTTGTGAAGAAAAGTTCTATCTTAAATTTGTCTGGCATGTAAATGATCTCCAATACAGCTTAGGTGTTGTGACTTTTGTATATTACTGTTTTACTTGCCTTACAGTTTTTTTTTTTACTCTTTGTGCATGAGCTGTGTCTTAATTCCCTGAGGATGCTTCACTATACATAAATGAAACTTGATTTTTATCAAGTCATTAGATCTGTCATGGCCAATGTTAGTTAGCCTACAGGTCCTTACTGCTTGTTTTTATTTCTATATTTGTTCGTGGGTACAAATGAGACGATCTGAGAGAAGAACTATTTTCCTTAGACCTTTAATAACTATCTTTTGTCAAAATGTGTTGGTGTGACTCATCAACGGTTCTTGCTAATGTAACTTTCTGTCATGACAGTCCCAAACTCACCTACATAAGCATCAATTTTAAGAACAGTTACTGTCTTGATTTTCTGGTTTAGGGGTGATCGGCTTAAGCATCGCAAAAACAGCACGTGAAGAACAGGTTACTGGCATCATGCGTGGAATCTGTCTAGGTTGTTTGCTTTTTCTGGTTTTTTAAAAATAAGAGACAATTTGATGCAATTTCTAAATGTAAACAAACTCAAGAAAAAACACTTTTTTACCATTCCCATGAAAATGCATAGGGAGCAATGCATTAGCAAATACACTACCTCTACCATGGCAAATATCTTGTCTATTAGTTAAGTAAACAGAGTCAAAGTTTGTTAGTGCAGAAACAATGCAGTAAGAAGCATTGCTGATTTCTGCACCTGATCCCTGAATCCCAAAAGCAACCACAAAATCAGATCGGTCATGCCAAATAAAAAAGCAGGTAAGAATGAGTATATAAAAATACTGCTTGAGACTGTTTGCTGCCCAGTAGCATGCATTATTTGGTTGGGTTTTTTTTTCCTCCTAATTGAAAGATTAGTGACAATGCTTCCCCAGCCCTGAGACTGAAAGACTTTCCTCTGCATTATTTTATGCAGCATACTACTTTTGTTCAATATGCTAATAAGTTTAAAACCACTAGAATTACATTAAAGAGGAAAAGTTGCTGGGGAGAACAGTAGTTACTGACAATTAGGTGGTGTTATCCAGCCATTGTAACTCTCAGGTGTTCAGCCTGTACTTTTGTCATGCCACATTGGTACAGCCAGAGCCCTAAGATCGAATAAAAATCAATATGCTTTTTCAGACAGGGCCAAGAGTAGAATGGGCAATGCAAAAAGGCCAGCTGAATTAAGAAACATAAATCTTCCCTGAAGAGCAAGAGCCTTCTATGGTATCTGCTTTCAAAATGTTTATTGGAAAGTGATAGAGAAGAAATGTGTATCTCTTCGTTTAAAGTGTTTTCCTTATTACAAAGTTGTTACACCATCTATTATATCTATGTGCTTTAGGGAGTATCTTTTCTGAAGACTGCTTTAATAGTAAGTGATTATGCTGATAAAACTATTTGAAAAAAAAAATCCTACAGTTTGCATTAAAAAAATGCTAGAGCAGCTGACACCTTCAGTCCAGTGCATATCCAACAACTGAGGAGAGCCCCTTTACTCACACAGGGTTTTCACATGGGCATCTGGTTCTTCTGGAAGAATCAAGTTCTTTCAACTATCTCCTGCTATTTTCTGAAACAAGCTGGGTGTGTCTCAGCAGGCCAAATCCAAACAAAGGATGTGTTTACAACTACTACAAGATATGATGAGAAGGCTCAGCCTTCTCTAAAGTCCATTCAGCAGAATTGGCTACCAATGTCTCAGTGGGTTCAAAACCTTTTCCTTGCTAGTGGCAAGACATGTATAGTTGGCAGTTTCTTGTGACTTACAAAGGAGAATTAACTTTCTACCTCCTGAAATGAATCTGGAGGGAGTCAAGGTATTAATTA
Organism: Zonotrichia albicollis; assembly: GCF_047830755.1. Taxonomy (NCBI): domain Eukaryota; kingdom Metazoa; phylum Chordata; class Aves; order Passeriformes; family Passerellidae; genus Zonotrichia; species Zonotrichia albicollis. The sequence continues at coordinate 82,734,462 of NC_133819.1, forward strand.
GCCTTTCCTACTGATAAATTCCCCTGAAGTGTTATTGGTCTGGACCTACTACTCTTTTCATATTTGCTGGCTTTTAGCTGATTGAACAGTTCCTTGTCCTTTGGCCTGTTGAAATTGAAGCTGATTTCAATACCAAGGTTGAAGACAGCTGCTGTGCATAAGGATTTACATGATCATACACAGCTATGCTGAATCCAACTGAGCAGTAGTGAAGCCCTCAAATTACTCTGTCAGGATTCAATGAAATGGTAACAAATTGGGAATCCCACATCTCAGTAACTGGTACTGAAGGACAGCTTTGGCAGAAGGATCCTAATCAACGATGAAGCAATTTCTCTGCCATGAGAGGAGTAATCTTCTTTCACCCCTCGTGTCCCCTGTGTTCCCCATATTTTCAGCAGCTCAGGGCTGTCCATGCATTATTGTGGTGTAAAAGGGATATGGAAACTTCTCTATCGGTTTCTCAATTTCTGGTCTCAGGCTGGGCCCTGGTGGGGAAGACCCTCCTGGAGCAGTTTTGTGTCAGGAAAGAGAGATATGCTGGATTTTTTTGGTCTTCAGGTTCTTGTTTATTATCTTACCTAAAGTTTTGTGTGCTGTTCACACCAGGCGTAGCTCACTGGAAAAGCTCTGCAAAACATGGCTAACAATCTCTTGTTACAAGTTCTTTTAAGACTAAACTATCCAATTAAGAACTGATGCCTAGATTATTTCCCCTTTTAACCCAATAACTGTTCCCTTTTCTGCCTAGTTACAAAATGCCACCCAAAGCCATGAGGAAGAAGCATGAAGAAGAAACTCAGGACAACACGCTGTGCCCTCCACCTTGCTTCCATCCACAACATATTAAAAATCCCCAAACCTAAATTTCTCATCAAGTGATACACCTACACTTCTCTCTATAATCTATTTCACACTTTTGTGGATTCTAGTCTATCTTGAAGTCTAGGAAACTTTCTCCATGGAGGAGGGCCAAAGTCAGTGCTCCCCTGGGGGTCAGGACAACCCAAAGCAGACAGAGAAATACTCCAGGTTTCCACACCTCTCCATCCTAGAGAGGCTTTGCTCCAACATTTCCCAACTGAGGAACTGCTGTCTGCTCACTGTGCTCCATTGTGTTAAAGCAACTTCCCTGTCTGATCATCCAGGACTCTTGCTGTCAGTCAGTCTTGCACCATCTGACTGGTATTGATGCCTCTTCACTACACATCCAACACCCACACAGGTTAGGCTGCTTTATCTGCTCAACCCCAGGTTTCCCTCAGCAGTGTCTCAGATGTCCAGATCCCTCAAATAGCTTAGTCTGAGGAGGGACCCAGAACACAGAGCTGCCTGCACTATGCTTATTCCTCAAAGCTTCACTCCCGTAGTGGGTGAGGAATGCAGGAAAAGGTTGCTGCTAACATTGGGCATGGTTGTCCTTGCTTTGTCCAGGTCTCAGGTTTTCATGATGCCATTGGTGATGAGGACAAACCTCTTCCTGAGCCTGTTTACAGAGCTGTACAAGCTGCTTGTTCAGGCTGTGTGAGGAGATTCACAGGATCACAGAACATCCTGACCTGGAAGGGACCCACAAGGATCTTCAAGTCCAGCTCCCAACTGAATGGTCCATACAAGCCTCAAACCCACAACCATGGCATTATGAGTACCATGCTCTAACCAAACCTGTTCACTTTCTGTCTGTAAACGCTTTAGGCAACACTAAGGCTTTGATTTCTGTCATAGTAAATCTTTCAGTTTTGATTTACGTGACAAACAAGAGACAGATAAATGTGTTGCTGTCCAGTAAAGTGTCACTTTGGATCATGCCCTAAATCCATATAGCTCTGACTACCAATTATCTGGTATGTTTAAACTGGAAAAGTTATCTCAATCTTCTGATCTTACTGTATGAATAATAGATATAAAAAACTTAAATATGGAACATTATTAAAAGCTTCTCAATATGCGGTCCTTTATGATGTGTTTTATTTTACAGTCTCTTACATAACTCAGTAGTGCATTCTATTGTTGCACAGTGAAAACGTGCAATACCATGACTACTCTATATATTGTAGTCCACTATATTTTAAATATGTGGAATTTTTTCTTTCCCTTTTGAAATATTTTATTTTTTAATGTGCTTTGGGATGACAGAGACTAAAACCTGGCCAAACTTTAATTACTACAGTGTTAAAGTGAAAACGTTGTAATTTGTGGTAATTGAAAAGTCTATGTTAGTTCATCCTCAAAATTATTTGAGGTATTCTCAAATATCTGACTAGTCTTTTTGGAGGCAAGAGAGTGATGAATTTTTTTTAATATGCTTGATCAGTAGATGGGACTAGGGTGCCTGTTTGTTATTTACAGAAGTTTGCATCATATATTTATACTGAGAAGGTGAATGAAGTATTTAATATTTCATGTAATTTACCTGAAAACTTTCAATGGTTAGTCATCAATTCCTTTCCACAAATTGAGTTCAAATTCTGTGATTTAAAAGCACTCAAAACCCTATGTTGCTTTATGAAGATGGATGTTATTTGAAAATTAATAAACTCTGATGCTAAAGAGAAGAGAGTTTGAGGTATAAATGGAAAGAATGAGAAGTATCTTAAAATTTCAAACTGCAGTTATTGTAGCAATGAAGTGACTCGGTGAAGCAAACAGAAGTTCAGAGTAAATATGCTAGGCACATCAATGTAAATAAGAGAACAAAACCAGAATAATACCAAGAAGGTTATAATTTGAAAATAAATCTTGCATCTCAGTTCCTGTGTGCTGTAGTGCTTGCTATTTCTTATGAAGTGTTCCTATGTAAATCCATTTGTAGCATAACTATTTTCACTTAATTTGCTCATCCTGACAAAGATTTTCTCATTGAGCATTTGCACATCATGAAAAAGCAATGAGAGTTTGTTTACAGAGTCATATTTTTTTTGCAATTATTGATAAAAGTCTGCAGTTGCAAGGTTTTCAAGCAGTTTCGCTTTTTGGATTGTTTTTCTTTAAATGGAAAGGCAGTAAGTGTAAATGTATTTCTAAAATAGAAGTATTCACGCAGTTTATCACCTCATGTTTTAGTCTTCTGGTAAACACCTTTTTCCAAAATGAAATGTTGAGGAAACCTTTGCCTTAACAGCAATGATCTGAGGTTATGTATACATGTACTTGCAAAAAGTTGATTTCAACCATTGCCTGCTCAGTTGCATTTTTTGTAGTTTATTTTCCATGAAATTGTAAAAGCACATTGACATCAAACAATTTACTGCATTCAAATATGATGCATAAGAAAATGTCTCTGTTTTGATGTTGGTGCAAGGAAACAAAGCATTGTTATTTCTGAAGAGCAATTTCAGCAAAGTCATTTTTCTGTCTAATGTTAAGTTGTCCTTGTAAGCACAACAATTGGAGAGAGTTGTTGATTTTCTCTCTGCAGAAAAATCAATGGATGCAACTTAAAAAAAGCTAAAGTTTAAATATCAGCTTCCACATGAGATTCCTTTAAAGTTTTGACAAGTTACTTATTGTACTTTCCCAAAAAGTATGATCAGTTCTAAAAAAGTGAATGGGTAGTAACCATAAAAAATAAGAATGACTTACAATGAGGACAAAAAGAAGTACTTTAAGGCTTTTTCCCTGGAATGATGGAGGCTTATCACAATATCTTCTAAATAATGCAAATTTTATAACACCAGCTGTTCTCTTAGTATGCTTGAGGATAATCTTTGATATAACCACAAATCAAAGTTTTTAGTCGTATTTTGGAGATACAAGCTTAGCCAGTGAGAGATATCTGTTTTTAACAAAATGGGTGTCTGTCAGAAAACAGTTGTGTCTTGTTAATGCTCTACAGTTTCATGCAAACATCAGAACATTTGAAGCCTGTTTAATCTTTGAGTGGAAAAATGCATACAAGTAAATTAAGAGGTAACTCTGTGAGGTTATTGGAAAAGGGAATAGAGATCATCATCTGAACTCAGTAAACTGCCAATAAGGTGTATGAATATTGAGTTTGTGTTTATTTTATTTTATTGGTTTATTTTATTTTTGAAGATGAAGATATAAGATTACTTTATGCTCCTGCAGGCAGGTGAATGCACTTCAAATGAGCCATTAGTAGTATTCAGATGATTACTGAGATAGTGCTATGTCTTGCAATTTGTAGTAATTAGTAATTAATTAAATATATTTACTCTTCATATGTCTTGAATTTATTTATGTAAGTATGGATAAAATTATACTGAAGTTCTTAGATTCATTATTTTTTAAAGGCCTAAATTTGAGCTGTGGGCAAATAACTCCAAAAAGCAGAACAGCAAATACTTAACTACTTGCATATGTTTTTGTCCTTCATTTTTTTCAAACTTTGACATAGTTCTATAATATTCCAATATTTTTCTTATGCACTCATTAATTTATTTTACTTGGACCTCTGTTAAGATAGTTGGCAGTCTTTGGACATTGTAAACTGTAGTGGTACTTGCAGAAAAGAGGGGAGAGCACAAAGGTTATTGAAGGTTCAGCATCCTCTTCAGGAGCCATATGCTTTAAAGGAGATTTTACAATGGCTGTAAACTCTCCAGAGTACCTTCTGACTGCTGAAAAAATCTGTATAGGCATATCCAACGTGAATTACAGGTATTTCTTTGGCAGCCGTTGGTTTGTGGTGAGAGTTCTGTCAGTCTCCTCCGTGAAAGCCTCTTGCTTTGGTCCTTTAACAGTCTGCTCCGAAGATTCTGCTGCCCACTCTGATACTGTTGTTCTACCATGGGATATGTGGAGAGAACACAGCCTGTGGCACACAGATTTGAAAACAGGAAAACTTTGGGACACTGGGCTGAAGTGCAGTACAAAATGGTCTGGCAATTATAGTTAGACAAGTATTTTCCTGTGCTGATTATGATATATATTAAATGTTGGACTTGGCTTAATTTCACACTCCACCAGGAGCTTTATGTTTTGTCAAGTACTTAGAGAGGCTGGAAGTAATTCTCACCTTTTATAGAGAGCTATGTATGAACCTCTTTGAAGGGATGAGTGTGCCCCAGCTTCCACTGACATCAACTGAAACTGTGAAAAACAATACTCAGTCTTAAATGTAACATATTTTTCAAATTTTACATGCCCAGTGGAACCAGTTTCAGGATTAATTTGAATAGTCAAGGGGAACCACTGCCTTACCAAACAAATCTTCAACTAAAACATGGGTATCTGGAAAAAAAGTCATTTTGGAAAGCAAAACCCATTGCCTCAATATAAGATTATTTCCTCAAATGTACAGAAGATAAATTCTGATCTGTTACCAGCAAAATCTAATGATAGACATTTTACGTAGTTCATGCATGTACATTTTTTGTCTAATTACTTTGATTTTTTTTCCTTAAGATGGATTTTCTAATACCATTTCACTGATGTTTAATTATATTCCAGGTAATAGCAATTTAGCTACACACTTTTTGCCCTTCTCTTCTTATATCATTCTTCATTGTTTTCCTTCTTTACTGAGCTTGCCTTTTACTAAGGAGCCTCCAGCTCTCCTAGTCGGTAACCGTGTCTTGTGGCATTGCTGTGCGTCTTGCAGCAATGGGACAGCTACAACCAGTCCAGGCCATGGCCATTTGCCAGGCCTTGAAGTCAGTGGTAAGACTGTGTGCAGTGTCCAGCAACGAATTTGAGTAAGCCAGCACCAAAGACTGCCAAATGCATTTAAATATATATGTTTGTTTGTTTTGTAGATACATTAGTGTGTTTTATGTAGTCTTCTGTTAAGAGATATGGTGCAGATTTTAGGAGAAGCTTTAGCCCAGCTTAGCTTTTGCTTCTTCTGAAGATTGTCATGGGAAGGGGAAAGGTTCTTGGAATTCTTTGCAGCTGGAAGTTGTGCTGTTGAAATGTTAAGTGAGATTTTCCTCTTAAACCTATGATGTTCTAATTGACTTTTCTTTTTAAAGGTCTCTAGAAAGATTTACTAGTCGTGGTGAGCATGAGACAGAGCAGATTCACTCAGCTCTTTGAACCACAGTTAACATCCTAGGACCAGAGAATGACAGGATCTTGCTGGCATCGACTCCCACAGCAATATCTATTTACTGGTAATTAATACAACACTTTCCATTTAGTTTTCTGTCAGTGCAGTGCTATTGCCTGGGGCTTCATTTGCCTTGCTGCTCAATGTTGACAGCAGCTGCACCCCAGCTCACAGCTTTCTTGCTGCATTTTTCTGATCACTGTTTGTGGGGCAGGAATGGGCTTGCAGAAACCTCAGTATTCCTAAGCTCTTGAGAAAGGGTAAACATATACTTGGAAAGCAAATTCATTTTCGTGATTTAGCTTCCTTATTTCCCCTACTCTTATTTTGCTTGCAACCAGCATTCAGCTGGAACACAAAGAGACTTGTCTATTTATTTGAACTTTGCCTTTCCTACAACCCTTTTTCCTCCTGGGTTTTTATAGTATATTTCTGTGTTCCTGTAATTTCTATTCCTACTGGTTTCTATGTTCTTTGCTTAGATTCTGAATCTTGGTCTTCCAAAATGCCTTGGCTTCTCCAAAATATTTACATTTTCATCTAAAAATATCTCTTTAATATTTTCCAGTGTTCTGCTTTCTTTGACACGTATGTGTCTGTGGAGACCATTAAATGTTTCCCTCAGGTGTTTGTAGAGCTCATTTCTTTATCATTTTTGTCTTCTTTAAGTAAGATAATGACACCAGTAGAAATTTGGCCCCTAAGTTCCTCTGCATTTCAAAAATCATGTCTGTGATGCCCATGCTTGCAAACCAAACCAGGAGTTGTCATTGTCTGGCACCACAAACTAATTGCTGAGGAGCACAACATGTTAGCATTGATGGTACAAATAATAATGTTAGGGGAAGAGAATATCTTTTATAACTCCAAAATGTCTAAATTCCAAAAAAATGTTATGTTTGGTGTGAGATTCATCACATGTGATTTCAGACTGCCGTCATGTTTCTTTTAAATTTTCCCCAAAATTTGTTCATCTTTCTTTTCTCGAAATAATTGCATGAATATTCATGGGAAAAAGTAGAGAAGACTTACCTCAGTTTTTTGTGCTCAGGGTATTAAAAAACTCAGTTGTTTGGAAAGATTAAAAGGTTTGTGTTATGAGCAGGAGAAGATTGGGTTATTGTATCATCACATTGTATTCTGTGAAAACAATGTATTTTTGTAATGGCTAATTGCTCATATGCAATAATATTGTTTTGGTGTAAGCCAAAGGAAACATCCATAGCTTTCCAATTCGGTTAATGCATAGAATCCCAGCATATTTTTGCATTAAAAAAATAATATTATTTGATCATTATACTGCCTTCCAAATTTCCCATAATTCTCCCATTTCTAAAGAGACAGCTCTGATAGTTCATATAAATTTATCAAGATGATTGTGTGCTGAATAATTGCTCTGCCTATTTCAATAAGATGCTTCTTTGAACCATCTTTCTGTTGTATGTCTCGATATTGGATTGAATTTATTGTGTTGAGGGTCAGGCCAAACAAGGCATATACTTAATTATGTTTGCCTCAACAGTTTAGATGCAGAATGTAGCCTTTATGTTGTGCAGCTTGTTGTGCCAGCTGATGGATCAGAAGAATAAATATCAAACCATCATTCAGGTATTGGAATGCAAGCCAGTAGCTGTGATGAATGTGCTTTCTGGCATTTGCTGATTAATTTAGCTTGTAGTGCTAGTAGCAGATTTGATTGGCTTGCAGTTTACAACTGTAGTTAACTTTGTAAAAATAAAGCTGTTGTATAAGAGAATGTGAAAATGGTGAAGACTGAAGAAAATGTCATTTTTAAAAAATCCCATGAACATTTTCCAAATCACAGTTAGACCCCATGGGCAGATACTGAACTTTTGATATTGTCCCTGTGGGGAAAGTGTGATGGATGGAATCATAGCTTACACTGTTTTACCTTAAACTCCTTAGAAACCTCTGTTTTTCCAGCTATTGAAATTCACCAACAGCTCTGAAATGGGTAAAGAGCTTTCTGTAATAAATATGACAACATAAGCAAAGCTTTTTTAAAAAAAACCCAAAAACCCAAAAAACAGCCCTCCAAGCTTCTTTATTTCAGTAGTATTTTTCTAACCTAAAGCTTGTGTCGATTAAAGTTAAATTACAATTCAAACCTTTAGTTAATTATTAAGCATAAGCAATGCAGCTAGTACCAATATTAGTGGCATTTATATAGCTCTGTATTATGGGCTTTTTGCTTATTTGTCAAAAATTCAGCTTTCAACTTGTCATGGATATTTGTGTTTACAACCAATAATTACATTTTAGTAAGTGTAGGGGGGAAAAAAACGTAAGCTTCTGTAATTCCCAGTATGGGATTTTGCATTCACAAGGTCAGTTAATGCTTTTGACATACTTTTCCTTTTCTCTCGGAAAAGAACATAAAGATGTTTTATGACATCAGGGTACTCTGAACTTAATTTCCTATTCTGTAAAGTTTTAAGTGCACCCACTTGCCTGTTCTTCTATTGGCTAACATAACAAATGGATGTGTTAGTTGCTTGTGCTGAATTATCAGCCATAAATTTAACAGCGCAGAATGGCACTGTTGGTGCTGTAAAATTAGCAGTGGAATACAAAGCTAGCATTATATTCTGTGCTGAGCAGATCAGGGCTATGTAAACCTTGCTCTGCCCTCACTCCCCAGTATCTTTCCAAGCTGAAGAAGTTACCGTTTTACTTTAAATGTTCTGTGATACATTTGCAAGGTTCTGTGTGCAGCCATTTAGAGTTGCAACCAGCATTCTTTTGAGTGCCACTTACAATGAGACAAACATGTGACCAGGCTGCTACTAATTGGCATAGATGGTGGTTCTGTGTGTCTGCTGATTTACCTTCAGAAAGATGTTGCGTAACTTCCTAGTGACCAATATGTATTATTTTGGTCAATCCCTACTCAGTTGTGTTGAACTTTAAAAAAATCTGATGCACGGGTAAATAGTCTCACAGCTGAAATATTATTCCACTCTAATTATTGTCTTGAATACAAGTATTAGGAAGATGTAATGCTTTATGCATTAAGGGAACAGAAAGCCTAATTATGTTAGATGTGAACCTTTACATAACCCAATGTTTCCCATAAAGAGAGATCTTGGACATTGCAAGTTTATTTGGTAAAATGCTTCTTTTGCTTTTGAGTTAACTCAAGCTTCTTCTGAGCTGTCTGGAGAGACCATTACTCTGATGAGCAATCCAGGGCGCTTACTAAAGTACTGATATGAAAAGGGTTAAAAGGGAAGATCAAGGTCTATGTAAACCCCCACAAGTTTTACTTTATGAAATATTTTTTTTTCTAGTAGAGACAAACAAATGAAAGACCCCAGCTTGTATGTGGATGTGTTTTATTGCAGCATTAGCCTTATTTCCCAGCTTTGGGGAGATAAATACAATTCCGTGCTGAAGGTAGAGTACAAACCCATGCATTAAGGGAGGTATAGCCAATTTTCCTGGGTTTGTACACTGTAAAACAAAGTCTGTGAGTCCTTGAGAAAGCTAAAGAGGACTTAGTACATGGTTCATGAGCAGGGAATAGGAATGATTTCCCCAGTTATCCATCCACTTCACTGTAATGGTAGGGTTGGACATGCTGGAGCCAAGCAGTTTATTTGCGTGTGATCATTGGTTTCTTGTACAATGGGAAATGCACTAAAAAAATTCCTCTATTCCTTTGTCTTTCAAAATTTACCCTTCTCCTTTCATGAAAGCAAAAGGCAACAGTTCTATATAAAAGTATTTTTTCAGCTGCATAATTAATTCTTTTTCTTGAAGGATGAGTAGAAAATGGATGTAAGGTAAACTTTAGTTATTTATCTTTCTGCGCTGAAGATGGCTAAGAATGTTCATTTATTTAGGTATTTTAAAAGGCTGTGATATTGTGTATGGCTTATATTGGTCTAGGTCTATTTTAAGAAGCCTGTCATGTGTTCTTGAACAAATTTCCACGCCTGACATTGTTTTCAGCAGGAGGTAGACATCTAAGGCACTGAGATCCAAGTCCTGTTAAATGTCTGACTTCTACTGGTGCTCCTGTTTTTGATTATGTCATTAACTCTGCTTGTCCTTATCCAGACTTACCAGTAAAAACATAGAGACATAAGAAAAGATATTTGGAAAACACTAAAATGCAAATTATAGTAGTGAGGAAAGCTATTTTGAGATGTTACACACTATATTTTGGGAAATCTCATTTTTGCCTGTTTACAATTGTCTAACCTTCTATTTGGATAACATGTCAAATGAATCTGAGATTTAATTGTTTTTTAAATAGAACAATAAATCTATTTTCATGTTATTTTTGTTTTTTTCCTTGAAGACCTGGGAAAATGTGTTTAAATTTATTACAAGATTACAGCAAATTGTGACCTTTCCTGAAGCATTAATTCTCTTGGACAAAACATCAGGTTTACTTTGATGAAATTAACTTCTTCAAAATATGTAGGTCATAATAAAAAAATGGAGTATTTTTTTATATAAACTCACCTTTCTCAGGTTTATAGTTACCTGTATAGACATGTTTTTCAATATCCTGAGGCACTGTCAGCAGTGACTAAGTTACAGGGGATTTGCTCATCTATCTGTAGTTCAATAACTTTTAGACTTAACAAGAGGGGGATTTTAGTTTTGGTTTTTTGGTGGTTTTTTTTTTTGTTTTTTCTATTCTAGGAGATCCCATATGGTCTTTTAAAGGCTTGAATTACTTAAATAACTGATTATTAATTTTTCTACAGAGAACCTGGAAATGGCATTGATCCTTGGTTGAAACCTCCACTCTCCAAATAGTAAAACCCTTGGGGTTTTGTTACTTTAGGATTAAGGTTTCCTTACTATCTGAGTTCAAAAGCCTGAATCAAAACACACTCATATGAATGTGATTAATTTTCTTGTTGCATGTTACCAGTGGGTTTCATGTTATCAGAAAGACTCTTTTGTTGACTGGGAAACAGACAAATCTCATATAGTCTGAAGAAGGAAAATGAGATAGGAGACACCTCTTTCTCTCCAAAACCAACATCAAAATCTTAAGGAAACTTCTAACAGGGAAAAGATTTAGAGTATAATGTTGCATTTTTATTTGCTTGCTGAATTGGGTGTTTAGGGAAGCAATGATTTACTCCGTAGGAATTTTTTAGACATCTCCATTTCACTTGGGTTCTGAGTTCCAGTTACAATTTCTAACTGCAGATTTTCTTTTCCTATGAGTCCAAGTTCCTGCTTTGCTCAAAAATGCTACTGTTCAGTTAATTCATGAGTTGCTGCTGAGATGGAAGTTTGGGTTGAGATATATCTGTCAAACCACATGGGGAAAAAAGCACATTTTCCCTCCTCCTCCTTTTCTTCTGGTTTTGCATTAAGTTTTTAAAAGCTGACCAAACTCCTCTGAGACTGCAGGTAGTCCCAGATACTTCCTGTGCAAAAAGGGGATCCAAGCAATGCATACATCTTTTCTTTTAGGCTGCTCAGTCCCACTTTCAAGAGGTGATTTCACATCTGAATAAAGTATAAGAATCTCCTGGAGACTGCAGAATAAAGTTAGGAGAAGACTGGTAAAGAAAGAGATATGTAGATCTAATCTATGCTGACTTTACTAGCAGTGTCTACTGCCTGTAGATGCAGTTCATCCTTGCCAAGAGATTCTTTTCCCACGTTGTTCAAATAGCTCAGTTACTTCTCTAAATACACTATTAAACATTGTCTGTCTGGACTGAAAAGCAGGGGGGCTTTGGGGTGCTGCTCTTCCTTTCCGACTTCTTTGTGTCCACCTGCTTGGTTTTCTTCATTTATAACTTGGAGGGGAGAGGAGAGAAGGGCCAAAAAATTGTACCTGGGTCACAGCTTAAAATGGAATTAAGGACACGATAATTGCATCCACAGTATAAATCATAGTCTGTATTTGCCTGCAGGACTTTGGCATATAAATATTTGAGTATATTTATATACTTTTACACTGATGTTATGCCAAAACTTTCACCACTACAGTAAACATAGTTTTGAGTCCTGAGCATGGAGGTGGACAAATAATGCCTTACTGGCAGATGAAAAAAGAACAATATTAGAAAAGTATATTTGGACCAATGACTAAATCTAACAATGCCATATGTTATTTGACAAATAATAAATCCTCTCACCAAAAACAAAGCCCAAGAAGTTGATAAATGAGCACTTGCTTTTCTGAGTTTTTTACTCAGTCAGAACCATACCTTTGTCCATACAGTAATAGAGACAGTAACAAAGAGTGACTATTAAGATAGACATTTTCTTAACCAGCTGTGGGATGTGGGAAAAGGTAAAGCAAGCAACCAAACAACCATGCAGAAAAACTTGCATATAGGCACACCTTTCTTTAAACTGTTGATGATCGTGACCCGATTGTTAAAATGCCATAACAAATGTGCTCCATTTAAAATCAGGAATTTTTAACTGGATGGTTTTCAGCTATCCTCCATAGCTATTATTGCCACATAACTTTCCTAGTGTGCTGTTTCTACATGCTTATTTATGCAGGCAGAAACTTCAGTGAAGCTGCGAGCAACTTCGCTAAGTATAGGAAACTGAGGGTGTAGGTCAGAAAATGTCTATTTGAATAATAAAAATATGGTCAAGATGTGCACTCTCTTGGGTGAGTGCATTTTATTCCCTCCTGATATCTCTACGGTAAAAGAAAAAAATAAAATAAGGTATTTTTCATTCAGGGCATTCATTTACAAATATTTTGAGAGTTTTGCCTGAACAGGTTGTGTGAATTCTCCTAATCTTGTAGGACTTCATTTTATCCTGGAAACTCTCTTGGAGAGTCACATATAATTCTTTGATTTCTCCTCTTTGCTGAAGTGTTCAGCCATTGCAGTTTGAGCTTATGCCAACGTAGATGAAAGGTTTATATTCTTTAAGGTGTGCTGTGCAGCTGCTTAAGGCATGACCAGCTTAACCAAATAAAGAGCTAGATTTCAAACATTTTAGTCTTGCAAGAAAGAAGGAAGAGTAGTTCACAGTTGAGCACTGAGTTTTCTGAAGCAAGCAGGTTGAGACTACTCTATCTGTATGATCACAGGAATGCTTACCCCTGCAGCACAGTTTTGTTTCCTGTTGCATATTAATTCCTTGCTCCCTGCCATGTGTTCCTGTATTTATTTTTCATGGCAATTCTGAACATGAAGGCAACATTTGTTTGGAAAACTAAAAACAAACTGAATTGGCTACTGGAATATTTAACATTGTCGTTTTAAACAGGTACATAGCTGTTTTGTCTTACTTCCCAGGATTTGTGTTTAGCAAGCCAGGCTCTCACTTTTATAATTTAATTTTTATCAGAGCAAGTGCATCTGTCATGTTGGAAAATAATTTCATCTTGAGATTTGAAAACTTTGCTATATTCCATCACATTATTTTCATGGCACTAGATCAAATTCTTCCTTCTAAGAGCTTTTATCACAGTTGTCATTGGCAACAGAAACCATGGTCTTTAATCAGTCCTTCCAACTGCTGTGTAGTAAGTAGCTGGAATGGACATATAATTTAGACATGAGTAACTCAAGCAAATGTGATAAATGAACTGTTGATCTTGAAATCTTTATTGGCAAATGTACAAGTTTTAATTGAGATGGGATGAGTAGGAGCACATAAAATGTGAGTTACTGTGGAAGCTCAATCTGAACTTGAAACTAAACTCAGTAGTTTCAATATTCCAAAAATATTTCTCATTTCTATGCCCTTTTATATATTTTTTCTTGTGATATAAAGCTTGCTGAGCTCTAGAACAGCACAGGGGCAGTGTAAGTATTAAAGAACTAGGAAATATAGAAATGAAAATTAGTTCATGATTAGTATAATGTTGAAGTACAAACCTTAAAATGTTCAGCAAACAGAAGGGAATTTTCTGCACTGATAGTTACATTTGAATGGCCAGAATTAAAAAAAATAGGAAACCCTCTATAATTCATCTAGTTCCTTATTTAATGCATGTAAAATATTCTCCTGAAGAGACAATTTCTAAAACTAAGTTTCCTGCTGTAGAATGAGTTTCACAAGTATCAGAGATGCAGTGAAAAGAATATGCTAAGAGACAAAATAAACTGTCTTGATTTTGCAAAGCATGAAGCAAGGTACAAAGAGATTTAAACCTAAAATTGTCACATTCTCTAATTTTTTATGTTCTTTTAAATGCCCAAATTACTTTGTATAATTTAATTTTTTTTCTTATGAAAATTTACTTCCTAGTGTCTTTGGATGTACCTTTTTGCATGATCAGCATTTCTGTAAATCTGGATCTCAGTAAATGGATGCACATAATGTCCAGTGATCAGCTGTGAGTTCAGTTTGCTGAAGAGAGCTCCAGGACTGAGGAGATAAAGACCAAATCAGTCAGGTCTTTGAGGAAGGCGCTGAACTGCCTTAGCCATACCACCATCCTTCTGTCTCCTGCAGTCCTGGAACTCATTTGGTGCAAACATTCCTAAGTCCTGTAACCGAGGGTGCAGTTATCCTACTGCAATGGGTGACTCCCAGGAGATAAATCTTTCCATCTGGTGCTTGGAAGAAGTCAGACTCCCTCTGGAATGAGGGAGAGGTGCAGAAAAACTGAATGATACCTCAGTAGAGTTGAATGCAAGAGTGGGAATAGCAGAAGCTGTAAGAGATTGAAGCAGGGAATTGATGAGATGCAGCATGGAAGTAGTCTGAAGTTTGGTGATGTTTTATATGGAAGTGAAAAGGGATGTTTCAGCTAACAAAGTGTAGCAGCCTACTTGCTGTTTCGCCTGTCTTCTAATCTTATCTCTCAAAAGTAGATAAGTTTTAGTTTCATTCTGTATTCATGGGAAGTGCAATGCCCACGGTCAGGAGGTGAACCCAGGTGTCCTGAGTTTTAGCCCAGAGTTCTGTCTGATGGAGCACAGTTGGGAGCCACATACAGATGATTAGTTGCCTATCTACTAAACAGTAGTTGGGCTGGCAGCCCTGTAAAACTGTGCTGTTATTCCAGGCTTAATTATCGGTTTGACATAATGCTACTGAATGAGTGTAAACTTCTAAAAAATTAGAGATTTGCTGCATTATGCACTGTACTTTCTCTGTTAGTGAGAATTCAAATTCAGAATTTTGTAATTCAAAGCAAATTATAGAACAGACACTTGGTGTACAGGGACAGTTCCAGATGACAATTAATGTACTGTCTCATACATGCTTTTTGAGTAACAGTAAAGTTGAGAGCCTGTAATCGTTAAGGAGGTACACTGTTCAAAATCCAGATGAAGAGATAGATTAGCACTGTCACTTCATTGATTAGTACTCCCATTTGTTTGAATTTCAATGCCAAAACGCAATAGATGACATGATGCAAAGAGAACAGTGCATTGTAGTTGCTGTAGTTGTGATGTCTGACTTTATGCAGTTATACAACAATGTTCTAGTACCCAAGAAATTCTGCAGTGTAATTCAAATGCTATAAATTGATCTGAGTTCATTGTTTCTTCTTATGGCGAGGCTGCTCAAAATGAATGCTAAAACATTTTGGAAAGAATTTCCCCAGTAATTGGTTTATTGTGTTTCTGTTTAAGTGCAGTTTACTGAAGTATTCATCTAAAGGAAATACTGCCAATCTCTTCTGATGTGTACATTAATTTATTTTAGTGCACATTAAGGAAAATATCTTGTCACCCAACTCTCTCTGAGTGGCATGATATGCTTTGAGTTTGCAATATATCTGTTTGGAATAAAACAACTCCCATTCATTCTGCATTTTCAGTGTACTCAATTCCACATGTAGCACCTATATAAACAGCCTTAAAATATTGCCTGAACTCTCCTTTACGAAGTCATTGGAGCATTATCTTGACGTCCTTGGGACCTCTGTTACCCAAATGACATAATAACCAGAATAGCCCATCTGTTGAACCTGGCTTATCTAGGACGCGCTGTGGGCAGTTTCAGCCAGCTGAGATTCCCAGCTACCTTGTGAGGAGAAATGAAAGAATGTGGCTGCTTGTAGTATTTTGTTTTACACATTTTACACCAGATTCATTGGACTTAATTGCTGTCAATACTGATGCAACCAAGAATTTTGCAGCTGCCCAAGCATCAGGTTTGAACCAAGGGATTACAATGTTTGGTGTAATGTCCTACAAAGGTCTGCAGTGGAGCTGTTGCCAGAAGCCTTCTTGCTAGACCTCATTCTCAAGGAATAGCCTCAAATAGCAAATTAGTGCTGCTGCTTGCAGTCTTCATCCCAGATCTCTTTGAGAAAAGAGGCCAATGATACCAGATTCCTGCTCTGGCCATCTGAGGGAAGCAGTGCCTGGCAGCCTGAATATCTGGGATGGCTGCAGAGACGACTTCCCCAGGTCTGCTCTGATGTATGCTCAGCTGGATGGCAGCCTGGCTTCCCTACCTGTCCTGGACCTGCTGCTTCTGCTGAGCTGCCACCTGTCCTGCTCCTCAGGGCTGCTCCCTCATGAGGTGTGGAAAGGCTTCATATTTCATCCATTTCCAGGCCTTGCTTGTTTGCCTTTTCATACAGAGATTCTTATGCAAGAAGGCAAGCAAATGTTTATGCACATAAAAACTGATAGTTCTAAATGGTTTGGGTGTTTTTAATTTTTTTTTCTGCTTTGATAAATACTTCAAAGCAACAGAAATATTGGTGTTAATTTTCTCTAAAAGTCTTGGTCTTCCTGATATGCAGGAGCTCCATAAATTTATTGAGCTCTCTGGTTGGAAACACCAGACCTTTTTGTGGTGCCACAGTGAAAATTTCTTCATTCCTGTGCAGGATTCAAATGTGTGACAAGAACTCATTTCAGCAAAAGAGTGTTAGTGAAAGTGTAAAAATCTGCCAGCTTTTGCAATTATATTTTCACCAGCACTTTCATCCGTGAGATTGTCTGGTTTTGGTTTTGGCTGGGAGGATTCTTATCTTCCCACTATTCTGCAGCCCTTAATATTGCTCTGAAGCCTACAAAGTTAATAGAACATTTATCACAGGGCAGGACATTATTACTTTTAATTCCAGTCCCAGTTGTTCTCTCTTGGATCTTCTCACCAGGAAAATTACTTGCATACTAGTTTAGTGTAGCATTTTAATGGATTGCCTCCTTCTACCTTTCTCCCACCTTCTTTATTTCCTTCCTGAATTTCTTTTATCTGCTCTTGTTTAGCTGGCTACTCTTCTCACAAGAAGGGCTATTTTTTAAATGAAAATCCATAACATGTAGAGACAGTAGCTTGCAATTTGTAATTTAGGCAGAATTAATTCCATTCCCATTAACTGTGAATGGGTCTATCATGCATGTGTAATTGAACATAACTAGATCAGAGGAGCACTATTAAGTTTACATTCCTTTTAGGTTTTGAAAGAGATCACAGCAGTATTAAAATTGTCGTTTCAAAAGCTAAATAGAATAGCTATTAATCCATTTTGTATATTAATAAAGAGACAAACACCCTTGGTCATGGTTCTGTTTTCATTTTCATTAGCTGTTATATGAGATTTCTTTCCTATTAACAAAATGTCTTTTTTTTGTCTTACTTGAAATAGCTCCTTGCAAGTCTTCTGTATTCGTGGCAGAGGTTATTTCTTGCCATTTCAATTTACAGCTTTTTAAAATAACTAGTCTGCAACAGCTGCTATGTTGTTGACTCTTCAGGTAGCACGATAAATTGCATTTTGTGTCTGAAATATTCCTATATCTATTTTAAAAATTCATGCTGTTTCACAGACATTTGTGAAGTTCAGTATGTTCTGAGAGGTTTTTTAATCAAAGCTAAACACTCATCCCTCTGTCCTCCATTTGCACACTTGTCTGTTAGCAGGACAGATTAAAACATTGCAATGTTCATAGCATAATGTGAAATCCTTTTGCTATTTTCATTCTTCTCATTCATATATTGTGGTTTCATTCCTTCCTGAACAAACTTATTTTCCAGAGCTACATATACTACTTGTGTAATGACACAAGGGCCATTCTGTTAGAAAATGCAATCTTTCAGATTGTGGTTTCAGCAAAGGAATGAATTTTACTGGCCACCCAAATGTAATACATCTGTTGTAGTGCATCTGTGTTTTATTTATCAAGGAGTATTGGAATGGTTCAGCACTTAGCTGCAGGGCTTTTAGTCTCAGAACAATTTGTGTATGTGGATACAGTGATGAAGTCTAAAGGAGAGCAATGGCAGGGCGCACTGGACACCACAATCACAAGCATCAGAAGCAATTGTGTTTTGGGAGAAGAAATGGATGTCATACTTTACTTAGAATGTTGTTGAGAACTAGTTTTTATAACAACTGATTAAGAATTCCATCCTAAATTAACACACAGCAATCAGAACTCAAATCTCAGAGTCTTAATGTGCTGCTGCCCATGAGTTAGATCTCAGCCAGGCTGAATCAGGGAGAGGAGGTGCTCCAGGCACCAGGTAGGAGATTCTCCCACAGCCCCGGGCACAGACCATGGGGAGGCAGCTGTCCCCCTGCAGACTGTGGAGTTCCAGAGGGCAGCAGAGATCTACCTGCAGCCCTGGAGTGTTGTCATCTTATTACAAGGGTTCCATGCTGTTGTCTCCGTATCTCAAAAGTTTCATGAGTTCTTGGTGTTTCTCATGGGCAACTCCTTAGAGCACTGACTCTTTATTCTTCACAAAGCAGCCAACTGACCCCAGTTCCCCCCTCAGCCATACACCCCACTCTTTCATAGCACTCTTCTTCTCACTGGTTACAGCTGTGGCCTGTTAAAGTCAGGCCTGTTCCTAATCTTTGATAATTGGCCCAGCTGCAAGTCCTTAGGGGTAAGATAACTTCCTACACTACCTTTATTTTCTTATATTCTATCCCCTTACACTTGAGCACTCCGCACCAGAGCAGGTGGATGTTCGAAGGAGGCTGTGGCCCGGTAGGAAGCCCGTGCTGGAGCAGGCTCATGGCAAGACCTGCGGCTGGTGGAGAGAGGAGCCCATGCTGTAGCAGGGCTTTGATGACAGGACTTGTGACCCTGAAGGGGACCCACAGTCAGGCTGCCTGTTCCTATAGGACCGTGCTGCATGGAAAGACACCTACACTGGAAGCAGTTGCTGAAGAACTGCAGCCTGTGGGAAGGACCCACACTGGAAAAGTTCATGGGGAGCTGTTTTCCATAGGAGTGACCCCACGCTGGAGCAGGGGAAGAGTGTGAAGAGTCCTTCTGCTGAGGACAATGGAGAGGGAGAGACAACATGTGATCAAGTGACTACTGTCGCCACATTTCTCTTCATAGAGAAAAGCAAGGCACAATTCTTCCCAAGATTATTTCTGGGTTTTACGTTCTCTGAACCTCAGAGAAAGGAAAAACAATTCTTATCATTTACTGTGTCTGTATTTGTGCAAAAGTAGAATGCAATATGGAGATTGTTTACCCAAAGTGATGGTGTTTTGTTTCCTTGGCCTATCAGGGCCAAGCATGTGTGGGTGTCAGGATTGCTGGCTGACAGTCACGAGATTCTGGGCAGCTGTGTGCAGAGTTGAGCGCTTGGCAGATTCAGTTTATATGTAGTGTAATACAATATGGAATAGTACAGCATAATAAAGTAATTAATTAGCCCTCTGATAAGATGGAGTCCTCCTCATCATTCCTCCCTGCCACGGGGGTCCCTGCAAGTACTACGGACTACAGGTCCCATTCCCTGTCCTCCTGCACCAATAGGTGAGAGGTGGTAGAGAAGTCAACAGTGATGTTGAGTCTGGGAAGAAGGGAGTGGTGACAGGAGAAAGAAGTTTTTAAGATTGGGGGTTTATTCTTGTTATCCTACTCTGATTTAATTGGTGATAAATTAAATCAGTTTCCCCAGGCTGCATCTGTTTTGCCTGTAGTGATATCTGGTGCGTAATCTCTCCATGTCTTTATCTGGACCCACAAGCCTTTTGGGGTACTTTCTGTTCCTTGCCCAGCTGAGGAGAGGATGACAGAGCAGCTTTTGGTGGTGAATCATTATCCAGTCAGGGTCAGTTCACCAAAAATAGGAAGGTGCTTACCATTCTTAGAAGCCAGCAATTGTATTTCTCTCCATGTTTCTACCAAAAAATTATCTTGAATTTATTCAGGGTGCTCCTGTGAAATTATATATTCTTTATTTCTAAATTACAAGAGTAAACACCAGTAAATTTAAAAGTGAAATGAAGCACACACTGTTGAAAACGGGCAGAATACTAGTATATTTGAGCAAAAGATCACAGTATAGAAGTGCAGGATTGCAACTAAAATGTAAATCTACCAATTCTAGTTTTATCTCAAATGTATGTTTACTTCACATTTCAGATGCCCCACTTTCTGATTGACTACTGAAAGGAATGATGTATACAGCATATCAATTGTGTCTTAGAAAAGTAATGCTAGTTCTATTACTTGACTGAAGTTTAATTAAAACACTAGAAACTAGTATTTTAGAAATTCCAAAATGAAGTTCCTAAAGACATCCACAAAATCTACATGATAGAGATATTGAATCAAAGATAGCTTAAAAAAGTTTTAATGGCGTATTTTGTACATAAGATGGTATTAAATGGTGAACATTTTGCAGGGAAAGTTGATTAATTCCCTGTGGGGGTTTTCTTTTTATTTTAAATTCTGTAAACTCTCTGCCAGTTGTACTTTTCATTGATTTATTGGCCTGCATTGTTGCTATCATTAACAAAAGACTTTTTTCTACATTAGGAAGCTCAGTTTTTTGTACAAAAATTGAACTCTTTAGTTCTTTGTCCTTTTAAAATTTTTTTCCTCAGTTATACCTTCCCCAACTTTTAGGTGCTGCATTGAAATTTAATGTACATATTGTCTTCACAAACTTGACAAGGCAGAAATATTTGATGTGATGGAACTCCATCCCCCTTTCCCCTTACCCTTTTTTGTTTTTAAGGTCACATCTGACCTAGCCATACCTTTCTGTTGAAAAATATTATCTGCAGCAGCCATTATATGCCCCTTGAAGATGACAGAGAACTGCCTTTCAGCATACAGAGGAAAGAACTGTCTTAACCAATTTTCAGGGCACTGCTTCTACGGTGTTTCTCACCAGGTGTCTTGGTTTTGCTCTGTTAAGTGGTTTGGTTTTTTTTCTCTTCCCTGTTTTCTTAAATGTTTTGCTATTCCTTTTATCATCCTTTTCTGCCAGAGGCAGGGGGGCACTAAACAGCACAGCTCTGTGGATGAAAGCAGATCTGTGTGGAAAGTGCTTCATGAAGTATTGCTTTTGGCTATACTTTTGGGTCCCGCCATGAGTCTGCTTGCTTCTCCTGAGACCTAAATTTGACACTTGCTTCCTGAATATCTGGTTGAGGAAGGTAGCTTTTGAATTTTTTTAAGTCTATTAGTCTATTTTTTAAAGTTAATCAGAACAAGTACCTTTGGTTTGTGTCTCAATTTTTGAAGCCAGTCTAGTTGAATTTTTTTCTTTTTTATTATAGTACCTTCTGCTGCCTTGCTTGTTAACTTTCAGAGGCAGAAGCATTAAATGAAGTCTGCAACTGAGGCATGCTGAACTCATCTATCTTCCTTCCTTCCCTGTCCCATGCTCTTATCTGGAACACAAACAAAAAGAGCAGAAAGAGCAGAACAATTTGAGGGCCCACATACTGGCAAGTGATGAAGACAATTTCTCTCTCTTCTTCTTCAACATTTAGTAGGCATGGAGTTGGAGCTTCTGCTAAGGCCTGCCATGACCTGGGAGAGCACAGTGAAGAGTCTTTGGAAAATAACTGAGGTTGAGATTTAGTCAGAACTGTTGAAACAAAGTCAGGGTTCAAAACCCTCAGAGAAGTTTGGGATAGGAGCCAGGGAGGTGTGCAAATTAGAGTTTAGAAGGGAACGGTTATATAAAAAACCATTTATATTACTTATATATGGAAAAAGTAGGTCTGATTTGGAGGTTTGGCAGTAAAATAAAATGGTTAGCAGGGAGCTGATAGTATTTTGACACTATTGGCAGTACTGAAGTTGTGTTGGGCAGCCTTGTGAAAAACTGTATGTGTGCAAAGCTTTCTGATATATTGGGGCTGGCAGCAGGCCATCCTGGCTGGGACGAGCTACGCCCAGCAGAGCCCATGTCCCTGTGTGTCTCTGTTTGCTGGGATGAACTAAGCCAAATGGAGCCAGTATCCCTGAGTGTCTCTGTTTGCAGGGATGAACTAAGCCAAATGGAGCCAGTATCCCTGAGTGTCTCTGTTTGCAGGGATGAACTAAGCCAAATGGAGCCAGTATCCCTGTGTGTCTCTGTTTGCAGGGATGAACTAAGACAAATGGAGCCAGTATCCCTGTGTGTCTCTGTTTGCAGGGATGAACTAAGCCAAATGGAGCCAGTATCCCTGAGCGTCTCTGTTTGCAGGGATGAACTAAGCCAAATGGAGCCAGTATCCCTGTGTGCCTGTGCTGCCCAGCGCTGTTAGCGAGGTAAGCAGGTAAATCTACTCCCTGCATTTTGGCTGTGGTTTGGTGGTGAGCCTGGTTACCTGTGTGTGTGGATTCACACAGCATCCCCAGCTGCTGCAGGGGTGCAAGGGAAGAGTTGGCCTCCAGTGGAGAGCCCCAGTGCAGTGGGGCAGGATGTGGAGGTGGGGAAAGGCAGCCCTTCCAAGGCCCGGGTGGTGAACAGGCAGGGAACAGGCAGCCTCTCCATCCATGACAACCACACTGGCCCAGTGACCCAGGCCAAAGCACCTCCCAGCTTGGTAGTGCCCCTACATCTCCACAGGCAGCTGCTCCCACACTTCCAGAGCCTGTTGGAGCAGCAGGCAGTGAAAGGTTCATCCCTCTGGCCCTCTTGTTCCTACCAGGGCTCAGCAGCCAAACCCCGTGTAGCCTCCAGTGTGCTGCTTATGCCTCTCTGCTGTGTTTTGTGACTCTTCCACATGGACTGGGATGTCACACTCACGCACCCAGAACACCCTGGGTCTGGCCCGCCTCCCTGCTGTTGTCCATAGTTTACAATGCCCATGAAGTGTACAAATGCCCTCTACATAAGGCTGTGTGGGAAAAATCTCTAGAAGAGTGAAGAGATTTTAAAAATAAATAAATAAAAGGAGGAATAACAAGATTTGGAGATTCCATTACTTAAAAAAATACTTCTAAGTCTTGAGTAGAAATGTTCTTTAGGACTGCAGAAAATGCTGTCTAAATAAATTGTGCTGATTGCTTCTCAGGCATTTTGTGTTCTTCACTCTGAAAGAGGTTAATAGACTGAAGGATTTTTTCTGAGCTTCATCAGAACTAAGAAATCCTATGGGCCTTTACATGTGAGAAGATTCATATCATAATTATTTTTATATGCCTCTGGGGCTTTTTTTTCCCCCAACATGTTTTTCTTTGTGTCCCTACTCATTCGTAGGGGCAAAGGGTAGACACATTTACAGAAAACCCAATATTTCCCCCTTAACAGTGGTACCCATAAAATAAGATTTCTGTTTGTATGCAATATTTTTATGTGTGTGCTGCTCTGAAACACAGCAAAGACCTGACTTGTTGATGATGGATTTTGACTTCTGAAATGCGTGTCTTGTATTAGTCCTGCATAGATGTCTTCCTTCAACAATTCTGAATCATATTAAACACTTGGGTGCTGAAGATATACTTAAATTTCCATTAGAGACTATTTAGTGTCTACCATAAGGTTCTTATGTGGTTTGCCGAGAAAATCTTCATGTGAATTATACCTATGATATTGTGTAATTCACTATTTTCCTAGATGCAATTCTGCTGAAACACCATAAAATATAGTTATTTTTATGATTTAGATTTTAATCTTGGTATTTTTTCATTTATATGAAAGTCTCACCTTAAGATACTTCATAATAATTTAATTGCAGCTATTAAAATGCATTTTGCTAAATATAATTCCTGTGCTTTTGTCATAACATATTACCTTTTTCTGTAGTCAGGGTTCTCTTAAATTGCATTTTCTCTGTATTTTGTTTAGGGAGAAATCTTACACTCAATTGTAGAAACTGTTCTTCCTGTGTTTATCTGTACTGTGAATTCTTGAATCAGTCTCCTCTTTGAGAAGAACATCAAAAGCTTAGACCTTGCTTAACTGATTCCAAGTCTGTTTCTAAGGAGAGAGAAGTCTGTTTCTGATTTTGGTCATGTTGGTCTGAATAAGGACCTCTTTCATCCCAATCAGTGATGCAGCTAAAGGGAGGATATGCTAAACTAAATGAAAATACTATCAAACCATAGGTTTCCTGTCTAGTAGTTATTTGTACCAGGTAAATCCAAGATTTTTCTCATGGGACAGTGTAATTATTTTATTAATGGATTGCTTGGGGGTTCTATGAAAGATGTGGTAAAGAGAAACTAGAATTAATGAGGGGAAAAAAATAGTTTGATTGTTTAAGGCTGACAAAATGATTTACTAAAATTTAGGTAGTATATTAGAGATTTCTGTTGTCTTGTGCTGTTTTGGGGCAGTTAAGATACAAGATAGACTTTGTGTGCATTTTTGGCAGTGCTTTGTTGAGAAACAGGATTCCTGTGCTCCAGTGAGACTATATCTGAGGATTTCCAGTGGTATCATCCAGCCACAGTGCTGACTCTCTCATCAGTCTTTGTACTCTGTGTTACTGTTTGCAGGATTCTGCTGCACCTGGCAATGAACGAGGTTATGCATTAACTTGTTTCTTTCTATTATCAAGAAAACAATTCTTAAAGTTACGCTGTGGAACAGGAATTTATTGTCAATAAATTTACAAGATGCTATCAAAAGTAATTTAGCAGAGAGAAAGTGGCCTTTTTAGAAGGTGTTTATAATTTTTCTTGACAGCAGCTTCCCCTCTATGATGCAGCTGGAGTAACAGTAAATGGGCTTTATGGAGATCTACAGAGTAGAATGACAGTAGGACAGAGATTTGCTAGATGAAGCAAAGGAAGGCATTCCTGTATGCCACAGAACATGGAAATTACTCCCCAGAAAACCTGCAGACTTAGAGGTGAATCTTGGAAGATGCTGAGGATTCTCTCAGAAGTGCTGTCAAGCTCCTTTCTGTCCTATTAACACTCCTTGGTTTGGTCTTTGGCTGTGCTCTAAGCATAGTCAAAGCAAGTCTTAAACTTGGTGTGAGAATTCCTTTGTGCACTAGGAAGTATTTGATTGACATAGTGACTTTAGCAAGTCTCTTTCCTTGAGATACCATCCAGATTATGGGTGCCCAGTAGGAACATTGATATATGAACTTTGTTCTGGCCATTTAGTTGATGATGAACAATGTCTTGTGAAAGTTGTTTCCTCACACTCACAAAGTCTGTTTTAAGATTTAATTTAAAACATTGGCCCCATACAGTTTCTTGTGTGCATATTGCAATATCTGTACTGTGATGTCAGGGCGGGCCTTATGGGTAATAAATGTAGAGCAGGAAACCCTCAAAACCCTCATTTATGCTTCTCTTAGTGTATTTTGGTTTTCCCTTCAACACAAATCATCTCAGTAATTGCTTTCATGTCTTCTATTAGCTGCCACAGAGCAACTCTGAGTTATATTTTCTAGGTAGTTACAGCTGAGAACCTGTAACTTTGTCAAATCTCTTTTGCTTTTTCCATATACAAAACTTTACTTTTATCTTTAATTTCATTTTTAGAAGTGAATGTTGTTTGCTATGTAACTCTCCAACCTTGTAAGGCAGCTGTGTGAGGACAAAAACAATGCTGAACTGTGTGTCCTTTACAGGGCTTGTTTGGGGGCCATTTTTTCGTATGCAATATTGCAAGCTGTTTTTTAGAATTGTCCTTCCCCTTCAAGGTTCAAATGCAATTTATTTAAGAGACCCTCTGCCCCATCCCTCTTGAGGCTTGCTCTCCAATTTCCTAACCTCAGTGTTAAATAATTAGTTTTGGAAGGCTGAGCAGAAAATAAAACTAAATTAATATATGCATTTGAATGGTAGCTTTGTGCAGTTCCTCTTCTGCAATTAGAAAATTGTCTCGAGTGCTGGTCTACCAAAGGTAATTATGAGCAAAAGGTTGAATTCTCTTTTTTAATGAGTTCTGCCTGATGCTGAGAGGAAAATCTAGTCTGGTGCAGAGTATATTCAATAGTGTTAATTAAACCATTCCTCCCACTTACTTTAAGTCAAATTAGTTTGATCCAATTGAGAAACTAATGTTTCACTGAGGCAGGTCTTTAAGACTTAACAGAATAGTTCCATATTACCTTAAATGAGAGGGCTTTTTTTTGTGAAGGGACTACCAATCTCCATTCAGTGAAATATAGTTTTTCTTCTTTTCTTTTTCTTTGTGTTATAAGTGAAACACTTGAGTAGCCTCTGGTACTCAAGTGTGGTGATGCCAATTGGAATTCTGTGTGTGTTGCATTTTCCCCCATTTTTGCATAGAATAACTGGTTTTTATTTTATTAGAAGGAAAATGAAAAAAAAATCAAGCACTTTTGGTGCTTGTTCCTAACTCAGAGGCATGACTTTTTTTAATCTACTTACAGGAAAGTAATAAAACTTTATTATCAGAACTTCAGGAGATGACTTATTGAAGGCATCACCCTGAAAACTCTTCAGGTTGTTAAGGACCAGAAGTTAAAATGCTTAGAAGTGTTGGGGTTTTTTTTTTCCGAGGTGTTAAACCCAGTCGTGTACTGCTTACTGAATTTCACCAGTTCGATGGGATTATGGACCATGAAGTATTTTTCTGTTATGATTATAGACATATTATCAGGAAGTGGATTGTTCCTATCAGTGTCATGGACAAAATTTGCCTTTATTGCTACTTAGACCTGCTCAGGCATATTGGTTTCAGGCAGGGGTGCTGCACTACTTTTTAAGGTACAGTGTGTTGATCTGGATGTTCTTCTTTGGGAGGACGGGTAATGCTTCTCTTGCTGAAGTTGTATGATTGCATATCCACATAGGTAAAACTACTTCCCCTATGCCAAATATCACTGGAGAAAAACCCTCTGGTGTGACAGAGGGGGGAAATCTTGTACTGCCTGTTCACTTGTGGGACTGACCCCCCGGGCGTGCTCAGTCTTTGGGTACAGTTTGGGCCTGAGGAGGTGCCACTGAGGATCTCTGTCAATGCTGAGGGGGCTTCACATCACTCCAGCTTCTGTTTCACAAAAGCAGGTTGTGAGTGTTCTGTGTGCGTCCTGTGAGCTCCAGCCAGCCTGGACTCCAGGGCTGGCCAGCTGCTGAGAGAAGCCTTTGAAGACCCCTGGCTTTTGCAAGCTGGACTTTGTGGTATATCTGTGTTACAGCAGCTGCAGCTGGGGTGGATGAGCTGAGTTAGCTCAAAGTTGCTGAGCTCAGGTGCTGCCAATGTTACTGCTGCAGCAGGAAAGCCACACAATGGAAACTGGTTATAAACTCTGCCCACTTGGGTTGGCTCTTTCTTGCTGCGGCTGCATTGTCAGCAGTACAGCACCCAGGCTCTGCATTTTTGACTTATCAGGAATGTTTTTGTGAGCTGTGGTTACAGCAGTGAATGCCAGACACTCTGCTCCTTGAAGGAGCAGTGCAGTGTTGAAATGAATATGTGCTAAAGAATAAAGAGCACTGGAGAACTAATTCTGGAGTAAGGACAAACCAATTGCATTGGTGCTACCTGATACCATCTGTAGCTTTGATATCCATTGTGGTTCTGTGCCACTGGAGAGTGTAATGCTGATTCTTGTTTTGAACAGCTTTCCTCAAGATTCCTGTGCCTATGGTAGAAAATAGAAGGGACCATACTGCATTTATGCATTCACAACACACTGTCCCTGACCTCTCTTATCCTGCAGACTGTACTTAATCTCCCACTGTCTGGGAGAATATTAATTACCAACTGTTGATGGAGTATACCTGTTAGCAATTAAATGTTATGGATGAGTGTAGGCTGGTATTTGAGCCCTTGCCTTGCCTTGAATTTATTGATATAGGCACATGCAGTTAATTCAGTACCTTTTTACGAGTTCTGAGTATTCTCTATGAGTTCCCAGGATTTTTCTATAAACTATTTTATAATTCCACCACAAATTGGCTTTTTTATTCCTATTTTCTCTCAATATGTTGCTTTATATACTGTTGAAGTCAGCATGACTGAATGGCTGCAGCAGCAGTACTAAGTAGCTCATTAGCTTTATAAATATGAGTGGCTTGATTTAAGTGTAATGATTAAAAAGAAAACTGTTTTGCTGAAGGAGATAAGGTGGGTCCCACAAATTATGTGGTTTACATACCAACTTAGTTTTTTTAATTACTTGAAATCACTGACCAACAGCAAGAAAAAGCACTTAAGCATTTGGTGTAATACTGGCATATGCAGATATTAAATAATGTGCATGGTAGGAGGCAGGCTTTTTAGCTGAGAATTTGCCAGGACAGACATCAAATCCAGGGGTTTCCTTTATAGTCAGGAAGAAGAAACCAAATACTGCAAATTGATTTGCATTTATTTTTATTTAGTTTATTTTTGTTTGGTGGCAGTCCCTTTTCAGTCTGGTTAAAAAAAATCTTGCATGGGAGAGCTGCCAAAAAGTTGACAGATTAATGCTCATGATTCTTTTCTCAACCAATGATTCTTTCTTTGAACAAATATTAGACTCTTTTGGAGCTCCTGGGTTGAAGGTGCCATGACAGTAAAAACAAAAATATGTTAATACATTATAGAAGGGAAATGGCATTTCTAGCTGTTCTCTGATTAAAGTTTAGGCCACATTCTGCCTATAGAAAACTGCCTTTCCATGTTGGTTTGTAACTCAGTAAATGCTTGCTGCTCCTGAGTAGGTGAAGAATTGTCATATACAATTTTAATTGCAGGTAGTATGAAGGGAGATATTACAGTTTTGGGTTAGTCCTTACTCTTATTGGTTACATTTATTCAAGAAACTTCATGAACATACGACATATTCCATAACTCTTCTAAGCTTTATTCTAAAAAGCTAGTTGCACTTGTCAGTGTGACTTTTTTCAAAGCTTTTCACAAAATCATTAAAATTTTGTTTGGACATGGCCTCTGAAGGCCATCAAGTCCATGCTTCTGCTTGAAGCAGGACTGTTAGTAAGTCTAGATCTGTTTTGTCTGACAACCTTGAAAACCTGGAGAAGCTTGGGATCCCACCTATGTGAATAATATGCTATAGTGCCCAACTATCTTTCTAGTGAAGAATTTTTTCTCAATGTCCTTCAGTCTTCCTAACTGCAGCCACTCCCTGTTGGCCCTTGTTTTGCCATTGGCCATATCAGATGAGAGGTTGTCTCTGTGGTCACTGGAGCTGCCTCTCAAGGAGATGTGGGCTGTTGTTAGCTCTCCCTCTTTGCCAGGTTGAACAAGCCCAGCTCTCCCAGTCTCTTCTAAGGGCCCAAGTGATGGCCATCCTTACAGCCTTCTGCTGGACCTTACTCAGCCCCTCATCATCCTCCATGAGGTGCAGAGCCCCAGGTTTCCAGAGCACAGCTTTCCAGACATGATCTCTTCAGTGCAGGAGCTCCCTTGACCGGCTGCACCTTCCTCAGTGTGGCCCAGTGTTGGCTTTCCAGATTCCCAGGGAGACTGCCCCATGGCTCATATTCACATTGGCACCTGCTATGGTCCCTGGCACCTTCAGCAGGGCCGTCAGTCAGTACTTTCCAGCTGTACTTGTGTGTGAGGTTATTCTTCCCCATGTGCAGAACATTGCAGTTCTGCTTATTAAGCTTTGGGAAATTCCTCCCGCTCTAGTTCACAGGTTTCTCAAACTGCTCTGAATTAAGACTCTACCGCTCAATGTTTCAAGTTTTTCTCCATTTGGAGCTGTCCTTGCATTTTCTAGTAAGGGCATTCTTCCTTATGACCCAGGTAGCTGATGAAGAAGAGGAACAATGTCAGACCCAGAATAAACTCCCTGATTTTCATTGTGTTATTGACTGCTGTCTGGACTTTGAGCCATTGATTACTGTGAGCTCGCAATGTCCAGGCAGTTTTCAATATATCTCAGAGTTCAGTCAGCTCATAGTTTCTCAGCTTTCTGAGCTTCTGTGTCAAATTGTGTCAAAATTCTTATGAAAGCCAAAGTGGATCATATCCAGTGCTCTCCCCTGGTCCAGGGGATGCAGCTCATCATTTCAGCATAGAAGGCAATTGGGTTGGTCACGGATGATTTACACTTGGTAAATCTCTGCTGATTATGCACAACATCATAATTTTTGTCCTTCACATTAAATTTTCTTCAGATTAAATTTTTGTCCTTCACATACTTGAAAATCTATTTTCCTTTATCTTAATATGAGTTAGTGGAAAGAGCATATAATCTCTTTGAGACAAAGGTACATGAATGCAATGTTCTACTGGCAGCAGCAGAGGTATTTCATGTCCAGATGAGAGAAGCAGGGATAAGCTGCTTCTTTGGTACAGATAACATCTATTTCAATGAGGAAGAGAGATAACTGCATATATGCTAGAGATTAGTCACTGTTTTGCTAAGGTAAGATTTATCCAGGAATAAAGTGACACCTTAGGAAACTTAGCTTTGAAGAGAGCCATAGGAGTTACATAAAGTCTTTATTTATAATTCACTTAGGAAATATTATACTACATGGTAGATACAGAAGAATTCATTGACATCTCAATTATAATTATAGTCCTTGAGTTGTGAAAGCAAAAGAGTAAGTCTCCAGATCTTTAATAAGAACAATGATAATTTTCTCTATTTTAGGTGAAATATTGGCTAACGATCATGAAATTAAAAGTTAATCAGTTGCTAAGTAAATAATTTGGCAGTTCAGGTGAGAAAATGTAAATCTTTTTGAGGGAGAAATATATTTTCTCAAGATATAGAAAGTTGTAATTTTATTCTGTAGTATATTTAAAATTCACCTTCCCGAGTAACTTTCATGAAACTCCGAAGTCCTTCCTCCATATTGTTTAATTAATGATTTTTTACTTCCTCCTATGCCTGCATTACGGTGAGCAGAAACTATCATTCTGAATGTATGAAGACAAATGCACAAATGGGTATCAATTCCCAGGTAACATTTCAAATTCAAAAAGTCTTGATCGACTCTGCTATTAGAGCACCTGACAATTCCAGCCTGGGAATTATTTCCAGTTGCTCTACTCAACATAGCTACATATGCTGCATATATGTTTCTATGAGTTAAAAGAAAGTAAACCACTGAAAGTTTGTCTGAGACCAGTTCCATTTCGTTTTCCATGTGTCTTTGCTTTTCCATGTGTTTGCTTTAATCATCTTCTCTCAGACTTCCACACTCCTGAGACTTCACCAAGTTTTTTAGGAATTCTTAGTGTATTTTTGCTGCTCTTCAGATGAGACAACTGATTGATTTCCATGTTGGTATTTGCAGGTAAAGAAGTCACTGGACGCTGTTGCATTTGTTTTATTTTGGTTTGTTTTAAATATGGGTTTCTAAAGAGGAGAGAAATTCCCTTTAATAGCATATGTTGCTTTTCCTGGGAAGCCTGGTGTACCTGACCCAACTTGAGCAGAAGGATTTGACCAGACATCTTGAGAGGTCCCTTCTAACCTTTTGCAGTTCTGTGATTTAGCTGTGATTACCAATTTTCATTAGTCATAGAGGTTGTATGATGTAGCATATTCTGGAAAAATTGTGCTTGCATGGAGTCCAAAACCCTAATGCAAAGAGATTTTGAGGTCTTCTATTCTGGATAGAAAATATAATCCCAGCATGACAGGATAATTGATTTTGGAAGGAACTAAACAGGTGTCTCTAATCCAACCTCATGTTCAAAGTAGGATGAGCTATGAGATCAAACCAGATTACTTAGAATTTTATATACTTTGTATACTTAAAAATCTCAAGGAGGGAGACTGCCCATCTTTTCTGAGTAACCTGTTCCTATGACTGCCTGCCCTTGTGATGAAAGATAAAATCCCTTCAGTCAGTCTCAGTCTCTCATTTGAAATGCTTGCTGTGTCTCTTCTTCTCATCATGCATCATTTTGAAGGACCTCTCTCCATTGTCTCTGTGACCTCTGTGTAGATATGAGAAGGCTGCAGCTAGATTCCTCTGAAGCTTTGTCTCCAGGCTGAGCAAGCCGAATTAGCTCAGTTTCTAATAACAGGGTGAATTCTCCAGACCCCTGAGTGTCTCCGTAGCTCTCCAATGAGCTCTGCTGAACTTGCTCCATTTCATCAATGTCTGTATTGAGGGGAGAAATTGGATGCAGTGTTTGAGATGAGGTCTATGAAGTGCTTTTGTCTACTAGCTATGATAATACAGCCTAGGATGCCAGGGCACACGGCTGGCTGGCTGCCCATGGTCCTTTCCAGTACAGCTGTTTCCCAGCCGATCACTCCCCATCTGTTTTGTGCAAGAGCTCGTTTCTTTCCAGGTGCAGGACTCTGAATTTTTCAATTTTGAAATTATAAAGTTCCTGCTAGCCCATTCCTCTAGTCTGTCTATATCCCTTTTAACAAAGACTTGCTCTTAAGCATATCTGCTCTTTCTCCTAATTTGATGCATGTGCCAACTTGATGGAAGTGTGTACAACCACCTGCCTCCAAGTCACTGATAAGTGTATTAGAAAGGACAGGTCCCAGGACAGACCTCTGTGGTGCTCCACTTGTTGCTAACCTCCAGATTCAGTAGGATGGGTTACCTACTGTCTTCTGAGACTGATCATTCAAGCAGGTTTTCTCATATCTAATTGCCTACCAATACAGATCATAACATGATAAATTTCATACAAGATTATTGTGAGAGTCAACAATATCTCTGAACATGAAAGTAAATGACATCCATTGCTCTCTCTTCATCCCCAAATCTAGTAATTTTACCCTAGATGACAATCTACATTAAATAGATGTTCACCTAATGTGACATCTACTTCATGTGCCCGGAAACACTCTTGGAAAAGACTTGCTTTGTGATTTTTTTCCAGACATCAAAATGAGACTTGAAGTTCCCTTACCTTGTGACTTTTTTGAAGAGTGATACAACATTTGCCCTCCTCCAGTCATGCGGGACCACTTGATCTCTATGAGCTTTCAAAGATAATAGAGTGCAGCCTTGCAAGGATACAGCCTGTTGGATCCCATGAGCTGGTGTGGGCTGAATTCTCTCAATTAATCCCTGAGTCCTATTGGACTGCTGGTAGATTTCCATGATCCCTTTCACTAATCACAGAGGTATGGTAGACCTCAGTGAGACAGATGGCATTAAATACATCAATGTTATTTGTGCCTGTTGTTGCTAAATCACCTGTCTCCTTCAGCAGCTCACATATTCCTTGCTCAGCCTTACAGCTATTTTTCTACTTCTAGGCTCCAATGAGACCTTGCCTTTCACTGAAACCACTCTAATCAATGTACTTGTCACGCTAGAAAAATAAATAAATGTGAGGACCTGTAACGAGATGTTACAGGGTCTACAAGTAGCAAGTAAAATTTTATTAGGTAGCTGTGAAACCTGGAAAATTTAAACCAAAAACTGCAATATGCTTCTTGTTTACAGTTCTTTCTGATGGTGTTGTGCAAGTTGTGATCGCTCTAGGGGTGCCAGCAGCCTTGACTGTCCCTGCCCAGCCCTGTCAGTGATGCCACAGCAGAGTCTGGTCTCCAGCTCAATACTGCCCTGCCATGGGTCCCACCAAGCTGGGCCCACATCCCAGCTCATCATTGTCCCATCCCCAGGGAGGTGCCCAGTGCCCAGAGCTGGGGGTTTCCTGGTGCCCTGCTCATGGCTGGGGTGGTGGGATGGGCACACACATGGGCAGCCACTGTTCTTTTGCTGCTCCCTGCCACAAGTTGTATTTCTAGTGGGGTCTTTTGGGGATCCACTCCTATTTTCTTCTACAAGCAATGAATTCAAACTTTTCTGAAAAAAACTATCAGGTTCTGCATCTTGTGTCTCAACAGAGTATTTTGAGGACACTGCTGAAAATATCTTTCAGTTTTGTTTGACAGGTACTTTCTACCACCTGAGGCATGTGCTATCTGTTTGTGTCATGTAGGGAATCTACTGCATTTTGTATTCCTGCTTCTAAGTTTAGCCCTGTGCTGGGAAAGGGATGGAATCTGAACCCAGGAGAACTTGCTGAAAAGCAGCTTTTAATGCATTCAGATCTTAGACTCCCTCTTGACTCCTTCACTTTCTTTGATGATGTCACATGTTTTGCAGTGTTAACTACAGCCCTTGTACTGAAGGACCTTTCCTTAAACAGATCAGCTATCATATTGCCTTTTTAGTACTCATCTCAATCATACAGAGACATTTTAACCTCTGGCAGTAATGATGAAGGCAGATGGGCTGTGCAGCCTGGCCTTTTCAGCTTTGAAAATGCTTATGACCTCTGTGCTGTGACTACCATGCATCTCTCCTGCCCTTCT
Organism: Zonotrichia albicollis; assembly: GCF_047830755.1. NCBI lineage: Eukaryota > Metazoa > Chordata > Aves > Passeriformes > Passerellidae > Zonotrichia > Zonotrichia albicollis. Next base: position 82,768,763 of record NC_133819.1, read on the forward strand.
GATGGCAGTGCTTAACAGGAGAGGGAATAAGGACAAGCCTTGTAGGATACCTCCATTGCACTGTCCTTGAATGCCAAACACTCCATCTTCATCCAAGCTAGATAAAATAAAGGTATTTTTCAATGGGAACCTCTGCTGGGGCTGTTAATTTACAACATTAAGTGATGTGTTGCTCATAGGGTAACTTTGCCAACCATGGATTTGCTGCCTGTGTGCACAAATGGGTTCATGGTTCTTCTGAACTCCATTCATCTTGAGACAGAGGTTTCCTTCTTTTCTTCTCACTTGGCCTGTTTGGTACACTGTGCCTGATTCTGCCCCCTGGAAATGAAATAGATGAAACCCACCAGTACAGAAATCTTTTTACACAGCTTCAGAATAAGGCCTTCCACCTATGACTAGGCTTCTGAAGAAGGATAAGCTGTGTCTCAAAGTCACAATGTCCCTGCAGATTCTATTGATTTCAGCAGTATTTGTGGGTGCTCAGCAGTTTTGTTCTGCGTGCTGACTGTACATGAACGGGCTAAATCACACTCAGCTGCGTAATGAGAGAAGCGATAGTGGCAAAAATCCACAAACCTTTTTGACTTCATATTCTCTTTCAAATGCAAGTGAAGAAAAGTCTGAATTAATTAGTGGAGAAGCTGCAGAACACCCAAGAGCATGTCTTGATTCATTTGTTTTAGAACAGTTAGATGTAGAACAACTCATGGAGAATGACAGTGAAGTGGGCAGCTTCTAGAGAGCCAATACTAATTTTTCACTATATGCTCAAAATGATGCACATTTGTAATATTTTTATTACCTGTATGCAGTGCAGTGGATCAGAGAAGCCTTCAATATGAGAATTGCAGAAATACCTCTGGTATGTTTTTCATTTTTATTTGTTATGATCTGTTAATCTTAGTAAACAATGTAACATTTTTTGAGTCTTTTCCTTCTTCCTCTTCCCCTGGGCCTCACATGCCTTCTGGACTCCTCCCCCACTACTTATACATTTAGATATTGAAATGATGAAGTTCAGAAGCCTGATATCTTCCTCATTATTGAGGCATAAGTTATTGTAAATATTTCTCTCTGCAAAGCACTGTGAGGTAGGGTCTATGCTCTCACTGCACAATCCATTTGTAGCTTAGATTTGAATAAAGATGATGAACATATGGTGCACATGCATTGGCTATGCACAAAGGCCTCAGGCAATGTATAAATACAAGTCATTGAGTGCTCAGGATTTGTTATTTTATTTGTTTTGGGTTGTTTTTAATAACAATAAACTGTGAGTAAATACCTTCTGAGGTGCCAGTCTGATTTCTGCTGGCACCAGAGTGTTAAGTGTCTTTCAATAGAGAGTGAAACTTTGGCAGCAGAAGTAATAAATATACTGTGGGTGTCTAGTATTAATCAGTTAGGTGCTCATGCACAAAATTTTCTTCCTAAGGCCCTCCAACTGTGGGCATAGTTGTTTTCTAAAAAAAGTGATTCTACCAGCCAGAAAGAGGAGGGACTTTAATAGAGAATTTTACACGTTGTTCTTATGTTTCAGTGATTGACAAGGGTGTTGGCCAACCAAATATCTCCCAATGTTGCAGCCACCTCACTGGCCAGGACCTGAAGGGGCCTGGAATTCAAACCAATGAGAACATCCAGACTGGTTCTTTCAAATGCCATATATAAAGGAGGGGCTGGAAAATAAAAGCTCTCTGTGCCACATGAATATCAGGGGTGTGTGGTCTCTGTCTCCCCCAGTATGCGACCTAACATTCTTACATGGTTTCCTCTGAGTTTTCTCTTCTTCCTTATCAGTATGTTAATGTTCAGGGAAGGCCTTTTACTTTTTTTGAAGGTGTCCATCATGCTCTGCACTTAATTCTAGTTTTCTGCCTATTCCTAATTAACTTTCTTAATGATTAGGGCTGCCTAGGATGGCAGGCAGAGAGTGACACTGAGAGTCTGTTTTTTTCTTCCTACTTGCCTGGACAGGTTCTCTGCTATTTCCATCTCACATAACTTGATCTAGTTCTAGTTTCCAATCTAAAACTGGGGTCTGTAGTCACGTATGTCTGCCTTGATATAAAATGAAGTGTATGTATTTGGATTATTTTTCTTACATGGTATGTTGACCCCATCTGGAGGCTGAGCCCCCACCAGTCACTCATTCATTAAGCCCAGCTGTGGCAGGGGTGGGGGGAGAATCAGAGGGGTAAAAGTGAGATAACTCAAGATAAAGAGAGCTTAATAGGTGAGGCAAAGCTGCAAGCAGAAGCAAACCAAAATGAGGTTCTCTCACTACTTCTCATCAAGAGGCAGAGGTTTAGTCACTTCACAGAAAGCAAGGCTACATCATGCTTAACAATTCCTGGGGATGATAAATGCTCTATCCCCAAAGAGTCCCCCTTCCTCCTCCTTTTGCTGAGCTTTTACTGGGGGGCACATGGTTATATGGTTTGAAGTATCTCTCTGGTGGTAATTTTAGGTCAGCTGTCCTCCACACACCCAGCCTATCTGTCTGCAAGGGCAGAGTTAGAAGAAGAAAAGGAAAAGATCCCACAAAACCCCCTCAATGCTGTACAAGCAGTGCTCAGTGATAGCCAAGACACTGGTGTGTTATCAACACTGTTTTAGCTTTTGATCACAAATTCCCAAACTCAAAACACACCACCATACAGGCTGCTATGAAGACAATTAAGTCCATCCCGACCAGGCCCATTAAACTTTTGAGTCAAATAGTATGTGCAGATGGATTTAATTAAGGTATTTTTAGTTTGATCCATAATCATGAGTAATTTCAATTGAAACTCAGTTATTTTGTGGTTTTGTTTTTTTTTTTTTTTTGATAGGATGTTTATTTTATTTTGAGCTAGATTGTTGAGAAATTGTATTTTTACTGAGTTTATATTTTAGACCTTCTGGGGAAAAAACCCCATACATTTTAGTGTTCCCTTCCCTCAGTTAGTGACTGAGTTCACTAACTCAAAGATGCTGTTGAATAGCAGTGGATCAAAATTCATCTGCAATTGTCATTGGTCAGGTCATCTATAGATTTTCAGGCCTTAAAAATGCAAAAATGTCTTTCAGTGCTGGACTCTTGGTAAAGAAATCTCTCTGCCAAACTGAAGTAATGCAGACAAGTTCCGCAAAGATCCTCATTTAGTATTTCCTTACTTCAAAAGTTCTCTGCAGAATAGAGGAAGAGAAGACAGATCGACAGCATTTAATACGCAAGAGAGTAAAACCTGAGCTTTGGAAGAAAGTAAAAAACCATAGTTTGAATTAAAGTATTAACTCCGGTGTAATTTGTCCTGCATTTAATTTCTCTTGCATTGTATTCCCTTTATTAGGGGATACATGGTTTACTTCCATGGCTTTTATATTTTGGAATTAGAAAGATCCATACCCTGAAGCAGTATTAATATTAACTCTAAGGGAATGCCTAGCAGTGCTCTCTGTGAGCAGGTGACTTTGTGGCTCACAAATTACAGAAACAAAAATGGACTCTAGTGTGAACAGATCACCAGCAGGCTGGTACAAAATTGTTTTTATGTTGTAAGATCACAATTCCATTTTGCATTTGTAGGTCAGAATATATTATTATTGTGTTTCTGAAGTGGGGAAGAGAGAGAACTTCCCATCTTTCAGACATATCCAGAAAGCCACAAGCAGTGTCAGGGAGGAAGAATGCTGTTGCATTCTCTTCAGCTTGATTCCATCAGGTGTTTTATGGTGGATATGAGCATCAGCAGCTGAGACAAAACAGGTGCTGTGGAGAGAAGTAAAATGAATCAGTTTACATCATCTGTGAAAGTATCTAAGTTGTTTTACTTCACTGATGGTTTGGCCTTTATTTTTCAGCTAGACATTGAGTAGCTGCTTCAAGAGTTGGAAGTCCTCCATGGTACCAGCATTGAAGGACTATAAGCAGGACAGCCTCACCAAGGGAGTGGGTATTTGTAAGTATGATGGACTTATTCACTGGACTTTCACAGATAAGAATTCCTTTTTCTTTCCTTTCTGAGATGATGCACGTTTTACAAATTTTTGCTGTTTTATCAGGAATATCCCATTCATATGATCTTAGTTTCAAAGTTATATAACTGAGATGTTATTTGGTTTGATGATGGTAGTTTTTGTTTTTGAGAAATTTTTGTAAATACTTGAATCTGGGATTTTGAGATGCAAGTTCTTTATAGTAATTCTTCCTTAAAAGATTAGTTGCTTAATTTGCCAGAAGTGGTATTATTTTGCCTCCTCCTTTTACCCTAACTCTTGATGATTAAATGGAAATTTGAATTCCTTTTATGTCCAAACTTTCAGCTTTGAGGAGCTTTTATTGTTATAAAGTGGAACACATGTTCTGAACCTTTAAAAAGCTTTGGAAGAGTTCCTGAAACTGTGTTTCTGTATGTTTTGACAGAAATGCCCCAAATTTTAATTGGTAATTCACTCTTAGTTTCGAGTCACTTGTTGCTGAGAACTTGGGAAAGCTCCTAAAATTTACCTTCTCTACTAAAAACATCCCAAATTCTCCATATTTTATAGTTCCCATAGTGGAGTGTATTAGAGTAAGCCACAGTATATTGTAAGACTATAACATAAAGCAGAGAAAATTTAAATTATTTTAATACAACAATTAAGCCATATAGAGAAAAAATGTCAGGTAAATAAAAAATATGAAGGTTCCCCTAGTAGCAATTGCTTGCCTATGATGAGTGATTTATATAAAATTGTTGTTATAGTAAGATATGCATACAATTATTTTTAAAGTGTGTTCAGTGTGGTAAAATCAATATAGTTCTGGGAACAATAACCTTGTATTATCTTATTATTTTGACTTCTGCATATTGAAATGTTTACTGTTGCACAAAGTCTGTTATATTTTTTTGGGGGTTAAAAAAAAAAGTTCTGAGGAGGTGGGGCAGGGGTAAAGAGCAGCAAAAACCTAGCTCAGCAACAATTATAAACCTCAACAGAAATGAAAGTAAATAGGGTTTAATGCTGTAGGATTGTGTGTTTTGTGTTGGTGTTGACTTCTCACTCAGTAGTTCCCTGACAGGTAAAATTATGTTGCACATGAAACACACAGGTCAACACAAAACTCTGTGAAATTGTTATTTTTTAATATGGTGATGGATGTAGTGAATCTCTTGGAATTTCATCATTTTAAACTGGGTCATCACAAAGTGATACTTAAATGAATTGCTGAACTGGATATGGGATGTCTAAAAGTGGGGGAGAGCAAAATGAAAGTAGATTTGCTTTCAGCCTTCTAGCTGTGGTTCACATGAATTTTGGTAGGGTCTACACTTGTATAAACTACACAAAATTGTTTTTGTATTACTGTGCTCTTAGGTGCCCTAGTTTTTCTAATGGTTAATTCCATGACCCTCAGATATGCTGCTTTTACATACTTGATGTACCTTGCCATTCACTCAAATATTTGTGGAATAAAGTATTTTTCAATCTGAAAAATAGTGCAGAATATTTCCCTAAACTCATCAGTGGACATTGTTCTTTACAGCTTTACATTTGCTAGTACAGGTAAGATAACATCTACCTTTGTATATTCAGGCACAAGGGCAAAACAGAAATATTTTAATAGGTTTGTTTTGAGTTTGTTTTGGTTTTTTTTTCTTTTTGATAGAAAAATCTCAGCAATCAGGGATTTGTCAGCCTGTGTGTTTCCCTATCTTCTCTCCATTTTGCTCTACTTATAAAACAGTCTTTTTTGCACAAACAGAAGAAGCCATCACAACACAGGTATTAACTATCATGTTGATGACTGCTAAAATAAAGAGTTCAGTACCTCAGTACTTTAATGTAAATAATATTGATTAAATGAAAGCCAGCCCTGCATTTGAGCATTGTCACAGTAATTTAGACCTTCAGAAATGTGCAGGGTGAGTGGACATGTAAGGTAGAAAAATGACAGAACAGTGTCTCTTGAATTTTCAAACATTCAGATGCAGACCACAAATCCTTTCCCACATGTTACCATAGATGCAGTGTTTATAGCAAAATCAGCATTTGTGGTCTCTGATTCATCTTTGCTTAATGTAACAGGGAATCCTTTCCTGTTACAGACCTCAGAATCCTCTCCTGTCTCCTTTCCTTGGGGGGAGGATCCTAATACGCCATGGGCGACCTTAAAGCCAACTTTCTTCACAAGGACAGGAGTATGTGTCACTGGACTTACAGTCTTGTTTTGAAATAAATCCACACTATTAAAGCAGGGAGAAGGGAACAGCTCATGACTGCATAAGAATTCAGATGTCTTAAACCTTTAAATTTGAAGATATGCGTAGTTACTTCACCTTCTATGGAAAGCCAATGACCATTAGTGGGTAATGAGCACAGAAGCCAGTTTTGGGGCAGGAGCTGGAAGGAAGCTGTGTTTGCCCTCTTTTGTTCTGCACAAACACACCACTGGACACACCGTTTTCTTCCATATTATGTTTTGGCCTCGTACTTTGACTGTTTCTTTGCTACCAATAGCCTTTGTTTCACAAAGAAAATATCTGGTCTTGCTTTTGGAGTTGCTTTATACATAGTGTATACATAGTTGGCTCTGTTCTGTGTGGAGGACAGAGCTGAGGCTTTAGTTTTACTCAGGACACAATCATATTTTTTTTTAGGACAGGCAGAATATTTTACATATTCAAAGACCCCCACTGCCTATTGCATAATCTCCCACAAATTATAAACAAGTTTCTTGTAAGTGATAAGGAAATCCTCAAATGAACTCTGGAGAAACCAGCAAGTGAGTGGGGTTGCAGTGACACACACAAAGCTTTGCAGTGGGATGCTCTTGCTTGTGATGAGCTCAAGGGATGGAGGCTGCCCAGTTTGTAAACTCTCCAGAAGAGTCATGAACTCTCCTATGGGACAGAGACTGAGCTTTAAGGAAGAAAGGAACGAGTTTGAGGAGCTGTGAGGAATGGACTGCGAACTCTTCCCTAGAAGGCTGTAGGTAGAATTGTGTGCATCAATGTTTTGTCCAAGTCAGCTGCTGAAGCAGGGTTGAGGACCCAGTACAGAAAATGGAAAAAAAAAGCACATGAAAAAATAAATAGAAGCTGACTGAGAAATCAAGAAAATGCTTTGGTGACTGAAATGTTTTTTTGCAGCCTTACACAGACTGTTTATTTTGTTTACTTGTAATAAAAGCAAGGGTAATATAGTACTCCATGCCAGAAACAGGAGGTCAAGGAGAGTCCAGTGGCCTGCAGAGAGGGGCATTAACAGATGTCTGAAACACAGAGTGTCACTTGGGCCCTCTGACCAAACTGGTATGCACGCCTCCAGGGCTGGGGCATGCTGGGGGTGATGCTCTCTGCATTACAGCAGCAATGCATCACACCAGTAATGCAGTGCCCCAGTGCTGCTGGCAGGCACCTGTTCACTGGCTCCTCAAACAGCCATCACATTTGAGTAGGAAAGACTAAACCCATTGCTTAGGGTTCTTCTGGAGAAATGAGAGATGTAGCAGGCTTCTCTTCAGAGGGTAAAGAATCCACACACCTATTAATGATGGGGATAATGGGATGGAGCTTGTCCTTGTTAACTGTAACATTGAATCTTGCTGTGGATTTTTCTTATGTGACTTTTATTAGAGTTTTCCCAAATAAAATATTTTGAAATATTCAGACATTCAGAACACATATAAAAAAAAAAAAAGGCCTGAACCCTAATAGAGATTGAAAAAGCCATTGAGGTCACCTAAATTTGCCTCTGTCCTGGGAAGGTTTTCTGGGTTTTTTTTTTTTGCTGGTTTTGTTGTTGTGGTGGGTTTTTTTGGTTTATTTTTTGTTTGTTTGGGGTTTTTTGGTTGTTTTTTGTTTGTTTGTTTTTGAGGGGGTAGCAGTTAAATTTTGTATTTGTATGGGAAGATTTTTGTTTTGGACAGAAATTTTTTCTTTAATGTAGCCACACATTTCACTTGAAAAAAATGTTCAAATATGATATGTAGAATGTTTTCAGTGAGATAAAATTCTAAAGTACTCTGCTGTTTTCTCAAAAATTGTATCTATATTTGTTTTAGTAAATTCTTTTTACCCTTTCTACTAAGGTCTTTGTTTTGCTGCCAGTTCCTGATCAGAAATCCAGATAGCTGAAATAATCCTTTGTGAAACATTTAGAGTTTTTTATGTTTCAACAAGAAGGAGAAATTGGGTGTTTAAATGTTGATAAGAAATGGAGTGCTCCTGCTGGAATATGTGTTATTATTTAGTTTGTGGACCAAATGATGATTGACATTGTTAGTATGTGTTTGGAGTAGAGCCTAATACTCTGTGGCGGCTCTTTAGTGGTAGCATGTCTTAATAAACAATTTTTGTTTTCTTCACACACCCTCCAGCATCGTTGATCTCTATGCTGGCTGGGGACTTCAAAAAAGAAATAACAAAATATCTTGAGGGAGCTATTCTCCTGGTGTTAGTTAACTTAGCTGAATTAACTCACCATCACAAAATGTGCTTGAAGAGGAGAGAAGTGAAATATTGTTTGACTGCTGCATGCTGAAAACTCTGTCGTTAGTAGCTGAAGGATTTGTAGTGCTCAATAAAGAAGTAACCTATAGTAGTTATAGTTGTGCATGGCACAGTGAATTATGGTGAAGTGATTGCTCACCTAAGGCTGAAATTGCCAGTGATGCATTTCTTGGGGCAGCTCTACCAGGAGGATAGTTTTTATAGGCACGTAAAAGATACCAGCTATGGGAGAAGCCACAAAGCAACAACGCTGAGAGTGGTGTGCTGCCATAAAATGTATGAAGGAGCAAAGGGAGTGGGACAGAGGCAGGAAAGGACCATTAGTTGTGCTGTACTGTTGGCAGAAGAACTAGATAGATGCATATGGCTCTCCTTTGCTCCAATTTGAGGAGCAATCAGCAGAATGCACTTTCTGGAAGTGGCCTTCTGTGGTGATAAGTCTGTTAACTCCAGAAAAAACACCCAAAAGGGAGCTGTGATTCAAAATGCTCTGCAGGTGATGTCCCTTCTGTCCCAGAAGCACCATTTTCAACACTACTGCCTCTTTGTTCATGAGGCTATTAAACAGAGGGAAAAATCAATACATAATTTATCTTTCCACATGTGGCAGAGTTCAACAAAGTGAAAGAAACTGATAGTAACTGAAGAAAAAAAGCAGTGGCTTTCGGATTACGCTGGGAAGGAAATTCAGTTTTTATAAAAGCAGTTTTAATGTGCTTTTGTATCTGTTGCATATGTTGATGTCATATATGAGTGCTGCATGCATACATTTGGTAGCTGACTTTCTGCAGAGGTTTCAGGAAAAAAATCAGGACTGACATGCACAACTAGGAATGGGAGGTGATAACAGTATCATTCTAATCAAGAGTGCAAATCTTTGTTCCAAAATGTGAAAAGGTCAGAGTCAAGTCTTCCTCTATTTAATGAGGCTTTAATATTCATGTTTTACCTTCCAAGAAAAAAAGAAAAATTAAATCATCTCCAGAGAGACAGGTTGGTTTTTTTCATCTTATATCTTTATTGTCCTGTATTCACCTCCATGAGTGTGATGTGGTGGCTGAGGAACAAGATAGAGCTCCATGGGAATTCTGTATGCAGGAGTGTTTCTCTGGGAAAGGAAATAAACTGGAGGATCTCCAGGTGACTTCCTCAGAGGCTTGTTTGTGGACTCATGAGCTCCAAATTTTGAGGAGCTCCTGAACAACCTTTGGAAAAAGGAGGATTGTCAGCTCTCCAGACTTTTAAAAATCCCTGCTGCTGCTAGGAGAAGGGCTTCCTCATAAATGTCTGACAATGACTGTGCCTAATGAATGAGTAGTCCTGTAATTGTGCCTATTGCAAATGATCATTTCACTGCCAGCTGTAAAGCATTAGGAATTGTAGTCTGTGCACAGTGTGTGCTCTGAAGCTCGTTGGCTAGAGTCAAAATTAAAATGATTTGTATTTTGTTCAGCTCATTGTACTTTATGCAGCAGAAATGTTTAACAGCATTTAGGCTATTGTGAAAAATGCTACTGTATTTATTCATCTTTGCACGTCTCTGACTGTTCAGGGGCATGGGAGACATATGTCTGGTGTATCATGGAGTTTCTCTTCAGTTCTGGGCAGCTGGTGCTGCAAAAGTCAGGTCAGTTTTCCTGGCAGTCAGTTGCTATGACAGTATCATTTTACCTCCAGGATTTCCTCATTTAAGTGTATTGTTTATTGCTTTGTGAGATCTCAAGAGCTCACTGTAATTGTCTCTCTCCAACACAATACTTTGACAATGAATCTTTATCCTTTTCTTGCAAACACAATATAAAAGCTGAAGTGTAATAGTTCTTTATATGATATTATCTAATTCCCTTTACTGCTGTTTGAATCAAGGTAAATAAACTCATTAGACTGGCAAACTGATGCTCTGAAATAGGTCAGGAGCATGGAATTCATGCCAGACCTTCACTCTGAGCCCTGGCTATGACCATGTTTAAATTTTGCAATTGGAGTTTACTGGTTTGGGCTTTGTAAGTATCTGAGGATATTTTGAGGACAAGATATTCAGATTTGGAAATTGTTGGAAAATGAACCAGTGCCTATACTTTATCATATAGCCTTAAATGCTTAAGGAAGAATTTGCTGCATTTCTCATTTAAGGATTTTTCAGATTGTGTGACTTGGTGCCAACATTCAACTGATATTTATAGTTCTGCTTTAACAATAGTGTGATCTCAGCTCAGTGAGTGCAGAGTTTTTATTCTGCATGCTTGAGTGATTTTCAGCCTCACTACTGAAGTAATTTAGACCTTCCAAATAGGCTTCAAATGTTTCCTGAGACAATACCTATATTTACATAATTTAGGGCTGTTGTGGTTGGGTCTATTTAACTGATGTATGATGAGAGAACTTCCTGTATCCAGCCATGATTACAAGACAATAGCACTTTATTTTCCAATTAAGAAACTTATTGCCATGAAGTTATCAAATTGGGGTTAATTGTTTAGGGGCTGCATCAATATGTGCCCCTCCAAGCATTTATATTGGTTTTCCTCTGTGTTTAGGTGTCAGCATTTTAAGCAGACAATAGTTGAACATTGATCTTGCTCTCTGAGGCTGTGTTTACATTAGCAATCACTTATCAAGCAGGAAAATATATTTCTGAAGCAACCTTCCTTCCTGTCTCTCTATTCACAATGATCTTAGTTTTCAGAGTGATCATGATGCACATGAGCTAGATATCTTTCAGAGGAAATTAATCCAGAATAACTCCTCAGACACTGGAGGCCCTTTAGAACAGCCATGATGGTCCAACCAAGAAATATGCCAGCTCACCATGAAGTACCTAACATAGAGCAAGAGGTTCTTGAACTACTGAGAACTCATTCAGTACATTGGAGATGTTCTTTCACTGTATCAAGGACTAAATGCCATCTGTATTTATCCTTCTCCAGCTCTCTGTGCTTTGTTTTGACTGATGCTCCTTCCTCATTCACTTAAACTTTTCCTGGTGTATAACCTTCTTTCCTTTTGCCTGTTTTACCTTCTGCTCCCCTGGTCCTTTGTCAAATCCCTTTTTAATATCCTCACAATTTTAAAAATTATTTTTTTCTCCATACCACTTCTCCTGTGTCAAAGTCACATACAGAGTTTTTTAGTTGAGACTTACTGTTCAAAAGATGTAATATATCACAGCCAGATCCTATGACCTGTGTAATGCAGCAGATGAAAACAGACTCTGCTAGCCTCTTCCACTAGTATGCCCTAACCTGTTTTAGATGGGTGTTTTGTCTGATGTCTGATGCATAATCTCTCTTTTATAAAGTTATTTTTCCCTCTGGTAGAGTCGGAATGATTGTTTCACTAAACTGTGTTAGTCACACAGCGAAATTCACATTGTTAAATCATTGTGCTGGAATCAGGAGTGTGTCCACATATGCAAAAAATAAAGAGGCTAGGTGCTCTCTGCCCTTTTTTTTATCCTAAGAGGCCATTAACCTTTTCATTTGACTGAATAATCACTGGACCTCTGCTATTTATCCAAATCATGGTGTTAAAGAAGATGCAGAAGCAATGTGCTCCATTCTAAAGAAATTCCCAACCAGGAAATACTGGCAATTGAATATCTACACAAAACATTTATGCTGTGTTTTGAATCTTCTTGGGCCTGTCAATGAAACCTAAATAATAAATTAATGATGCTATAGTGTCTGTAAGTTCTGTGTCTGACATGGTTAAGGTAGAAAACCGTAATGTCTATTTCCCATGCAGAGGGAAAAATACTGGTTTGTAAGGGCTTTCTCTTTCAACAAAATAGCACAGCCTACTTTAAAAGCAAGTAAGTTGCTTGCTTTGAATTATTTTGTATGCCATCTTTGTAGCCCTTTGATTTCATACAATAGCCTGCATCACTCACAAAGGATAACAGAAACTGAGAGAGGCTGGGGAGAGCCAGAGCAGAGGCAAAGTTTAGTCAGCTCTGCCAAGCCTGTCAAATGTTTATTGTAGGCATGCACTAGTTGAGTACATGTAAATGAGTTTTGAAACTTTTTGTGTCTCAGACATGTCAATTTAAGGCATGTTGTGTTTCATGATCGTGCTGCTGTTCCAAACAGTCTTAAAATATTGTAAGGAAGGATAAATGTGGTCAGTAGAAGAATTTCAAAGCCCTTACATTTAGCAAATTGCCCTTTTTTTTTTTAATAAGAAAGCTATGCTCATCAGAAAAATGTTAAGGTGCTTGCCATGCTGCTGAACTGAAGTGAGCAAAACAGGAACAGGGATAGAAATTACTTGTGAATTATGTCTATAGAAGTGGGGTCATGATCAAGAATGAGTCCACCACTAGTAAATTCTGGTGTGCCAAGCTTTGACATTAAAACATGGAAAGGCAATAAAGTTTTCATTTTACTAATGTAAGGCAAGGCAATGCTCATTAATTCCTTAATTTTTGTGAGAAAAATAAATAAATAACCCCCTCAGTGAAAGTGTTGAGTTGTTGGAGATTACAAACTATTATAAAAGATAGTGGTTCTGGAGGCTCTTATAGGTTGTTGAACCTTGTTTTTCCATCAAACTCCAGGTTCTTCTAGTACTTTGCTAAATTTTCTATTTATTCATTGGTGTTAAGACACATTGAGGGACAAACTAACAGAAAATGGTACAGGTGCTCTTTGAGGCACACAGAGGCAGTTTGTGTGAACTGTGGTTATCATGTGCAAGAGAATTTCAGAATGTCACTGCTCTGGGATGCCTAAACAGAGACACTGGCATTGTAGATGAGAGCAGTGCTCCAGCTTTGACTGGTGTTGGGTGTACTGTGCTGCAGAGTATTCGAAAGAAATCTCATTGTCTACTTAGTGCTTGGAGAGAGTTAGAAGCTTTTCATGTTACTTCGTTCTCTACAGCCTTCTCCACCCAAAATATACTATATTGAGTCAGCTGAATTGCCTGTTTCAGCATATGTGGGCGACGGAGGAAAAGGCTAGGTTGGTGTCTGCTGTGGAGCTAGCAGAAGACCTGTGACAATTTGAGTAATTAAACAAATGCCTAATAGAGATCCGAAGTTTCATCATGCTGAGATATTTGATGGTGCTGGGAGGTCGATTAGGGCATTGTTGATGATTTTCAGGATTTGGTGGTTTTTACGAAGGTTGAGGGCCATTGGTTATTTCTGTATGTGGATATGAGGATGGTGAGGATGGATAAGGCTAATGATCCTAAGTAAGCTTTCATTAGGCTGGAGTGGAGGGTGGTGGCAGCTTTGGTTGCTATTAGCTGTAGGCTGGCTAGTCCTTCTGAACCTAGTATTTTTTATCAGGAAAGGTCAATTAGGTGAGAGGCAATGCTTTGTCCTCCATTGAGGAAATTAGTTATGCTGAGGCAGTGGATTAAAGGGTTAAAGCATCCTAGGGATATGGAGAATTTTGAGAGAGGGGTTTGCTTGGGCTATTTTTGAAATTTTTTAGGGCTAAAGCGATGCCTAGGGCTGTTACAACTAGGGCAGTTATTTTAATGGAAAGTGGTATAGTTGTTGGAGGGGTTTTTGTGGGGATGAGGAATCCTGCCACGATGCATCCTAGAGCAAGGCAAGTAATTGGAGAAGTTACTGCGGGGTTGTTTTCATTTATTTGGGTTCAGGGCGGAATTTAAATGAAGCTGGTCTGTATTAATACGGTCACGTGGATCGTGTATAACATGGTGAATGATGTGGCTAGTAGGGTTAGGAGTAGGGCTCAGGTGTTTAGGTAGGATGTGTTTAGGCTCTCGATGATTTGGTCTTTTGAGTAGAATCCTGCTAGAAAAATGGTGTTCCTATCAGAGCGAGGTTGCCGATGGTGAGGCATACAGTGGTTGTGGGTAGTGTTTTTTGGAGTCCTCCTATTTTTTTGATATCTTGTTTGCCATTTAGGCTGTGAATTATGGAGCCTGAGCATAGGAAGAACATGGCTTTGAAGAATGCGTGGGTTGAGATGTGAAGGAAGTTAGTCTGGGGAGATTTAGTCCGATTCTAACTATTATTCGTCCTAGTTGGCTTGAAGTGGAGAAGGCAATGATTTTTTTGATGTCATTTTGGGTAAGAGCACATGTGGCTGCAAATAGCATGGACAGGGCCCCCAGGCATAGGCACAGGCTTAGGGCAGTTTGATTGTTGCTGAATAGGGGGTGGGTTTGGATGAGTAGGAAGATTCTGGCTACTACTAGGAAATCAGAGATTTTGAACTGCACATCTGCTGCTCTGATAGCTGTCAATTTGTTCTGATTTATATTTTTTTTTTTTTTGGACAGTGCCTGCTAGTTGCTGACAGTTGTTAGAAGCTGTGATTTGCAAAGTGTTACTAGGTTCTAAGTAACCATTATGGGAAAATATGTGATGTTACTGTCTGGGTAGTAGGGCCTGGTGCCTCATTTATAATCTTTAAATTTTTCTCCTCAATAGTAATTTTGACTGTGCTAGGGCTCTTTATGGTAAAAGATATTAATAAGAAAAATGGGTAAAACCACTTTTTAAAAGTAAGCATTAAAAGAGTTTATAGAATATTGATTTAATAAGAAAATGAAAAATCTTTTATGGCCTTTCTTTTGAAAAACAAGATAAAAAGACATTAATTGATTAGTAATTAAAAATAATTAACACTTAAACATGCAAAACTCATTTATGTACTTACTCCTAATTACACTGCCACAGAGCATGGGATTATATTTTACAACTTCTTACCTAATTATATAGATCCAGAATATAAAATGACAGTGCCTTAATCAGTGTAAATGATAAGTGCTCATGTAACTGACTTTCATATTTTTACTGCCTATAAGATACAATAATGTTTGGAAGTAGAAAGATTTTAATGGATTGTTCATGCATTATTTATATTATTTTCTACCTAATGAAGGTGTTGATGATTGTATGAAAGTTGTGTTATTCTACTTTGTTAATATTTAAACGTGTAAAAAACTTCAAAATCATATAAAAATGCTACATCATCTTGTTTTTATTGTGTAGACTAACTTTGCATTTTCTTGTTAAGTTTGAGCTACCTAGTGGTTTTTCTATTTTTCATCTTCTTTTTCACTCAGTTCTCTAGTAATTTTACTTTTGCAGATCAAGTGCTGGTCCACACTGTCTCACTTTTTAAACTGTAACACTTTTTAAAGTGTTATTAACACTTTTTTGGACTTATTGGATAGAATAATGTACAACTGTCAGGTAAATTCTCAAAATTAAATTAATTAAATTAATTATATAATAAATTTAATGATAAAATTAAATAATAATTAAATTAATTTCATTTTCTCAGTATGTTTTCGGCATTGTTAATTAAGGATGGCTTCTACTGCTGGAGCCATGGCCAATAAAACTTGTGTCTAAATTAACAAGTTGCAAATACTCTATGACAGGTTTTTTGTTTCTATTTGGTTGTTTCACCAGTAGGGGAATCAAGAAATGTACCATACTTATCCTATTTGCTATCTAACCTCATATAGGTTTTACATTTTTTATACTCCAGCGAGTGTGATTGTTGGGCTTAAATTAAACCTGAAGAGTGAATGTATATGCAAATCCTGGTTGTTTATGCATAACCACGATGAACAGTTTAATAAGCAATTAATTAGATTTTGTTCTAACCTTGCAGCAGGTCACAAGCAATTTTGCTTACCACTTCTCCAAGTTCTGTTTGAACGTGTATCATTACTGGTGTACTGCATTTCATTATAAAATATAAGATGTGGCTGGGTAAAAACATAAAATAGACTTGAGCAGGGTGTGGTAGTACTTCTCTGTATAGATATTTATTTTAACCTTGGATACAACATAGAGGCAAGGAACTCAATTAATTGAAAGTTTTCTTATTCTGTGCATAAGACTGGAGCTAAGAGAAAGCTTCAGATGCCTTAAAGATGATGTTTATTTATTATGTAATCTTATCTTTCCTTAATTTTACTTCTAAATATTTAAAAAATCTAGAGTTAAGACCTTGAAAACTCTCCTCTTACAAAAAAACAAGCTATATTAGACATATGGAAATCTAATTCCCACTTTCCTAGATTAGTTAGAAAAGCAGTAAGCTTAAATGAGCATTGAGCACTAGGTTTTTCTGGTTCCCACAAATACAGCTGAAGGAAAGTGGCAACAGTTACGTTGTGAAAACGAGTTAGCTTTGGAAAACTGGGATTCCACTTATCAGTAGATAAATGGGGCTGAGATTTTTACAATCTAGATATGACATATGAAAACTGAAGAATAAAACAGAGTGGAAAAAAATTCTTCCATGAATTTCCCCATAAAATATAATATATTGATTTGTCCAATGGGAATAAAGTGCATTGTTTTCAAATAAGGCTTACAATAAAATATGGATCTAAGGGCACTTTATGTTAATCAGCATAATCAATCCCTTATTCACGCTGGAGGAAGCTCAAACAGATGAGACCTTGCAGTCATTTTCATGGCCCTGAGTTAGGCATGTCATTTTGCTCCTGGAGGAAAGGCCAGTCCTGAGGCTGGAATTCAGCAAAATTTCCTCATCAATGCACAGAGGAGCACAGAGAAAAGTGACAAAATCTGCTTTAGATTAAGACTGCTGTCTCTTCTTCCAGCTAAAGCAGAAACATTATATAAAGTAACTTTCTTTGAGTAGGTGTTTGAAATTATCCATAAATACCTCTTGATCTCTGACAGGCTTCAGTAGAAAAGACAATAATTTTAGATCAAATGTGTTTAGGGCAGTCAAATATCCAGCTAATAAAAGGGGTGTATTTCTGCAAAAATGAATTGCACCTTTTTTGCTCTACAATGTGAAGAATATCAACATTGCTTTTTCAAAAAATATCTAATAATCTTAGAGCACTTTTTCCTTTGGGCCTAGTTGAAGGCACTTGCAATATACCCAGAAACCAAATGGTGATTCCAGGGACAAATAAATTTCCTGTAGTGGGGCTGAAAAACTGACTATAATAAATGTGACTGGACTGGATCCCTCAATGCTTACATCCTTCAGGAGACTTCGCCTGGGGTATATTCCAAAATGGAGACACTTTGCTCATGAGAATGGACACTTATTTGGTAACTCATGTATGGCAGCTTTAGAGAGGATTCTGTGGCTTAGCCAATGGATATTTTGGTTTTTTACTGCTTGATTTGTGGAGACTAGGGGCTTACATTATGTACTGTGCCAAAATTCCAGGCAGACATAGGAAGATTTGGCCGCTGTTTGTGGACACATGAATTATTTAAGTCTATCTGATCACATGACTAAGTTTTTCCAGGTCCTGCTGCAAGTTTTGTGTATGTTTGACAAATTGTCACAAGAAGAGGTCTCCAGGTTAGCTAAACCAACATTTTTCATTCATACAACCTCACCACTGCACAAAAACAAACTCTAGTGAGCTAGGAATCAGTCACTGAAACAAAATGTTCCTAATATTTCTTGCAGCAAGGCTCTCCTTCAGCATTGTGTTTCCTTCATCATCAATAAAAAGATAGGGCTAGAACACGTCTCAGGAGGCCGAATAATTTACCCTCCTTCCATAACAGATTTTCCCCCCACCTAGGTGGACTTCAGCTGTATGTTTCAAGCTAGCAGATGATCAGCTGATCTGTTCTAGCTGTCTCCAATACTAGTGATTCTACCACAGATTTTCATGTCTGAATATTCTTATTGTTTTTCTAATACTCAGACTGACTCTTCCTTGCTGTGTTCACTTATTTTATTGTCTGCTGTGGGCATAGAGAGAAGTTTGTTCTGAGTAATGTTAATACAGAGATTATCTTCGCTTCATTTGTTTTCCCCTAGTGTATGAACATGCATGCACATTTACATGTGTGCAAATGAACACAATTTAGTCTTTTGTCTAATCAGTCTTAGTTTTTTTTCCCAGGAAGTCTCCTTTTAGTCAAAAAATGCTGATCAGTTTTTTTTTCCAGGAAGTCTCTTTTTAGTAAAAAAATGATGATCAGTACTAGACATAGTGCTCTCTTCCTCCCAGTTTTGGAGAGAAGGCAAAATTTCATTTTTCTTTGTAAATATGTCCACACTGGGACTGTATCTATATGCAAGCATTGCTGAAGATCTTTTCTCCTGGGAGTACCTTGGGAAGGATCCCAAGCCCACCTCTATCTCTGTGTGCATAATCCATGAATCACCTTTGAGAGGGACAAAATAGATAGATATCCATAGATAAATGTGCTCTGAATGTGCTTTAAATAAGAAATTATCCTCACTGTGCAAGCTGTCAGGTGGTTTTTTCACATTTTTTTCATCGCTCTTGATTTTTAAATAGTACATCCACGATAAATTTCTTCAGATATGAGTTCAAAGTAGAAGCCTGTATTTCATTGTAGCCTTGGCTTGGGTGCTTAGCCCAGGGTGCTAGCACTTCTCTGAATTTCACTGTGGGGATGTTTGTTCTCCCTGTGAGATTTTTTTGTGATCAGTGTTTATTGCATTGCTGGGGTCACTGAGCCCCAGCACCTCTCTGATTAATCCCTTCATAGATCTGAGCATTAAGCTCAGTGTAGGCACCCTTCATCTCACAGTGTAAGTATTTACAAGGATAACTGCATCTAACTTGTGGCTGAAGGCTTATTATTATAAATCAACAGAAAACTTAATTTTGTGTGTGAAACATAGATCTTCTTTTAGCAGGTGCACACTGTATCTGAAGAAGGGATACCAGTGACAGCAGTACACTTACAAGCATCTACGGACTGTATGTGGAAATTATGATAAAACACCAGCTTTGCATAAAACAGTGCCTGACAGATATTTTCTCATCTTCTG
The DNA here is from genome assembly GCF_047830755.1 of Zonotrichia albicollis. Taxonomy (NCBI): domain Eukaryota; kingdom Metazoa; phylum Chordata; class Aves; order Passeriformes; family Passerellidae; genus Zonotrichia; species Zonotrichia albicollis. The sequence continues at coordinate 82,788,000 of NC_133819.1, forward strand.
TCTCATCAGTATCTCGTCCTTTACTGCTTGCAAGCTGTAATGCTGATATCTGTCAGAAGGGAGACTGAATAATCATAACCTTATGCCTTTAACCTTATTCTGAACAGGTGGACATTAAAGTGATGTGTGTATGTGTGTGTGTATATGTATATATATATGTGCACACAGAGATATTTATGTGTCCATCCAGTCTTCAAACTCCATCTGTGTTGCTCCCTAATTTGGCTGTAAGTTTTTAGGGAGCAAGATGGGTCTATTTTTGGAAGTCTATTCTTCAATATGATAAGTAGCTTCTTCCTTTGTCTTATGAGAAGCACATTAAGTAAACTTTAAAATAAGAAACAAGATCCTCTCCTTCCAATTCCTTCTATGAATTCTTTGCAGGTCTGGAAGGCTTTTTTGAGTTTTCTGGGTTTTTTTTATAATAGAAATAAGTCTGGTTTTTGGTCTTATTGCAACTTGTTTGTTACTTGTTCCATGTGTTAAAAAAGCCTTTTCAAATACATAGGTTTCTCATCCATTTCATTTAACTGCAGTGATTGTTCTCATGCCCTCCAGAAAGTCCTATAAACATGGATAATCATCCACTCTGACATTACTTGTATCATATTTTTCCAAAATGTACATCTTTTCTTACATGTGCTCATGACCTTTCTTCATTTCCTATATGAAAGCAGGAGAACAAAAAGTTCAAATCTGTTTGGTTTTTTACATGCTGTCTTTTAAATTAGGTGGGCAAAAAAAAAAAAAAAAAATCAATAGGTCTTCTAGTTCCTGTGGCCTTAATTCTGCAAGTTCACTTCTTCTCATCAGAAACAAATGCTGGTTGCAATCTAAGAATAAATACGTGTGCATGACTGGTGCAAGTGAACTTGTTATCAGAATATTGACAGGAAATCCCTGACCTGCGTAACCATTAAGACAAGCAACTTAATTTTAAGGAGTAATGTCCAAAGAGTAGGAGACAAATCCAAATGGGAAGATATGGGGTAGTCTTTTCATGAAGGACAAATAGAGGAGGCATCTTGGCAGCTTATATTGAAATACTATTTTCTTGCCTAAGCAGAAGTCTTTCCTGTCTAAATGCATGTTAAAGATAGTATTTAATCAGGACAGGTCCTCACAGCTCCATCTCCTCTGTTTTTATTAATTTTTAAGTCCTGATTTGTGTCTTGAACATCTTTTGGTGTTTAATTGAATTTTTGCATTTTGTGGTGTCATTTGCCTTCTTTAAAGGAGTCATATTGTTTTTAGACTGCAGAATAAACAGTACATAATTATAATCTCATTTGACTACCTATCTAACAGTATTGCATAGTGGCTTCAAAGACTCCTTCTATCTACAGAAATTTCAGTCAAATTCCCGATTGAAGCTTACTGTTTACTAAAAATATTCCTGAACAAAGTCTGTAAGTGTGCAAGATGTGATGAGTTTCCCTTTTTAACTGCAATATGTGGCATATTCTGGAAATTGCTCTTCATATTCTCAGGCACATCTTAGCAAAACCATAAGACTTCCTCATGAATACCTTTATTTGATTGTGTAGCATGGAAATCTATAATTTTGGGATGGCTTCTGCTGTTTGACTTCAGAGATCACCAGAACTGCAAACACATGTGTTTCTCTGTGTTTTCTGACTTGTTTCTGTTTATTTCCTACCATAAGGCCTTCACTCTCTGAGACAAAGGTTTCATTTTGTTCCATTTCTGTTATGCCAGTCAGAGAGGGGTGGGTCATGGTATGCTGAATTATTTTTAATTGTGAGGAACAGCCATCAAGTAATTGATGTTAGTACATCAATTCATGTTAGTACATTGATGTTAGTAGATTCCCATAGTGGGGGCTGTTTATGGTTGGCATGAGGGAGTGCATTTCAGATCCCTATGATCACCCCTGGTTTCAGAACCTCCAGCACACCCCACTCCTTGGAATGTCTGCTCCAGCTGTGTTGCACCTGTGCACCACCTTTGGGCTTTATACTTCTTTTAAGAGTAGGGCTGTGTAGGCTGACATGACAGGTCTTTTCTTGTTTTGATGCTGCCTTTTCTTCAAATATCAAATTACTTCTTCAAGCTTTTTGCTTGTTAAAAGTGATTTATTTTGTGCAATCTTCTCTTCACTATTTCTTGAATTATCTTGGGTAGTTTCTCTGTGTTAGCCTTTTCCCTTTTCCCTGTGTTAGCCTTTTGAAGTCATCAAAATGATGTCTAAAAGAAACTACAAATGGAAACTATACTGAAAACTTCCTGATGAATGGGTGATATCACCTAATTCTTCATCACAAAACAGGTCATTCTGCTGTAACCCATCAAATGACACATTGCACATCTGTGATAACACCATTTGTTCTTGGGAGTACTTCTGAATGCATCAATGTCAAGAGCATGTCCTTTATCCTGCTGTAAATGTGTATCAGAGAAACTGAAGACTCACAAAGGGAAAAGAATGACATTTTTGTGTATATTTTATTGCATTCACAGACAGGATGTTAAGGATTGTAGCAGTTCAGAAATGTTCTAGGACTTCCTTGTTGCTTTGAAGGAAAAAGGCAGAAAAAGGTCAGATAACAGCTCTAGGTGATGGGGGTGTATAGGGACAACTATTTCAAAACAGTAAACTCCCAGCCTGCTGAGTTTTGGCACAAACCACAGCAGGACATTCCATCACATCTCTCTGCAGAGCAGATGTTACACAGTGTTTCTGTTTTGCAACACAAAGAATACAAACTGTGATCAAACCCCTAGGTTTAGATAAAGAATTATTGAAATTTATGAAGTGTCATCAGCATCACAGTCATCCAAATGAAAATCATAGTTAACTATTCAAAGAAATAGTTCATATTACCATGTTCATTATATTTGCATTCAAGTGGCAGATGTCATAGGTTGCACTGCAGAAAAAAGGTCAAGTCAGATATTTTATATTTGCACTCACTCATAGACTGAAACATTTGGATGACTTCATGTGAGAAGAACATTTGTCAGACCTGTCTGTAAAACAGGTGTCACTTCCCACTATTAGAACGGTATTTCCAGACCTTCAAGTGGATCTCTTCTTTTCATCTCTTCCACATTTTTGACTAATTTGTTTCCTGTGATGCCTGCTTGGTCAAAAAATATCATAATGCCTCTTCACTCTGAGTCTTTTCTCCACTCTTCTTCCAGGGTCCCTGGTTATTTTTAGCATTTGTTTGAGATCATTCTTGTAGTCTCTTTTCAAAAGAGGTAGCTGAAAAATCTAATCCGAAGGTAGTTGTGGGGTTTTTTAAATGTGTTTTTTAGTCACTTATTCTCCAAGTTAAATTATTCCTCATGCAACTGAATGTGCAGATTTTTTGGAAGTAATTATGGCTGCAATGAGTTCATATAAATCAGCATCTTTATTGGGCCACTATTTATATTTCTGCTTTTGCATTTGAAATACAGCACTTAACATGGCATTTGAAGTCAAGCCCTGATAAAGTTCATAAGTAACTATAGAGTAAATGGCTGTTTAGAAGCATTCATTGAAATGCACGGCTATGAGAACACCACTTTCATCAATTAACGTTTGTAGATTGATGAGCAGCCTGAATAAATTCCCTCCTTCTCTCACAGTTTTAAATTTTTTTTCTCTGATGTTCAGCTTACCTCTTTCATAATATTTAAAGAATGATAATTCTAAGCTGTAGCTGGGGGCTTCTTAATCTTGGGAATCTTCTATTACTTAGAAATTTAACATTGACTTAGCTTTGGTGTGTGAAAATCTTCCTTATTTGAAGGTCTGATGTTGTAAAGGGAAAAAGGGATATGAGAGTAATTAGAAATACTATTTTTATTTTTTAGAACAATTTGTTGGGGTTTTTTATAAGGCTTTTATGTCTTAATACTCAGATTTTACTGTTTATTTCTTGAATTTTTCATCTGTGTTAAGAGGAAAGCAACTTTATTTGTAAGCATTTCCCAATGGCACTGAATTCTATTTATGCGCTATTTATTCTAATTATAATAGATGGACTTTCTGAAGGAAAGTGGTTTTGGTAGCAAGACTTACAGCAGACATCTATGCATTCCTGTCTCAACTTCAGTGTACTGAAAGCAAATCAATATGTTTCTGCCCTACTGCAATTTTATAACAGCTATCAGTTTACTGTGTGTAAGCTGCAAAATTTATTTTCTAAAATAAGAAGAAAAGCCATTTGAGACACCAAATTCTTTAAAAAAAAAGGTACGGTTAGGTTACTGATTGAATACTACTACTCTAGTATGCTATGTTACATGAACAAATTGAATCACAGGACTCAAATTTGTCAATATACAGCTTTTACAGTAAGTATGTTTTAAAATTTTTTTTAGCAGATATATACTTCTAAAAACTTATAAGTTTTCTTTCTTTTCTCTATTGTCTTTAATGAACATTCAGTACTTCTAGAGATTCAGGGAAAAGACAATACAGAGTTCCTCTCTGCAATGTAAGAAACAGCAGTCTCTGTCAAACTCTTAAGGCAATTTATCACAAGGGCACTGTTTGACAGAAGCGACAGCAGGAGTTCCTGAACCAAATCTCTTTTGGACTCACAAGCTGATCCTTTCTGGGCCATCTGGAAATAAACCTGAGCAATATGTCATTTCTGTGAGCCCAGATATTTTTTGGGAAGCTTTTGTTTTTTGATAAGTCTTGCTAAGAAGTGCCAGCATTATGCCAGTGCTCCCAAGAGATTTATTTGCTCTCCCTTTAAAATACTGATCATATGAAGTGGTGGTTTAGGTGTTGCGTGATGAAACAGCAGCAAGTTTGCCTCTCAGTAGAAGGGTACTTCTCCTGGATAATCATAATTGGCATACATGTTTGAAACGATCCATTTTTCTCAGCCTTTTTTGTTCTCTGGACACATGAATGTCAGGAATCAGGGTTATCACAGGTACAAAAATTTGCTTTAAAAAATAAGATTTCTGGCACCTTTTCCTTGACTGAGATCTACACATCCAGATTTTCACCAAAGCTGTAATGTGAATCTGGGGTAAACTTGGCATAATTTCAATAAATTGCCAGAATTACTACTGATAAACAGACTATTAATTTGGTTTGAATTTCTCCCTCCTCTGAGTCCATCACTTGTGGTTCTTTGGAGAGAAAAGGTGACTTGTGGGGGGTTGTTGTTGAAGAGTTTTGCTGTTTTGGTTTTTTTTTTAAGCAGACTGTGGCTGACAGGGTTTTACCCACAGAAATACAGCTGATACATATGCCTTGCTCAAAGCAGTGCATTTATGAAGCACCCAGCTTCAAAGCATTCTGGGTCTGAAAATTTCCAACTCATCCCTCAAACTGGGTTTTGGTACAGTGTGTGTGTCTTTGCCACTGGGTGGTTATTTGTGAGCATTGTTATGCTGTGCATACAGCCTGCTGTCTTGAAGTTGTTCTGAGAATTGTGCTAGTGACCTACATTGAAAGGCAACATTTGATTCCAGATTTTTAAATGAGGCATGCAATTTTATAAATTTTTTGAATAAAATTACATTTTGGATCAATGTGAGCAAGGAGATCAGTAAAGCTCCCATTTATCTCTTCCAACACATCCAAAAAAGAGTGAGAACTAAAGGTTCAAAAGCCTGGGATTTATTATTTTCTGTGCCAATTGAAGGCTCTCTTCATGTGCAGTGCACAAAAGGCCATTTGGTTGTTACTGAAATTGCTGACTAAAATGCCCATAGCTGACACATTTGTCAGAAGACTGACGAGCATCTGATTCAATAAAGTTTTCCAGCCTTTTGTTTGACATTTTGGTGATTGGTTATCATTGTGAAGGGGATCGTTAGTGAATTATTTTTATTCTGTAGGGCATACAGATAAAACTTTTTTTATAGCTCTGCCATTGCTAAAACATAAAGTAACATTTTCTTCCTCTCTACATGCACTTAGGTGAACCTTGGTTTTAACACTACCACTGTTTTGAGAGAAAATACTTCTTTAAAATCTGTAAGTTCTCAACACTGCAGGCAGATGATAGCTAAATCTGAGGGTCACTGCCCAGCACTTCATTTATTTATAAAATATCTTCATGTGACAGGACAAGTACTTCATGACTGTCACAGAATGCCCATGACAACTAAAATGAAGCGTAAGCCTCATGCAAATATTATATCTCCTGTGATAGAAAGTCGATCTTTGAGGTTCAACAGGTATTGATAGATTTTAATATATTAGCTGAGCAAGTGTTTATAAAGTGGTTTTATCTTTGATGCAATACAGCAAGTTATGCTGGGGATTGTAATGGGCTTTCTTTGTCTTCTAACAGATCACCAGGTCTGGGTGAAAAGTATTAATACAAAATATGTATTAAATTAAGCCAGAACAAGAGAGAACTGTCTTCCTAGGTTCTTGTACTGCACTAGATAGAGCAGGTCTTTAATATGTTATTGGTAGGCAATCTTTCATTGTGTGAAGAATGCAGGAAAGGTAGCTTTGGAGGGCATAGGAAGCATCTCTTTCCAATTGTACAGCATTCTGTGTGTACAATCTAAATGACAAAGGTGATGGAATCACCGAGTCATAGAATTGTTAAGGTTGGAAAGGGCCTCTAAATTCATTGAGTCCAATGGCTAAGCCAGCACTGTCATGTTCAACACTTAACCTTATCCCTGAGAGCCACATCCATGTGGTTTTTGAATATTTAGGTTTCCTTAAACTTATTCTACAAGATGCTTTATAATTTAGTCTCTGCTCTATCTCCACTGTGTTTCAAGATAGGGTGTACTTTTGTGATGTCTCAGGGTTACTGTGCCTTCAGATTCTTTGATGAATTTGGCTAAGAATCACCCATTCTTCAGACAGGCATCATCTCTATCAACACACCAGTTCTCACAATGCTGCACTCTGAATTTTTGAATAGCTCAAGCCAGCATCAGTAAGCATCAGTGCCCTTTTCAGCATCTCCCACAGTCCTGATTTGATGTGCCAGACCCCCACAGACCTTCTGTTTTTGTGATCTGTTTCAGCAGCCAGAAGGATGACACTGCCTCTGAGGGGAATGACAACCCAACATGAATATGCAATTTCAGAGCCTATGGAACATTTTGGATCTGCTTCTGAAGTTGTTATGTTTTATGGTGACAATACTGTTATGTTCAGTGCTAAGAAATGGGTACGGGATTTCTGCTTTTCTTCAGGCACAGGAGAATAGTCCTTTGGCAAAATGGGAATCTGAAATAAGTAACCAGGGACAGGGAACCCATCTGATAAATACAAAGAAGAAATGGTTAGACTTTCAGATTCTTGGATCAGATGGTGTCAAGAGTAATCTCAGGTGTATTTCTGACACCAGGCCTGTATCTTTGCTACTCCTTTGCTTGCTGCCACCTAAAGACAATATTCAAGGCTGAATTTAATTCCTGTGAGAGTGAAGTCACATCTTATGACTTTGGTTTTAAAAGAACTTTTTCTTATTATGTTTACAGTGCTCACTCCTAGACTTGGAAATAATATCTACAGATCCAAAGGAAAATCCGTTTTCACACAGCCAAAGCATTTTGTACCTTGACAAAATGCTGCATTAGAGCTCAAGCTGGGTCTGGGACCTCAATGAAAAATGTCTTCTATCACAGCATTTACTTAGTACAGCTCTGGAGCTCAATCCCAGTCTTTAAGATTTGCATTTCTGCAGAGATATTCTCTTTGGACACGACTTGGGAGGATGATCCTTCAGTTACTGTCTCAATGAAGGACATCAACATCCTGGTAGCTGAGCCTGGAGTTTTTTCAAAGTATCATTTGTGTGGATGGGCAGCCACTGGAAGAAAGATGGAAATTACATCCTAGTAAGTGCAGTTTTCTCATAAACAGAGTATGGATATGTAAATGTTTTGAAGAATTCCAGTTGCTGATAAAAAACTTATTTTATGAAATATGGACTGGGAATTTGAAGGAATTTGAACAACATAATATGAATGGACCTGGAAAAAATCCTAGGGCTACAACTTCTGGATAGTGCTCAAGAGATGTTTTGCAGTTCTGTCTTTGCTTAAATGCATTCATGTGCAGTTGCAGGAGTGGAGAGAAGGCAGATATGGGCCTCTGATGCTTTCTGATAGGGCACTGATTACATTTTTTTGTCTCACATGTTGCTTTTGTCTTTCTAAAAGAGTGAGAGAAGAACATGTCCTCCTTTTAGTCCCCATTCCAGACTGGTACTCCCTGGTACTGGTGCTCTCTTCCTGGACGAGTGTCTGGGATGCTTTCTCCATTTCTTCAATAGCCCCATTAGAAGTGACTGGAAATTTTAAAAAAGTTTGAAAGAAAGGCTGAAAAAATCCAAGTTGTTTTAAGGTTAGCAATTAATTTAATTAGGATATCATAAAACTGCATTATGAAGCTTAAATGAATGAAAGTCTTGTTTTTCTATAATTTGCAAAGATTTCTGCTTTTCAGGACTCTGTGATAGGTTTTTTATTCCCAATCAGTATCTTGCATCCGCAAGACGTCATAAAATTTTTATGATTGCATAAAGACATTGAGAAAAATATCTAGTGACTATAACTTGTGATAGAGTTAGAACTGTTTTATTGTATTGCAGCTTTACTTTAGTTTTTCCACCACTGACCAGACTGCAAAATTAAAGTTGGGACCAGGACTTGTTTTGAATTAAATCTGTATGGTGACCTTTGAGTCCACTTGAGTCAGAGATGGATGAAACCCTTGGTACATTTTGAACTAAGAATGTGTGGGGAAAATGTGTCCTTGGGAAGCTTTCAGAGAGGATGTTACTACTCATTCAGTTTCCTCAGGATCTGTAAAAGGTTCCCCAAAACCAGGAAATGATGAGAAAGTAAAGATTTTAATAAAAACACCAACTTTAATATGAACCTTTCCTGCTTTAAGAAAGTTTGGTAGGTATAGGCTTTTCTGATTTTAACCTACCATAGATTGCTGTCAGAAGCCGTCTTAAGACAGCACTGATGGGGTAAGACAGCACTGATGGGGTAAGACAGCACCATAGCTGACCTAGAGCTTGTTGAGACTCGAACTTGAGAGAGAGAATCTGAAGGAAGTGCTATTTACATGAAACTCCAATTGAACTTGAAACAGTTGTCCTGCTTTGTGATGGAGCTCATTTTATACCTGCAGCACCAAAGGGGTCACTTAGCTTTGTCTACCCCTGTAGTTGTTGCAGTTATGAATGTTGTAGTTGTATACAACATTCGCTTTTGCTTTTGGTCTAAAAATCTCTTTAATAAAATGAAAATCTATTTAAAAAAAAAAAGTCTGAGGCAGGTAGTCCTTGCCTTTATGCCCAGCTGACCCGATGCCCTTTAAGAAGCATGACTGTGTGCTTCAGAAGTATGTTTCCCAGGCTTCACAAGCAACAGAAGCTTCCAGGAGAACCTTTTGTGTGGCAGCAGCACCAGACTGGGACCATGACACAGAGAATTGCATCTGCCAGTGGGCTCTGACTGTGCCAGATGTTGTCTTTTGGATATTTCCTTTCTATGGTCTTCTCTCTGAGCTTGAGGTGGAGCGCATGGTGGGCCCAGGATGGAAAGAGCAATGAGGACATGGTAGACTTCCTTTGTAGATACTGAAAATTCTTCTAACAGCCATTCCTGGTTGTGCAGTTCAGAATGTAGTTTTGCAGCAGGTTCTGTCGCACTGAAAAGAGAAGAGCTTCTCTTTCCTGTTAGTTGTGCTTGATTGGGAGAAAGTTGCTTTTGTCTTGGGAATGGTTAGCATCTACCTTAAGCGTCTAAGCCTCAAACCAATTTCTTCTTCCATCCCTGCTGACTTGGAGCTTTTTTGTCTGTTTGAAGATGATGGAGTTACCTTCATCTTGAGTGTTTTCTTTTATTATTGTTTCTTTCTATTTCTGACATAGCCCCTTCTCAGGATATATCTCGGAGCTTCATCTATGGCAAAGAACTTGGGCTCTTACGGCATCTGACTCTTTCCAGCTGATAGATTGACAAGTGGTCTTTTTCTGTCTTGAATTAACCTGGGTTCTAGTTCCTGCAATTCAAATTCTCTACTGAGAACTTCTTAGTGTCTACCACTGCTTTAGTCTCTTGACTCTTTGTGGTTTTGTTAACCATAAGGAAAACAAACAAACAAACAATGAAAATAATCCAAACCTGTAGGCTTGAATCCCATCCTTGTATTTCAAGGATTAATCTTCAAAGTCTTAGAAGCTTTGGTTTTTCCAGAACCATGGAAACACTTGGAAGGTTTTATTGATTTGAGTCAAAGATACAAATTTATTAATAATAACATATTTATAGAAAGGTCTAACCTGAAGTTACATCTTCTGTCTGATGAAGAAATGCAACAGAAGTAGAAGCACTGTGGTCATATGGTAGAATGCCTAGTCTTGTCTTCTCACTGCAATTTGTCTGCTGATCTGAATGCTAAGCAGTCAGCTAAGTGGTGTCAATCACAATGCTGCCATCCTGCAATAAGACAAAATGAATTTCTTCCATTTGCTCTGTTGTGTGCCGCATGGTTGGCATCAGGTTTTTTCCTTCCTTTTTACGTAATTTTCTGGCTTTCTGTGATGTTACAAAAGGCAAATTTGCATAGCTAGTGAACAAAAACATTTGTGCTCCACATAATTAGCCAGAAAATTACTTTTGTACTTATTCTAGAATGTCTTGCACAGAAAACAGTGCATTGTTGGAATTATCTATGAGTGAATAATAGCTGGGACATATGTTTACATTGACTGTTTCTCTCAGCCCTACTTTCTGTTGTACTTCAGGTAGTAACACGACTCCTGCTGCTATTCTGTTCTGCTAGTTGAACAATTCTCATAGTGTTAAGTCTTGGAATGATTGCACTTTTAGTGACTTCTAGCTAAGAATAAATATTGCTGTGCCTTTTGCATACAAATTGTAAATGACAGGATTCTATTCTTATTTTGAGTTTTTATGTGGAATTACCATATGAGAATAGTAACACAATTTCTCTTATTTAGCCATTATTTTTTAAAATTATATATAAATATTAAAGGATTGTTTTCCTCATAGTAATAAACTTTAAAAAAGATGACAGTAATTTTATTGATCTAATAATTTAACAAATAGCTTCAGTATGATTGTTGACATTTTCTTTCTCCGTGTTATGCAAATCAAGGATATTAGTACCCCTGATTTTGGTGACTGTGAGTTTCTTACTAATTAGGGTGTGGGGATTTTGTGTGGTAAAAGCCTGTACCTATTCACTGATTGAATGCATTGTAACATCTTTTGTTGGTAGCTCTTTTGCACTTAATTTTTTTTGTTTTCTTTGTAACACTAGTGGGTCACAGGTATTTTCTATGGAAGTCATGTAATTTTATGTTGTGGTTTCTCACATTTTCCTGCAGATTTATGTCTCTGTCCCATATCTTCATAAAAATCAAGCATTTATGGCTTGAGATTGACTTTTACCTGGACTGCCATAAGATATAAAAAATCATGTCATAAGCAATCACTAATGAGTATAAAACTGTTGACACTGACATGGAGTTTAATTTAGAAGTATTCATAGTCTCAGTTTCCACAGATGCAGTTTTGTGGGCAAAATGATTTCAGCTGGGATTTTGTGTAATGATGTACTGTGAGTACAAGACTCCTCATTTAGACATCCTGTGTGGATAGGCATATTATGAAGTTAAATATTTAAGTGTTACTATTGAATGTGCCTCCACATAATTGCAGGTACCTGTAACATATGGGTGCAAAATAAAGGCAAAGCTTAAAAAAAATCTGCTTCTCTTATCTCATAAAAAAGCTGGATACCAATGTACTCTCTTTTTTTCTACTACTTCTCCTTTTTTTCCAAAGTACATTCCTTGCAAATGAATTTAAATTCTAAGAATCACTTCTCACCACATGAAGATCTAGGCTAATGCCTCAGCAAAATGGATATAGATTTTTTTTCCTGTAATAGTAATAACATTTGTAAAGATGAAATTGTCAGGATAGCTATTAATACCCCAAATTAAGCCTTACTCATAATCTTCAACATACTGAAGATTGTTCTTGAATATCCTTTGGGAAATGCATACAAAATACTTTGCATTGTTTATGTCTGCTGAGTTTTCTGCATACTTCTTGCTCTCCGTCCTATTAAGTGGTTTTATGGCAGTTGGAAATTTTTATAGCCCTGTGAAAAAAAAAATGGTAGGCATATTTTAAGCTATGCAATAACATCCCTTATTTGGGGTTTATTCACATGTGTTAATTAAAAAGGTTTTAATTCAGTCTGTTTGGGAGCTGCTGGAAAGAAGTGGCAGCAGTTTGCAAGTTGAATGTTGGAAAAAGAGAAATGGATGTACTGGGTATATGAGTAGATTCATTTGGGATAGGAAAATCTGAGTTTTGTTTATTTTCCCAGTCAGAGTACAGGTTTAAAGAGTAGCAAACTGAAGTCATTTGTGAGCATCATCAGCAGCACTCATTACTGGCTGCTAAATAATCTGAATTTTAACTGATGGAGGCATATGTGTACAGAGGTTTAGATGTCAGCAAAGCTCACCAATAAAGAAGGATCTATCTAAAATATTTTCAGCATCTACTATTGTTCACTGAGGCACCTCTGCATATCTGGGTTGAAAATTCCTGTGGAAATTTTCCCCATCAGCTGCCTTCCCCTTGACACAAACAATTAAGCAGCTTTAATTTTCAATAGATGTTGTCATCTCTCTGTGTCTCACTCTCTTATGAATTAGAGATGGTCTGGATGGTCCTGATAACACAAGATATAGTTTAAATCTTTACTTGAAGTTCAAGTCAAATGTTAATTGGTGCTTGAATACTTTGGATTTAGTTATTTGGTCTGCCATATCTCTTTCAAAACAGACGCGGCACTAAGCAATGCTGTTCTTTTATGCAGTTTAACTGGGCACATGATAGACTTGAATTTTTAAAATAAAACTTTTCTTTGATAAAATTCTGTCTCACTACCTAAGTCTAAATTTTATACACTTCTGAAAAAGCATGAAAACCAGGCAAAAGTTAACGAGTTTGTGTTTTCTTTAATGTAGTATGGAAGAATAAATGTATAGTGCTTTAAACGGAACAATGTAAATACAATACAATTCAAATTGTGTTAGTATTCAACACTAGTTTTTATTTTCAGTACTGAATATCCTGAGTTCTAGAAATGTGTGTGTGTGCATTTATTGGCTTGCCTATGCAGGATAACTTGCAGAACTAGGTCTTTAAACATTTCAAGGATCTCAAGATATGAGTCAGATAAAATTGTGCGTTTCCAGACAGTGTTAATGAAAATGTTAAATAATTCACACAAATCATTGCATAGAAAATACTTAGAATAGGTTTTGTAAAATTTATTTTCAGTTTTGTAATATACCCACTGCCATTTTTTGAAAATTGTAATTTAAAATGCATAATTCAGTGATGCTTATAGGAGTTATTACCCTGAATTAATACTTCAACATTTTAGAATGTTCGGTATAAAACTTTAATGTCTTTGTTTTTATTAAAGTGGTTTCAGAAAAAAACCCCATAATTTCCTTCTATTTGAGAGATCTTTATGCCTACTATTCTTAAAGAAATACATTAGTATGAAAAAATGAGTCATGTTTAAGCCATGGTCTGGCAATGCCCTACTAACCTGACAAGTATCACCAGTTCAAAAAGTCTTTGCACTTTCATGACAGGGTGTATTGTATGGGTCTGCTGTGGTGGGGATTACTACCAAAGTGCACTGCATTTATTGCTGCCAATGTAATTTCTACTTGGCACCTCTTGGAGCTTAACTCTCATTTGCCCTAATGAGAGGGTGTGTAAGGAGTCATTCTACTGGCAGTGGTTTGAAAATATCTTCAGTTTAATTGCCAAAATGCTCTTAAGCCGGTTTGTGTCCACAGAGTAAGAGGTAAAATCAGCACAACTCTTAGTTGTGAACAAAGATTCAGGTATAAGTATGTGGAGAAATTGAACCAGCTCTTCCTGGTTATCTTTAAAATGCTGACAATCCCTGTGCGGGTGTTAATTAGTTTTGAATGTCTTATTTTAGATTCCAGTGAACTAAAGATTTAGAAATAGAATTGAAATCTATTCAGAATACAAATAAACCTAATTAAAAAAAAAGGCAAATTAAGTAAAGCACCAAAGACCAGCCACTTCCTGGGTTGTATCAGCATGAATACATCCAGCAGTTCCAGGGAAATGATCTTTTACCTCTGTGACACTTGTGAGGCCATATCTGGAGTATGGTATCAATTTCTGACACCACTGTTTTCCCAACATAAGGTATTGACATATGAAAATGAGTCCACTGAAGGGCCATCAAGATTGCCAAGGAAGCGGAGCACAGGAAATATGAGGAGATGACTAGGTAAGGGAAAGTTTGAGAGAGATCTTCCTGATCCTTCAGCTGACTAAGCTTGGAAAATATAGAGAAGATGGGGCCACAGTCCTCTTAGTGGTGTGCACTAGGAGATTGATATGCAAAGGACAAAAGCTGACAAATGGGAAACTATTATCAGATATTTTTTTACTATATTATCAGAAAGAGTTTTTTTAGTTCATGGTTTTTATAGTTTTTATAGTTTTTTCTAATGAGTGTTATTATACACAGGAACAAGTTGCCTGGAAGACTCTAGAATCTCCACTGTTTTCAGAGCTTGATGGGTCACAGCCCTGAGCAACCTTATCTAATGAGACCTGCTTTGAGCAAGTGTTTGGACTAGATAACTCAAGCCTATGTATTCTGTTTTCTGTGAGAACATGCTACTTTGGAAACTGAATGAGCATCTGTGCTGTGCTCTGCTTTGGCTTCACAGAATGATCTTAAAACCATTGTGATTTTATGTGTAGTTGGGATCTTCACTAACTCTTTTTTCCCCCCAGTTTGTCAAGTCAAAAGATAATAAGAATGTACATGTAGGTTATGGAGCAAGAATGGGAAGTTGGATGGCTTTCTGTGCACATTACACTCTGACAGTGCTCTTCATTCAGTGTCTGTGATTGCATGAATTTCCCAAACTGACCAAAGCAAGCAGGGATGTGGGCAGTAGGAAAGTAATTCAGGAAAAAAAAAGTGGATTATGAAACTTCCAAACTTTATTAGCATAGCATGTATGATTCTTATGAAAAGCTGAATAGGTCCTGAAGACAAAGGGTGAATTGCAGGCATGAGAACTTCTCTTATGTATGACCCAAACAATGTTGTATCAATGTCAAAAATATTTGGTCTCCTTGCAGATGGAGTCCGACTGGAAGAATTGTAAGCAGTAAGAACAGGGGCATCAATTTAGGCAGCCAGCAAAGGGTACTGTCCTAATTGCTGCATCTGCATTTCATATCTAGAATCCCAGTTCTAGGATTAAGGGGATTAAAGCATACTTAGTAAGTAGTTTTGTGTCATTAAAGATAGACTTCTAAAACTGTACAGTGACCCAGGGACCTTTCAGCCTCTCTGGGATCATAATTACAGGAAATCATACGATTCAGACTCTGACTTTGTGCTGCCCTGTCTTCTATGGCTTCAGGCTGCCAGGCTGAGGCAAAGATTACCATACCTGGGGAACATCCCATTCCTCTCTGTGTTTCTGGTGCTGGCAAGAGCCACCCTGACCAAAGCTGTTCCACAAACACTGGCTGAACCCGCTCCTGGTTTGTCTTTCACTGGTCCTTGCTGAGGTGACATTGTCCCCCTGTTCCACAGCATGGGATCTCAGACCATCAGGGAAGGTACCACCTCTGCTCCAGCCTGGCATCTGAGTAGCTGGTTCTCCTGTTCTATTTCACACTTTGCCCCTGGTCATTTGATATAGATTCTCCTTGGCAATATTTACATCATCTCCTGTGACTGGTGTGATGCTGTTTACTGAAATGTATTTTAGCCTTCACCCAGCTCTAGACCATCCTGGAGTTTCACTATCTCAATGAATTATTCTCCCTTTATCTCTCACTCTTTCGCTCTCTCCTTTTTTTTTTTTTTTTTTTTCCCTTTTTAGTTTTGACCATGTTTGAAGGAGAAATTCTCCACTGAAAACAGGAAATTCTCACATCCTACATGGTGCAAGTCAGTTACAGTACTGCTGTCATCTTTATGCAGACATTATCCTGGTCCTGCCCTCAAGACTCTAATCAAGTTCCTTGACCTTTGGACTTCTCTCCAAGCATGCACAGAAATTGCTAGTTTAGATTATTTTGTTGAATGAGCAACACTTGTTTGAAGATTTAATTTAAGAAATTATTTTCAAAATTTAAAAAAAACACTCATTTGAAGATTTAATTTAAAAAATCCGAGAATCTTTTAGAGTACTAAAGAAGGCACCTCAGCCTCATCTGGTGGAAGCATATACTCACATAGACAGACATAGCAATTAATAGTGAGCTCAAACCCCTTGCCCATCAATAAGGAATCACTGATCATGCCCAGAGGAAGTTCCTTCATTCAGTTTTCTGAGGTAGACATGAATAAGCACTTTCTCATTTAAGCTGTTAACTGTACACAGATGTACATTTAAATGCCATTTCACTGCTCCTTTTGCAGAGGTGGGATGTACTGACATTATTAAAAGTGATAAATATAAAATCATGAAAAAGCTTGGAAAATATTGGTGTTTCAATAATTAATAGTTCAATACATTTGAAAATCTAGTTTTTGGACAATATTATGGCAATATTTTATGCTGGGTTTGGTCTTATTTTCCTGAGTTCAAGGGCCAACTTGTTTGAGATAAGATGACATTAAAAAATTATCTGTGAGCTTTTTCACTCTTCCAGACTTTTCTGGGAGTTGGTTTCCTGTTTGTTTTCATATCAGGACTGACGTAAGACTTTCTGTTTTAACAAGAAGGATGCTATTATAAACAAGAAAAGAAAAAGTAAATGGGTGACAATAGAATAAGTTTGAGCCTCTTTATGGCATAAGTTAAACCTTAATATTGCTGACCTTTATCTCACTGTAACAAAGGCAGAAAGCAGCAGGGACTGGATGACTCATTTCACCTCCCAGAGCTTGACTGTGTTTCTCACCATGCTGGATTTTAGAAGGGAAGAGGGAATGGGAGCACTTTGCAGCAGAAGCATTCTGCCCCTAAAGCTGAAGTGATTTTGGGGCAGGCTCTGTCTTGCAATAAATTTCACTTCACACAGGTCATGTTCATTGCATTGCTTATGTGACTAACTGCTGTGGTTTAGCAATGGCATTCCCCAGTTTTGTGCTCCCACTAAGACTCTCTAAATCACCATCACTCACTCCCTGTGGTGGGATGGAGAGGAGAACTGGAGGCACAAAAGGCAAAGATCCTGGGTTGAGATAAGAACAATTTTCTGGAAACAGCAATGAGATAAGAAAACAAACACTAATATCAAATATGAATAACAAAAGTGTACAGGAGAGAGGTGAGTGATTCACATTCAAAATGCTCAGGATTGGGTTTACCCCACTTCTCCCTCCATTACACTTACTTGACCAAAAGGAACTCCTCTTTCCCAGAGGAGACTCTTCTCCATGCCCGTGGCAATGACAGGATATAGTATAAAATAACTGAGGGTCTTGGCCATGGCCCCTCCTGCCTGCTGCAGGAATTAAACACATGTCCTGGTCAGAACCAGGACACTAATATAACAGTTAGTTTAGATAAGAGCAGGAAAAAGTGCTGCTGGCGACAATGAGCTTGAAAGATCACAGGCAATTTTTCCATGAGTTTCTTCCTGTACCCAAGACTTGAGCAGCAGAAAAGAGATGCTTAGTCATATGTCAGAGGGTGCTGTATTTTAAAATCAGTCCCTGATTGCTCCTTTCTTTTTTCTTTTTTTCTTTTTGTTGCAGAAATCCATAATAATGAAGGAAATGATAGAATTTATCTTTCTGTAATCAGCATATTTATTCATGTACTCCTGAAATAGGCTTTAAGTTTTCTTCAAGCTTAGGTTTGAATTATTTCACCAGCAGTGCATCAAAGCACCACCAGTAAGAGATGTGAAGCTAAAAACCCAAGACAGGGAAAGCTTGAAGGAAGGAAAGGGAATGTCAGTAATTTTGTTGGTGATGTCTGGAAATTTCTTCTTTCCCTTTCCTCTGCAAAAATATTCAGAAAAATGACAGGGTTTATTGTATGGGTCTGCTGTGGTGGGGAAAGCAGCACATTGCCTCACACAATGTGTCCTACTGCTGTTGGAAGAGATTTGCATTTTTTAACAGACCATAACAACAGCAGTCTGTTGTTATATGCATTTATTAGCAATTCTTCAACTTTAATAATAAAAGATTCAAACTTCACGTTACCAGTTTTATCCTAATAATGGTTTTTTTCCTTGTTCCTTACAGATTTTTTTCCCCTAAAGAATATAATGGGACTTTGTCTATTTGATTGCTTTTTTAAAATTTATTTTTCTCTGGAAAATGAAGATGACCAGTGAGTTAGGAATACACATCCTACTTAATTTTAACTACTGAATCAAAGGCTCCTTCTTGCAGGCTTTAGACTAAAGCCCAACCATAATCTAATCACAGCCCAGTTCTTGAATCAGGTTATTGAACCTGACTCTGACATTGTCATATTTAAGCTGATATATCCAGACCTGTGGATGCATCCAGATCTGAATTCCTGCAATATTTCTAGGCAAAGTTTATTATTTCAGTACCTAATATAAAAAGTGCTTGAGGCTTAAATAAACTAATGAGCTACCCTAATTTTGATTTTTTTTTTTTTTTTTTTTTTTAGATGAAATACTTTCTTAAAAGTTTTCAAGCATTTAAGATTTAAACAAATTTGATGTTGGGTATCTGTCAGACATACTGAAGCTGTGATTGCACTTAAGTTGTAGCATCTTGTTATTGTTGAAGTTGTTGTTTTCCTTTCTTAAAAATTGCCCTCAGGCATTTTTACCAAAAGACTGACTTAATTTATACTTACTTTGTATTTTACCAGTTCACTAAGCAAGAAGTAGAAAATATTTGCCAGTTTAGGAATTCCATGAAGTAATACAGCTTTCAAGGGTTCAAAGTTTTAAAGTTATGGAAGAATGCTTCTCTCCTCTTCCCACCATGAATTTACTTTACTGCGGAGTTACAAATGTCTGTATTACAAAGGGAAATAGGAACCATATCAGAGATGGAATCTCTGTGTGAAAATATCTTTGATTTTATCTCTTCTGGTATTCTAAAAACTCTTCATTTCATGATGAAGGAAATTACTGAATATGAAAACTGGAAGGGTTGCTGTAAGGGATCTCAGCTACAGAGGCAAATAATGTTATTTTATCCTAGTTCTTAATCACTAATGGTTTATTACTATTATGGATAACTTTATGGATAAGTTTAGTTACTTCAATTGAATTCTGCTAACACTATGAGGTGTACTGAAAAGAGAAAAAATATTTATGGCTAGATATGTGTAAAAGTGGATTCAAATTAATGCCATATAATTATAATTCAAAGTGTATATGTTGATTAAATTAATGCTACATAATTATAATTGAAAGTGTATATGTTGATTAGGTGGTACTGGTATGGTATAATCCTTCCAATATTTATCCACATTTACTTTCTTCTACTCTTGTTTTACCTACTCATTCTTAAAGCAGAGCACCTTTAGGAAAACAACCTCCATGGCAGATATCAAAAGGTCTGGTTACTTCAGGTGGCTATTTTTTATTACAGCAGGTATGAAATTCTAAATGAAAAAGAACTGGGCAAGTAAAGAATAACATATTCTTGTAGATATTGGTCATTAGGTACAGAAACCTATTTTTCAATTTCCATTTTGTGTTTTGAAAGAGGGGACAGTTGATGGTAAGCAGTTTTTGACTGCATACCTAGCAAAATTATTATTGTCTCTTCTGTCTGACTAGTATCTGGAGAACTGTTATGTGACCTCCATTTTCCTGGGACTCTTGGAATCTTTCTTAGGCACTCTTTGAGAAGACTGAATTTTGTGTGTTGAGCAATTTCAGAATTACTTCAAGTTCCTCTAGTGCATTCTTTGCAAGCTAGGTGTGATAATTCCTCCAAAGCAAGAAAGTGTAGGGGGATTGAATATAAGAAAATAAAGTTAGTGTAGAAAGTAATCTTACCCCTAAGGAGTTGCAGCTGGGCCGATTATCAAAGATTAGGAACAGGCCTGACTTTAACAGGCCACAGCTGTAACCAGTGAGAAAAAGATTGCTATAAAAGAGTGGGGTGGCTGGGTGAGAAAGGAACTGGAGTCAGTTGGCTTCTTTGTGAAGAAGAAAGAGGCAGTGCTCTGAGGAGCTGCCCACAACAAACATCAAGAAGGTATGAAACTTTTGTGGTAGGAGACAGCAGCATGGAACTCCTGCAATAAGATGATAACAAGAAAGTAAGACCATATTGGTGAGAATTGAAAAATAAACTAATTCTTCATGTGAGTATATGTTGTGCTTCAGGGTTTTTTTGGGATGATATTAAGAGCATGACACTAAACCCCAAATATTTAACCCAAGGGAGAGCTCTTTATTTCTGCCAATGTGCCAAGAACATGAATGATGATGCCTTGGGAAATTATCAGCCCAGTACCTATGCTTTCCAGGGATCATAAGTTCTAATCATGTGTCTCTATTTATCTTCAGAAAAGAGAGGAAGAAACCATTTATTTGTCCTTTGGGACCATTTTCTTCAGGCACTCAAAATCATGCCTTTTTCATGTATTCTGCTGACATAGCACATTAGCAGTATCTGGTGACATGACTAGATTTTTCTTTTCCTAGGTGCAGAAAGTGTTGATTTTGGGGGTTTACCTGATCTTCAGAAATTCATGCCTCTGAGAAGAATGGGCTGCTGTGAGGAAAAAAAGAAATCTAAAGTTGAAATGTTCATAAGTAGAATATATAGTTAGAAAAATGCATGAAAAAATTAAATCAAAGAGATGTCATCTAAAAGTAATGTCTACCATGAAAATCAAAACCTCTGCTGCCAAAGAAGATAGCTCCAGCTCTGGCTATTGCATATATGGCCCCAGTATTGCACAGCCCCATCTTCTCATTCTCAGAAACCATTCCTGGATATTTCAAGGGCTGCTGTTCTGTACCCTACTTGCTGTCCTATAACTTACTATGCTGCTGTTTGTATGGTCTGTAAGGTTAAGTTCATAATCCTTTACAAAGTCACTCAGTTTGCCTTTACAATCAGGAAAAAATGGTGAAGCTTCACCTGTATTTCACAAAGGTTTCCAGCCACAGTTGTCCTCAGTTCTTTAGCCCATAAATGAAATAGGAGAAAAGATGATGTGGTATGTTTTATTTTGTCTCTAAAGTTACTGTTGTGGATTTTTGAGGTCTTGAAGTCAATGAGAATTGGAATAGCCATTGTATGGAATTAAAGGGATTTGTATAAAACTACCTCTGAAATACAGAGTGTTGTCTTGTCTCACCTACAAATTGATGAAAAACAACCACTGATATTCCCCAAACCTCCTACTTGGAAGAACTAGCTCAGTTTACCTCTGGGTACACAGTGTTGAGCTGTATTTGATAGCTGTGCTCAAAAGTGGGTATCAGTAGCAAATGGGCTTAATATGAGAAGACACCTTTCTGAAGAACAGGTGCCAGCTGGTTTATTCTGATCCACCCTAAGGTGCTGTTGAATGATTTAATTACCCAGTTTAATAATTAAATATATTTTTTTTAATTTGGCAACAATAATCACCCAACAGTTTGTCTCTACTGAAAATGTATGTTAGAGAGGAACTTGGGAAGAAGACTCCTTTTTTAGTGTTCTCTCTCTCTGTACAATGCTGAACATCACACCTGATGTTCATCCATGCCCAAAACCTGTGTGAGGGAAATTTCAGTGCTACTGAAATCAAAGGCAAGACTAATCTTGGTGGGAGAGTTTGAGCCATGAGAATGTTGCCCTCTCCCAAACCATCTGATAGACAAGTGAGCTGTGGCAGAAGGGGATCAAGGAGGGAATTTCATCCAAAAGCAGCACAGAAATCAGTGTCTGTAATTGCAGAAATCACAGAAAGCTCAGAGGGCCACGATGTAAATTGTGCACTTTGGAAAAAAATGAGCTTGGAGTTATTAAGGCACAATTATGACTCCTCATGACCTGCACCCACCTAACTGACAACAGAAATCTAGGCTGAAATCAGCAGCCTGAGCTCTTAATTTGTTTTGCAGTAACCTGGATTAAAAAAAAAAAAAAAAAACCAGAACTGTGCAGAACTGTGTCACCACTCTGATGCTCTTCTGACAATACGGATGACTTGGAGCTTCTGCCTAAATACTGAGAACAAGACAGTTCTTCTTTAACTTCAGGTGTCTAGTTGTGCAGTCTCCCTTATGATTCATGGAGAGAAGAGTCCAGTGCTAGAGTATGACTCATGGTCAGGTGTGTATCCTGGGATGAGATAAACTCTACTTTGACGTGCCTGCGTCTGCTTATTGGCTATAAAGGTGCCCTAGGCAGCTGTCTCAGATGTAATTTTGTGTTCAGTAGACTTCTAAAGGTGAACGACAATGAGTTGTATCCTTAAACCTGACTTAAATCCATTTCTAAGTGCTTGCTGTGACCTTGTATTTCTGTTTTATCCTTATTTTTGTTGATTAGACCAGTATATTACATCAGAGCATGACAGCTTTACCCAGTAACTTTGGAAACAGCCTGAAATGCAACATGAATCTTATGTGTTTTTGTATTGTTGTACTTTCCTCCTGCCAGTGTAGTTTGTAGGAAACAGAAACAAACATGACTTTAAATATTTCAGTTTCCACTTAGCACTCTCATAACACACTAAATACTTCTAAGATTAGCATAATAAGATGCTTATATTGAGGTTTGCCATCCCAGGATTTGCACTGTACCACTGGGTATTAATCACTACTGGACAGACATATCTTAAGATCCTTCTGAATTCATTCATTCCTACAACCCAGCTTGCTGACGTCTTTGAATTTAGTAACAATAGACTTTCTCTTGCATTATTTAGATGATTAATGAAAATCTCCAACAATACTGAGCAGACAAATGTGGAGTCTTGCTAACAAGACTAGATGTAGCAGCACTGTGACTATTGGTTTCACACCCTTTGCAGATTTTTGGTCTTTGTTGCTTCATATCCTTGTGAAAATTCCACATGAGATCCTGCCAATATGCTTATAATTTATGAATTCCATTGCCTTTCCACTATTCACAGGGCATAACATTCTGCTAAAGATGCACATTACCTTGATTTCATTTGACTTACTCATAGAAGAAACCTGTCCTAGCAATGATTTCTTTTTTGTGCTATCTTTGCACTTACAACATTTTTTATTCTAACATTTCTCTAGGACTTTATCTTAATCAAAAGTTCCCCAAATCTTTCCTTACACTCTTCGTAAAGATATGTGCTATGGGGTTTTTTCCTAGATGCTTTGGTTTTCCATGAGCTCTTAGAGATAGTAATTTAATTGTTGTACTTCAGCCAGGTTTTTAAGTATTTTTACATTAAATTTATCCAAACTGAACAGCAAGAGAATATTTAATTTAGCTGGGCTATTTCATCTCTCTTTAATGCTGAATTTCTATGCTACTAATATAGCCTCTTCTAAAGCTGAGCCGTTAACATGGATAATATATTTCTTTCTTTATGTTTTATTAAAAATTTCTCCTTTCTGGTGCCATATGTCAGTTATTTCCTATCTTGAATAATTAACTTATGATATAACTCTTTTTTTTGGTTATTAATAATAAAGAAGAGAATAAACTGTTTACTGTGTTTGGAAAAGGTACAAATGGGCCTAAATTTCAATAAGGAAAATTCAGATTAAATGTTAGTAATTTTTTTTTAATGATAAGGGCGCTGAAGACATGGAAAAGATTATCTAGTGGGGCTCTGGAGCTACCTCTCACTGTGTATCTTTGGAAACAGACTGGTCAGGTTCTCTTCTGTTTTTTTCTTGTTGGTTTGTTTGGGGGCTTTTTGTTCTTTTGGGATTTTTGTTTTGGTTTGTTTTTGTAATGGCAGAGTAACGGACTATTTGCTGAAGTTCTTTTTCTGGGTCTCTATGAAAGCTAATCTAATTTTTCTGGTGTAAAATCAGATATTGTGAATACAAACAGGGGGCTGTAGGTTTTGTTTGCTGCTTTGTATTCTTCAGGCAACACTGCAAAAATGAGCCAGTTTGTCCATCTGCCTCTTGTGTGACACTCTGGCTGCTGAAGGCAATGTCAGGTTACGTAACAGATAGACTTCTGCTGGGGTGACCCATATATTCTGGAACAGATAGCCTGGATCTCCAGAGGAGTTGAGATCTGAGAAAGGACAGGAGAGTGAAGCTCACAAGAAAAGTGCAGACACTTGTAAAATGTTTATATCTGTGACCATGGTAGATTTGCTTTGGTTTCCACAAACCTCTTACATGAGACCTTCTTTTCATATCTCTTGAGTAGGAGGCAGTGAAAAGGTCACATTAGCCCCCTTTCAACCTTCCTTGTACTATGAGGTAATAGGGAAATTATATTTTTCAGGCATTTTAATGTAAATCTGCATGTTATATGCAACACTTTTAATCTTGGAAAAGACTTCTGCAGTTATTGCTGCATGAAGTATTTGATTTTGGTAACACCTTCATTCTACAGCTTGATTATGTATGGAGATACAAACTAAAACTCCCTAGTTCTGCCATGTTTGAGTTGACTTGGCTGTAGAAAACAGCTTTTTATTTTTAAAAACCCATATTTTTGGTCATGGTATGTGAGACTGAAACAGAGCTCTTCCTTATGGACACACACAGGGAAAGGAGGATGGAGGGGACTTCATTTCACTCTCTCAGAGGTTAGGCTTAATTACAGCCTTTCCAATAGTTAGGACACAGAGAAAAGAGCAATCAGGGCTGTGGCTATGCTATGCTGAGCTAGCCAGCAGAGCATGCTGTTCACTTGGAAACATGGTGACAGTATTCTTCCCCTTTGCCATGGAAGTCAGTATCTCAATTTCAGGTTCAGCAGAGAACTGTGGCTCAACACCCCTCCATGAACTTTCCTAAAGTTCAGCTTATCACCTTAATCAGGTTTAATCAATCCGGAATGATTTGGGATTCATTTTGAAATATCTTCTATGATTTTAGTGACTGACATTGTTGCAGTAGGAACTAGCCCGATGCATCTTCAATTATAATTTAAAAATCTGGCATGTTTTTGTGCGTTTCAAATAGCAGAACTCCATAAGGAAAATTAAAACAAAGAAGAAAAAACTGGCATACGGGGGGCCTGTCTCTTCTGTAAAACACTGAATTGTCAGGAAAAAAAACAAACATTTTTTGTGTTATTTTGTATGACTCCTCATCATCTCTTGGAATACATTTTCCCAGACTTTAATATTTTAGAAATTCACTTGAATTTCTCTCATAATTAGCTATCAATCAATCATATAAAATATCACAAAATCTGTTTTTTATTTATTTTGAAAAAAAGTGAAAATTTGGGTGCATGAGTGCACTAGGATTTATAAGATTTAAATATTATCATAATACATATTTAAAAGATTTAAGTGACCTTTTGATGGGACACACATAAAACATTTAAGTAAAGTCTGTATTGAGTAGAAGATTGGCTAAGTAAACATGTATCAGCTTAAAACCTTTTCTTACAGTACAAATTTCACTTAATTCAAAGGTATCCACCATTATCATAACAATAGCTCACCATTCTGTGCTCTTAAGTATGATGTGATTATTTACTGCTTGAGTATTCAGAAATAACAGAGGCTCGTTCTGCCTATCTTTATAACTTTCTGGGTCAGAGGGAAGAAGGACAGAAGGAAGAGTGAATAGAAGTATTTATTTTATGCAAGTCATCTGTAAACTCTGCCATGTAAATAAAATCTAGGACTCTTGAATTTTTTGAATGGTTATTTATCAGTGGCTTAATGGAGGCAGTACATGCCAACCCTTTTGAAATCTTTTCAATGTGCAGAGTGGCTGTTTTGCCTAACAATGTCATTTATTTGTTTATTTTTCAGATTTTTTTGATCTATGACTGTCATTTTAATGCTGCTTTGTATTTATGTTTTTATTCCTGTAAATACCCTATGCATTTTTCCATAGCAAAAACATGTTTATCAATTAAGATACTATCTTAGCCCTGTATAGTTTGTAGTCTAAACATGTCTCTGGTTCATTTTGAGAACCAACTCAGATTTGTTGATTTTCCTCAGTTCTCCAAGAGCTCAATCCAGATTGTGTATCTGCCACATGCACTGGTGGAACAGTAGTTGTACAAGAAGATAAATAGCAGAACCTATAAATTAGAAGAGTTAAGAAGCTGAGGGGAGAGTGTCTCCAAGTATTGTGGTCACTCTCTTTCAGCCAAGCAAAAAACGATTCAGCCACAGTCCAGAAACATAATTTTTGTGTAGAATGCTGAGAGTTTCAGGTTGCATTTCTCTGCTTCCCTGTACACCTGGTATGGGCCAGGGCCCTGAGGACACTGATGGGCCTTCAAGGCCCTGATCAAGGTTGCTCTGTGCCTGAGCTGTGTTGTATGTGTCTTTGCAGAATTCTGTCTTCTGCTATTCCTGATTTGTCACTTGGAGTTCCCAGCTTGACACCAGACCTGATTTGCTGCCTTGCCCTTGTCTGGTGACTGCTGGTGAATGGTGCAGTTGTCACTCCCCTTGCTCTGCTTGCCCACTGTGGATCTGTGCCAGAGTGAGGGCAGACCCTGCCTGTGCTGTTTTCCTCCTGAATCCTGGCTGGCTGTCCCTCACGGATCAGCCTCACAGTCCTCCCATCACTCCTGTGTGACCCCCAGATCCTGCAGGGGAGTGTGGCTAGAGTACAGGGGACAGCCTGCAGCCTGTCAGCCCTCTTTAGTACACTCGGCACCCAAACTAGCACCTCTGCACACCAAACTTCTTCAGCTCATTTGGGTGAGATCATGGTGATTTTTAAGTTGCCTGCAGCCAGCCTTTGCTGTCTTCCCAATGCCCAACCCAATGGATATTAGCTGCTCAGCAGAAATGACTAAACAGCCCTCGGTGACAGTCCTGGATGGGGCCACACTCTGCCATGCAGCTGCTAGGTGGCCCCATGCTTCAGGAGCCTGATGTCCTCTTCAGTGCTTCAGGGCAGCTTTCTGGGACTGTGTTCATGCAACTGTGCCTAAGGTTGCCTTCCTGGAGCTCTAGCAAGGGAGTCACTTGGCTGCTGACAGCATCCATCCATCCATCCATCCATCATCTCTGCTGGAAATTGTTGCTTTGCACCAAAAGCTCCTATTTTTTTTCACTTTGATGCAGGATTCCTTGCTCAGCTTGATAGTATCATTATATATATGAGGGTAATTTCTTGTTCCCCAAAAGTGGTCTGGTTTTTTTCCTCAATGGTGAGACCTTTACTTTAAAGGTTAAGCTGTGAAGCAGAAAGATAATTGTCTTTACATCTCTTTGCTCATGGTTGATTTTATTCATAAACCTTTGTGACTTCTGTTTTAAATGCGCTCATTCCTGGCATGAAATAAAACTGTTGACTTTAGAAATTGTGTACTATGGATAAAGCTGTCCAGCCATTAAGTTTGCCCACATAAAGCTGGCTTTAAACACAGCAAACAAAGATTATCACTTGATCAGACAGGAATATCTTAATTTTTAGGATATCCACTAATTTACAGGAGCATTTGTTAAATGTCTTTCCATTCTTAAAAAAATCTTTACAGGTTCACGTCTTGACTTATTTATGGATTAATTTCAACAATGCTGTCTCTGTTTCTTTGAACTTTCTAAAAAAAGATTTGCCTAAATGAGGAAAAGTAAGTTCTTTCTAGTACCATACAGAATTTGAAAATAAGAGGTCAAACTTGAATTTACTAACTTTAGGAGCATATGGTAGTGCTTTGCAAGCTATTTTGTGTACTAAGCAGGCTTCCTTGGCATTTCCAAGAAATTAATAGCTTAAGACTAAGAAAAGATCAGCTTCTATTGTGTTGTCATGGGACATTTTTTTTCTTATTTTAGCCCAACATGAAAATATGAACATCTATTATCCAGCTGAGTCAGTGAGGGCCACTGAGTGTGACATTGCATTGTTCATGAGGCTGATCAGTAATTATGGTTCACAATGAAGTGTTTCAAATTAAAAAGATACTGGTTCATCATTTTTATACTGCAGTTCTGTGTAGTGATAAAGTTTATTAATACTTGGAAAAGATAGATTTAGACTGTGATTTTATTCCTATAAAAATCAAAGTTAACATTCCTCCACAAGTTCATTCTTAAATGGGTAAATGGGTATGTGGGAGGAATCTTCATCACATGTTTGGGCAAAACTGTGTAGTGTGACATATTCTTAGATAATAAGTGCATAAAGCAAGGGAATAACATTACATGAAAACCTTTGTTATATTTTGTAAATATTAATATGTTTAACTTACTCTGTGATTCAGAATTGCAGTCCAGTAACTGATTTTAAAAATGTCAAGTAGTGCATTCTGTGACTAATGCTGACTGTGGGTAGGGTTGGGTTTGCTTGCTTGTTTGTATTCTGGCAGGTAACTCCTTAAATCTCCAGTTGAAGTCTTGTTTCTCTATGTTTTTCTCTCTGGGTACTGAAGGAATTTGCTACCTCTAGTCCAGGACAGAGATCAAATATCTGCAATGAGGAGGAAGGAACTTTCTGTATGTACATTAATGTTCTCCATATGGAAAGGCACAAATCACCTAAAACATCTACTAGAAAGTTACAAAAAACATTGTTTATAGTTGACAGGACTGGAATCTGATTTGTCACGCTAAACAATACACTCTTCTGTTTTGATGATGGCCCTTAATGACATCCCTTAAGTTTTGGTAGTCCCTGCCTCAAATCAGCCTTCTTTGTTGCATGGCAAATGTCATACAAATGTTGTGTTCTATGTCTTTAGTATGAGGACAAAGTCCTACTTTTTTTTTAAAATCTAAAATATTCTAAAAAAGTTTGGAGATATGGATCACTGCATTTCTATATCAAAGTTGGGTTGAGAAAGACCAAAGAAGCCTTTTGGTTTGCTATCTGTCCTATTTTTCTCTTTCACTAGGATTTAAGGGCAATGTACACAATTGAAAAGGTAACAATGTTGTCTGCAGCAAGGATGATGACTTTGTCCATTAATAGCAAAGGGTGGAACAGGAACTTCCCATCTGAGTTGCCAAATAGGTTGCCATTCTGTGCCAGGACGATTCTGCAGTGGACTCTCACTTTCTGTAGAATGTTGATTGTCTGGTACAATGTGCTTTTACCTCTGCCCATGTTAACAGGTACAAGTAAAGGTTCTGGGCATCTCCAGAAGTGGCAGTTATTTGGGGATTAAATTATTTTATGCCAGGAGTGGGGAGTGCTGAAGCTCACTTTGTGGGCATCATGCGCTCTTGCCAGCTCACCTCAGATAGATTGTTCCTTGGCATCTCTTAACTCTTGCAGCCTTACACTATAAATTCTGTGTCAGTTCCTGTCTGTTTCCTTTCCTCCCAGCATTTCATCAAACTGTTCTATAAAAGGTTGTGGACTTTTGCTAATGGTCTGGCAATTCTTTCTGTAAGGCATTGTCTTCTCAGTCAGCAGTTTTTAAATGCCAGCTTGTGGTTGCAGTGGACTCTCTGGCTTCTCATCCTTCAAGCAATTATGTCCTTCCCCTCACCTTTCCTGCAACCTCTTTCTACAGCTGGTTGATGACAGATCCTTCATGTCTACCAGTCTGAATCACTCTTCCAGTTTTCCAGACAAGATGTTTCTCCCATAATGCATCCAGAAAACTGTTGCGATTAACTAATAATACCTCCATGACTGTCTCATTCTGAAATTTCTGACAGCATTTATTGTTGAAAGTTCTCTATTCAGGACAGAACAACAGATTTTATTTTATTCAGAAAAAAAGTAAATATTGATATAATATGTACTATATAAAGACATAAAAATAGATACATAGATAAAAGCCCTATTTATCACTCAGCTCTATCAACTTCATTCAAAGTATCTTGTACAGCTCCTCCAAAAAGTCAGCATTTCTCTGTGAGAGTCCTGTGTAGACATGGGATCAACTAAACCCCTGTGTTGTCATCTTCCTTTCCTTAGAAATAATCATGGAACCACTTTATGCTTTCTTTCTGGATAGACTATGTAGAAGTTTGTGAAACAGCTTCTCCCAGAACTGTTTTTGCTCAGTGCTACTGTCTGTACTCTTAGTTAACCTTCCTTCAGGATTTTATTTTTCAGATAAAAGTGAAGGCTGATTCAGGTACAGCTGCCTCATTTTGCCAAATGACCTCTAGATCTGTTCATGCTAGACAAGTGCAGTGCACTTCTCAGCTGTTCTATCAGTGAATTCAAGAACAGGATGCCTAGGATTTCAGTTTTTTCTTCATCCCTCAAATGACTTAAACAACTGGTGTGTATTTTCTTAATAAAGAAGTAGGGATACTTTTTCGGAATAGGGAAAACTTTTGGTCCTGCTACATTACTTGTTGAAAGGGATCATAACTTTATTTCTTGTCTGATATTTATGTGTACTTGCTGCCACACAAGTCTTGGATAAGAAGCTTCTTACCTCTGGTTGCATCTCTACCAGTGTACAAGGAAGGTGGCCTTTTCTGGATGTGAGTGAGTGAATCAAGGGGCAATTAATCTGCAGTAGATTACCTGGTAAAGGTGCGACTTTAGGTGCCAGCAAGTGGGTGTTAATTCCAGTTTGGTGTTGAAACTCTGCCACAGTCAGTGATGGAATGAGAGTGATTCATGTGACTGACCTGTCTGCTGTAGGATGAGTGAGCTGCTGTCTGGAGCCCTCTGGCTGAGCCCCTGCTTCGCCCACACACCTGCATTAGGAGGTGAATTCCATGCTTGCATTTCAGCTGAGAATGCACGGTCTTTCTGTCCTTGCTTCCAGGTCAATTTCTGTATTCTCTCTGAGGCCTGCTTAACACAAAAATCAATATAAAAATCCTCAAGCTAGGCAGAGAGCTGCAGTTGCATTCCCAGAGTGGTGGTGGTTTCAGCATATTCTGAGACAGTAATCACACTATTGCTTAGCAAACTGGAGTGGTGTGGAACTCCCACTTTCTGAACTTGTTCAGGCTGTGGCATGAATGATGTACCAACAACACAGCTGGTGTGGGAAAGGTTGCTGCACAGACCTGGGACACTTCTGGACATGCAGTTACTCTTCCTGGATCTGAGATCAGAGGCTGAAGTGCACACAGTGTTTAGATGCCTTGGAGATTAGGTGTCAACTGAGTGGAAAGCAGAGAAGGCACAATTCTGGAGACTAGTTGCTTTCAGTTTTGCTGTAGTCCCATTTTATGTACCTACAGAAATACAAATCTGCAGTGAGTAGATTTGTTATTAAGCATTTCAGTACCCATACCGTTCTGAAATGTGTTCTTCAATTTTTTTCCACTGTGAAAGCTTTGTGATTTTTTTTTAAAGTTATGCTACACAGTTACTTCAGAAATTATTTCTTCAGCCTGGGTTAATTTAAGACAATAGTGAAAACCAAGGGATCTTTAAATTTTCTTCTTTCATCTCAATTTTATAGTGAGTAAAATTGTATACTCATAGTGCACTTTCTCTTTCAATTCTCCTGTTCTTAGTGCTGCCCTTTATGGGCTTTTTCCTTTCTTGTGATACTGTCACATTCTCTACATATTTATTTATTTATATATAGTTTTTTTTACTATTTGGATAATATTTGCCTTTCAATTTTTAATTAAGGTTCTACTTGTGTGCTGTTCTTACAACCTTTTGGGTTTTTTTTTTTTTTGTCTGGAGGGAACTATAGCTCATTTGTTGTCATTTTCTTGCTAATTTTTTTTTTTTTTCAGAAAAAAACCACAAAGACATGTGTTTGCATATCTTGCTATTGATTTTATTCAATCTAGTGGACATTATTATTGTCAACTAATTATTAAATCCTCTTTGTAAATAGTTCTTCTGGATATATTTGGCATGATGATGTACTGTCTAACTGTGATGCAGATTTTGATCCTTAATACTGCTTGCTCTGTTCAAATGACTTGGATCATCATAATTTTTAAGTGATTAATTGAATTAAATAATTTACAACTATATCCCATCAGCAATTTTTTTCTGTCTTGCTGTTTGGCCTCTTTTTTGCTGTGTATTATTGCTGTAATCACCAAAACACCTACTGAGATGATAGATGGGCACAAGACCTGAGTCACCCTAGGGGAAATAATTGTTGGATATTTTTTTTGTCTGGATTTCTTTTTATGTTTGGTTTGGGTTTTGTTTGTGCATTTTGTTTTCCTTTTGTCCTGGTGGATATAACTGGTTATGCAACGTGGGCAGGATCTTGCCCAAGGCTGATTTACATTTGGGAATGGGATTATTGTGTGTTTCTGGGCAGAAGGGCTTCTGCTTGACAGTAGCTGACATCCTGGTAGTAAATTCCAGCTCCCTTCTACAGACAACCTTTATGTGGAAAAGAGGCCATCGTAGTTTTGAGTGTATGACTTCTCTGATAAACACACATTTAGTTTAGCTTTACAAAAATACACTTGGATATGTAAATTAAGGCAGCTTGGAGCCAAGTCTAAGCTGCTTTCTGGATGTTATGCAAGGTTTATGCAGTGATTACTGAGCATTTCCACAGAAGGGTAGAAATTACCACTGCAACCCCTACATTAGATGACACATTCACAAATAGTGAAATACTGGAAGAGAAAAATAAACCTAGTCTGAACAATACCCACAGATTAAAACTACTATGAGTAATGCATAATGAGGGGATCAGTGAAAATGAAGTGCTAAACTTTTAACCTCAAGGATGAGTAGAGGACAGCTGTGGAAAGAGGACAGATATCTACAAGTTTAGGGTGCAAAAGCAAAACATGCCTCACTTGATGGCAGATCTTTCCCCTGCTGGGTGCTCCTTTGTGCAGTCTGTGTGCATTCCCTTCCTTCTGACTGTGCTGCTCTTGTAGAAGTCCACTTCTGATCCAATTTACACATGAAAAATGACAGAATGGGTAGGACTGGGAGCTGCAGGAACCAGTCCATCACCTGGACCCATGTGTTTCCCTAAAATTCTTAACCTTAATTAATTAAGATTGAGAAGGAAGGCAATGGGACACACAAGGACATCACAAACTGAGCTAGGTTAGCTAGATCTGGAACTCATCTTCTTGAGAAATGTGAAGGTATCTATTGGTCTGTGCTAGCAGACTTCTGAGGAAGGGCTTAGGAAAGGTCTGAGCTGGAGACAGGAGGGTTCTTTGATCCAAGTGAGTAAGCTGGCTGCAAAACCGGCTTCTTCCCTTCATGAGTTTTTAATACTGTGTTTTAAGTACTAGCTGTGCTTTTGTTCAGTGCATGAAAAAAGATGTTTTACTCCTCTAAGTGACTGATATTTGACTTCTTTCCAGATGTCTTCTTGAACGTCACTGCTCTTCCTTTTCAGGCTTCAGGGAAGCCATTATTTTCTGGTGACATTAGGGACAGGAAGGCAGAGGAAAATGTGGATGTTCCCAGTTATCACTTGCTTCCCCTTTTTAGTGTCTTTTTGCCTTTTTTTGTTTAAAGCTATAATTTAATGACAAACAGGTTTTGATCTGGGAGCAGATGCAGACCTTTCAGGTTTCAGTAGCACTGGGCACAAAATTGTGTGTGCAAGAGTAGAAGTGAAAAGGGAAACAAAGAGGGTAGGACTGGAAAGAACTCTGCAGCTGAGAGATACTGGTACAACAAACCAACTCTCAAGATTTCACCCCTTCTGTACTGCCTTTTCTGACTGAGTGTTCATGCCCTGAGAATACAGAGAGATAAGGGAATTACAAAGCATGCTGAATTCTACTTTGATTCCAAACACGAAATGTGTTTTACTTCAAATATATGGTCTACCAATTTCATCACTTCCCCCCCCCCCTCCCTTTTCTTTATATCTGCATTAATGCAGAGTAGTTTACCTTCTTAAAGTTGTAGTTTTCATATCTACTCTTTCTTGGGAAAATAGGGAAAAATCTTCACCTAGGTTTTGCCTGGTTAATTCAATGAATTTTACATAGCTTATATAAACCTACATAGTATATTTTATCAGTGATTTTGTATACTATCAGCATTATTAACTATACGATTTTGTGCACTGTAAGTGAACTGTTATTTTATTGATTACATGAGTGGCAGTCATTTAGGATACTACTTAGAGATTTTGACAATTCAGCATCATAGAGGAATTAACAAAAATGAAGGAGATTAGCTAGGACTGAGCAGGACTGACAGCAGAATGATATTCATTATTTGAACACTAAACAAATTCTAGTCACATTAGTTTTTAAATTTACTTTTCTTCTTCTTACAGAAAATTGGTTAAAACCACTTTTTATCTACATCCAACAAGTTATATTGAGGAAGGATGAACTGCCATGGAGCTTGCTAATGCCTTTTACATTTTAATTTGAATTTTCCTACTAATTCTTTTTTTGCTCAATGGATATTTTCAGGTGAAAATAAGTTCTGATTTCTGACAAAGTTAACACATTTCAGTATCTCTGCTTTTAAACATAATTCCATGTACTAGTATAGATGTGAAAAATATAAATCAAATGAATTTATTTTCTAAATTTTCTCTCAGATATTTTTTAAACAGAATTGTCTATTTAAAGACTGAATTTGAAAGTGAGCAGAACTTATCTTTGTTAACTACTGATTTTCCTTACAGTTTTTCTGGGGACATTTACAGGAAATTGGGGAGAAATTAATAAGAAAGTGTTAGATTAGACTTAAAATATTCTTCCTTCAGTCATAACATGCCCTTAGAAATTATGAAAAGTGGAGGCACTCTAAATATTACAGTAGGAAACAGGATATAGAAATTTAAGCAGTAACTAATTTTCTGGTTTCCTTCTAAGAAAAATCTATTTCTGAACTACTTACAATGACTAATTTATAGATATATTTTTAATGATCTTATATCAGCCAATGAAAGCCTTGGGAGATCTGACTTGTGCTTAGCCTTTTGCAGAAGACACAAACCAGTCCAGTGAGCCAGCTGAAACAAAGGGATGAACAGCACATATTGTCTGTTATGAAAATGGACAATGCAAATGTTGCCAGCTCATCTCAGATGTGTTCCCATCTGGCTGAGGGATCCTGCTCTCCTTTGCTGAGTGGATAAAGTTGCTGTTGCAAATAGTTTGCCATCCCAAAACTTGCCATCACCTCTTCAGACTTGGTGAAACGTGTGTGCACAGCATTTTTAGGTTCAGTTCGTGGGCTGATGTTTTAGGACAAACCACACCTTCATTAGTGCTTTAAGCTGATATTCTGCACTGTGAACTGGAATAATTGAGTCATGCATTTCTGTCTGCTAGTGTGCTAATCTCTGTAGAAAAATGACATGGGGAGTTAGGAATGGTGATAGATTAAAACTGCTAGATTTGTCAAAGTTCATCTGTCAGAACTCCAATTCATGAGTCACTCTAAATCACTCTACTCTTAAACCCCACTTCCCAACAACCAAAAAACCACCAGGAAACAAAAATCCCACAAAGTATCACCCAACCCCCTCCATGTGTCTGTTCAATTAATTAAATATAATTTTTTTTCAAATGGAGCTTGATATTACATGTTTATATGATATGGCATCAGCACAAGGCAGAGTGCAGCCTGGAGAAGAGAAAGTTCCCAGTTTCCCTTTCAGGACCTTCCAATCCTAAAGAGGACCTACATGAAAGCTGGAGAGAGATTTTTACAGGGATATGTAGTGATAGAACAAGAGGGAATGGCTTCAAACTGAATTAGATTAGATATTGGGGTGAAATTCTTTACAGTAAGGGTGGTGAGGTACTGGCACAAGTTACCCAAAAAGCTGTGGCTGGCCTGTCCCTGAAGGTGCTCAGGGTCAGGTTGGATGGGGATCTGATCAGCCTCAGTGAGGGTGTCCCTGCCCATGGCAGGGGCTTGGAACTGGAGGATCTTTATGGCCCTTTCCAGGCCATTTTATGACTTTTTGGTTCTGTGATTTTGTGATTAGACCTGATGACCTGAAAATGCTCCTAAGAATGTTTTCAAGAGTCAATGCTACTTGTGTAATCAGCTTTTATATTTCATTTGTACATTCTGGTTGCTTGCATGAATGTTTATCTTTGGGCCTTATGAGTGGTTTTCCCCCTTCAAGTATCAGGTTGTTAGAATTAACACCATACACAGTTATCACTTCTGTTTTATAAGATTTGTTTTCCAGATGCTTTTTAAGGTTCCTGGGCTACCACTTGCACAGCTGTGCCCAGATTTACTTTTATGTGTCACAAATCTTTTTTCAGCAGATCCTTTTCATTTCTACTGACAAGTGTAGTCAGAAAAATTAGATGGTTCCCAGATGGCCCAGCAAAAAGATAACCCCCCCTAACTATGGTAGCTCTAGAAAGGGTGCATCAAGAAACTTGTATTTGCAGCCCTGCACCAGAGAGGGAGAGAGAGAGAAATTTGAAGTGTGCTGTGTTGGTAGCCAGAACTTCCTGTAACCCTCAGCCTGGGTGCAGTTGGACCAGCTACTTATTTTAGGTTTCTCCAAGGGTTGCCCTCTGCCTGGCTGTTTTGCAAAAGCAGCATCTTGGAGTTTTCATGAGAAATGTAAGCCAAATCCTAGGCTGAAATGAAAAAGCATCCATGAGTGTCTGCAGTGGCTGAGTAGATGCCCCACTCTCTCCCTCTGGCCCCAGTGGAGCCTGAGCATCCATTTGCTTTCATGTTCTGCTGAAACAGTCAAACTAAAGTGGCCAAATGCTACCAAGAGAAAATCCTTGGGAAAATGGATGCTCAGCTGGATGGGAATCTGTACAACAGGCAGGGAAAGAATGTATAAAGCAAAGATAGGTGGAAAGAAGGAGGAACAATATATGTCATGTTTCAAACAGTTCTTTTGGGAAGCCGACGATTTTGGTAGCTTCTGAAAACATTTAGGGCAGCAAAGTGCTTTGCAGTTTATTTCAAGATATGAACTCACCTAAATGACCAGCCTATTCATGGGGACTCACTTGAACCACATTTAACTGATATTTTCCAGAGATCTTTTGTATTCTTTCTGTAGAAAGATTTTACATTGACTTATTTTCTACAATACTCTCTTGTAATGACAAAGATGTCTGTTCCTCCTGTTTCATAAATCAAACACCATTATTTTCTTTCTCACTTGTGCCTGTGAATCTAATATTTAAAATGGTCTAATTCTCCTCACAGTAAGACAAATAGGCTCCAGGAAATGGGTAAAAATGACTAAACCTCCTAATCTTGCAAAGTAGTTCTATTTTTCTTCAAAAACTTCTGCCAACAAAAGCTAAACCCAAAACGTCTATACTGACTTAGCCATTTCTTAAAGTTGGGAACCTAAACTTTACTTTGTATGAATAGTGATTAATTCATAAGATGTAGTGGATGGTTTGAAGCACAGGTGGCGTGGGTTAAAAAAGGCAGGAAACTATTCTTTATTCCAGGATATGCAAAAAGGAGTGCATGAATAAATTTATTGTAGATATTGAAGTACCTTGGCTGGAAAAAAGTCTTTACAGCTGTGTTTAGATAGAGTTAAAATAATACTGTCCATTTGTGTTGTACTTTAATATAATTTGACCAGTTAGTAAAACTGAAAGTACTTTATTAGAAACATATCACTTCTACTATACAACTTTTCCAGAAATACCCAGTAGTGCTTATGCTGATAAGATATTGCATTAAAAATTCTCCATAAAACTAAAAATCAACGCCCCTCATTGTCTCAGTCTCCTTCAGAGAATAAGATAGATCTGGAAGTTTTAATTGGATGATTGGATGTGGATACCTCTTTCTTTTTTTTTGCCCATTTTGTTTTCCTTTTACTTGCTGGTAAACTTGGTGGGTAACCATGAAAATATTTACCACCTCCCAAAAAATTTCCTTTCCTACCTCACATTGAAAAATGCAGAATTGTTTCAAACAAGTTCATTACTTGTTTAAGAAGTAAAGAGCACTTGTTTAAGAAGTAAAAGAGCACCTTTCTTTTGTGGTCCTGTTGTAGCTCCTTGAGGTGGGCCTCAAAATCAAGGCTTTGAAAGGTGCTCTTCCCTTCTCAGCTCCTCTGTTCTGAGATAGTGAAGCTATTGTGCTCTTGTCAGGCTTTAAGAAAATGGAATCACTAGTAGAGGCTTCTGAAACGCAAGTCTGAAAATGTCTGGAAAATAAGTATGTACATACGCATGCAGTGTTTATGTGTGGTGTTTTTCTGTTGGGACGTTTTGTTGTTGGTTTGGTTTATTTGTTTTTTCCCTTTGGTTCCACCAGTTTGGCCTTGTGGTTAGTTCATTTATCTGCAGAATTAGAAAGAAAGTTGTATTTTGGGGAAGTGCAATTTTTATGTCACAGCATGTAAGGTCTAACAAAATTCAAGTGCAAGGTAGGATTCATTAAGGAAATATTTACATATGTTTGTGGCAGTCTTGCAGATTAAGGAGAGCTTGCTGTGTTTCTGTTGGTTATTGGCATGAAGGCATTCATTAGTCAGCTTGGATGTCAGAGTGGCAAAAATATACACTTTAGGAGCTGAAGCAAAACACTCTTGTGTAAAAGAAAGGTAGCTGGGTGAAGGTTATTTGTTTCTCAAGGCAGGAAAGTGCATTTACTAATTATCCCTGTTGACGGTACTCCCAACAGGAAGATTTTGCAAGATGTATTCCTGTGTGTGTAACCAATGCACAGCCAGAAGTGAAGAGGTATGTAGTGAGCAGTTTAAACAACCATTATGAGCTGAGTGTATTCATAACAATCCATATAACAAGGGAAGACAAAGAAAACAGTGCTTCTGACTTCACCAACTAAGGCAAAGTAGTAAATTCAACTAGTAGTGCAATTCATGAGAATATTAAGGGTCAGCATTGATCAGCTTTTCTTATAATACAAGTTTTTTTTTTTTAATGCTTCCATTTAAACTAGAAATTGATAATGGTCCCCTCGATTCTTCTTATCAAAACTTAAAATCAAGCCTCAAGCCTAAGAACTACTGCCGCAAAGGCCATTGGGGGAAGATACTGCTTGAGGCATACTTGGCAAAAGCCTACTTTTTTTAAAAAAGCATTTCCTGGAGTTTCTCAAAATCAGAAAGAACATGTAGTAAACTTAAAAGTTTAACTTTCATTCTTTTCTGCTGTGGCTGGGGAATCACAATCAATCATGCTCTTATTTTTAACTCTGATACAGATGCTGTTCTTACAAATGTTGTAACTTACTGTAATGGTATTTTATGTAACTAGACAAAAAGGTATCTCTTCATGATCTCACAGATGTGTCCTCACCAGGTTTCCCCTGTTGTCTTAGGAAATATTTTCTTTCTGCAAAAACTTTCTGCTTTTTTTTCCTTCCTTGATTTGTCACTTGCAGCTTATCTCTTTTCAAAGACACGTTCTGTAACAGAATAAAGCCAGTTTCTGGTGATCTTTTAGGAAATGGAAAAATAAAGGTAGATCAGGCTGAAATGTAGAGAGCTTTGAGAAATTATATAAAAACACACAAAAGTCACAAGCATCATTCTCCTCCCCATGAGAATCTTGCCTAAAACAAAATAACAAAAATCTTACATTTATATTGCTTTTTAACTTGGTCTAAGCCAAGAATAACTATTCTATTTTCAGTTTACCATTAGAGAGCAGAGATATTAATCTATGTTTGGATCCATTGTTTGAATTCATGTTAATTTATGACTCTGGAATAGGCTCACAACATGACAACCTTATGAGCTGATATCCAGCTGTGGGATCTTGGCAGGTATCAGGAGAACAAGACCAGATTTTCTGGGTTCCTCCAATTCTTATGGTTTTTACTTCAAAATAACTTAGATTATTGTATCCTGTGTAAGGCTGTAGCAAGTGTAGTGTGGGGTCAGGAGCCTGTAATACCCTGCCTATGTTATTTCTTGTGTTTCTTATCCTCAGGTGCTTCCAAGGGAGAGTTAAGTTGATGTGACTGCAGGGAAAGTTTTTTCAGTAGCAGGGTTATTCCTAAGTATACTGATAGCTTTTTGTAATCTCTTTACTGTGGAACATACCCTCTGTGTCCCTGAGCTGCTCTTCTGTGTTTGGTGAATTCACCCAAGGATCATGCTAAATTTTAATTGAGTTGTTGCTTTTTAGTGAACATTCAAATGCATGAGTAAGGATTGCATTTGCAGGACTTTAGATTTGTGCAATTTCTATCTACATTAGCCTGGTTCCTCCTAACACAATATCAGCAATTTGAAAAAATGAAGGATGTAAAAATCTGGAGATTATTAACAGGAAAGATGTTTTGAACAGAAGTAAAAAAGTCACACATTTTCACTTGCACTAATTACTAGTAAAATATTGCTAGAGATAAAGTCTAATTTTAAATTCTGGGTGCAGAATGATTGTCTTGTTTTAGGGAAAAAGAGACAAAGTGCATCTATAAAATCCAACTGCAAATGTTTTCCTGTGCTGCCTCATTGATTCACAATGTCTTGCTGTGCATTCTTTATGATTAGGGATTTACCAACTGTGTGGGTCACAGCATTATTCTCAGCCTTGGTTAATTCCTCTCTGCTGAGGACACTGGCTGTGTTGTACAGCAAATATCCTTGGGCTCTTCAACTCTGAGATATTTCTACAACAGCTTTTCATGTTTGCATTATAGTCTTCAGCAAAACACAATCAGCATATCTGCTGGGAAATTCAGCTTTACTTTTTTGTGTGATTCCACTATGTCTTGAAACTTTTAACTGCACCATAAAAAATATTAGGTGAAGGGTAGCTGAAGACATTGGCAGCTGCTTGTGCTTCTGTTGGATCTTTGCTCTCAGAGAAGTGTTACAGGGAGTTAACTTTAGAGTGTGTAGTGAGCTCACTGGTGGGATGCTACTGCTAAAATCATCAGCAATAAAGAGGCCAAATTCACAAACCCCATATTGTTAACAGGCCATTAAAGCTGACAGGAACCATATTTATCTTTTCTGCCTCTGCTGTTTCAGACTCTCTACAAGTGAATGACACCCTGGGTTGATTTAAGCTGCTGTTGTACAAATCTAATGCAATTTTAGCCTTTCATTTTCCACATCCTTTTCTCCTCCCTTTCCTGCTGCTACCTAGACTATTGCCACCATGATGGAATACAGTTGCTCTGTCAATTATGTAGTGGTTTGAGGGTTTTGGGGGTTTTTTGTTTGTTTTTGCTTTTTGTGGGTTGGTTTGTTTGTTTGTTTTTGGTTTTTTTATTTTGGTGAGAAAATCTATCTGAACTCTTCTGTGAAAATTGTCTGTTTTAAAAATAACGAACCAATCACTCTCCCTTCTTTGGGACAGACTATGCATTCTGCGCTGCTTTTTTATAAAGGCATAATAGCAGTTCCTTCCTTTTCTGTGTTTTTGAATGGAAAAGGTTCTTGCTAAGGCATGATGTAGATCTGGATTATAAAATGTAACTTGTTCTGCTACGTGCAACAACTCTGTGCGCGTCTGTTGTAGGGCACACATGCTCTCAAGATTCATGCTATTCTCCATCAGGGATTTATGTAGTGCTGAAAATTATAATTATGGATTCTATGGTATTCT
Organism: Zonotrichia albicollis; assembly: GCF_047830755.1. Lineage (NCBI taxonomy): Eukaryota > Metazoa > Chordata > Aves > Passeriformes > Passerellidae > Zonotrichia > Zonotrichia albicollis. The sequence goes on from NC_133819.1 coordinate 82,829,447, forward strand.
AGTTAATTTTTCCTGAAGGCAGAAGTTAAATGTCTATCATTTAGCTTGAAATATCTGATCAGCATCAGTCAGTTGGTGCAGTGTTAGTACAGTATCAGTAACACAGATCATCCCAGTTATTGGTTTGCCAAAAAGAAGAGGAAAGCTGTTACAGTTCTATAACTTCTCTCTTTTCCCACTTGCATTGCATCATCTGGTGCCAGTCACCTCTCCTCACATGGGGTTGCTGCCTACATACATAAAGATCTAATTTAATAGTCTTACTGAAATTATCAAGGGCATAATAAGAATTTGAAAATTTAAGTCTAGGTCAACTAAATGCTTTGATAGTAACTTTGAACTACAAGGAAAACATGTTCTTTCCCTGACAAAAATACTTGATTTTGGTTGAGATAACAGAAGATTACTGTCTTTTATGGTGTGTAAGGTGTTTAGAAACAATTTATTTTGATCAGACAGAGGTGGAAAACAAAGATATCAACAAAAAGAAAGCAAAGATATCAACAGCAACCAAAAAGAAAAGTAAAATTAAAAAAAATCCAAAAAACTCAAACCAAAAAAACTTTATGCTTACAACAAACCTTTTATACTTATGGCAAAGAATTGCTCTTCTCAAGGAAAAGTTATGATGCTTGTCATTCATGTTGTCCAGCCTATCAAAGCGTGCATATGAGCAGGCTTCATTTTAGGGCTGTATTTGACTTTAACACGGAAGATAATTTTCTTGTTAATTAAAATTCTATCTACTGTTGGCTAAATGGTTACCTTGCTTCTTATGCTAGTTAATCTGTCTGTATGCTCAGTGTTTCTCTTCTTTTGAGTGGCTGGGTTTCTTGGGTTGGTGGTCTGTGAGTTGGTGGCCACCCCAATCTGCCCCTCCAGAATTACCCTTTACCCAGGCAGACCTGATTTCAGCACAGTTGCTGAGTTGGCTTTGTTAGTTACTTCATTGTCTTGGGAGCTCTGACAGATGACCTTGTGGCCTGCAAATTCTGCATTCTGTGTGTCCACTCTCAATGGTACATCCTTCTCCCCAGGCTTTGTCAGTCTTCCCCTAGGTCTGAGATCACTGCAGCATGTCAAGCCCTAAATCTTAACAAGGGGATTTTATTGACTTGTTGTTTATCTTTCTAACACCTGGACATTCAATCCCTGCTGAGACTGGGACTGAGAGTGGGAAGGGGAGGATGCTGTTTCTCATGAAGTTCTTCCAGCACAGCCACATCACTCACCATGGGCTGAGGGCTGCTGCCCCAGCCACTGGTAAGGTTTTGCTGTTACTGGAGATGAGCTCTGACCAGTTTGCTGACAATGTTCCCAATGCAAGGCTGCTCAGTGGGAAATATGGGACAATGCCCCCCTTTCTTTCTGCACTTAATCTGGTCTTCCAAAGGTGACTGCCCATGACTGCTCTGCAAATTCATGCAATTGTGTTTAACAAGCATGGATTTTGTGAAGTAAATAGGAGTTATTTTATGCTTTTCTTTGTTTTCTTCTGCTGTACTGATCTGTAGGGCACTAGTCCCACTATTAACTAGAAAATTTTCTCTTAGAGCATCTTCAAACTAGAGCAGAGGGGCTGTTGGCAACTCCAGCTGAGGCTGCATCTGGTCCAGGCTTCTCTCCTGCCATGAAGCAATTTAAGTGGCTTCCTGTGAGTCATTACCCGAGGTGAATTGATATGTACTTCTGTGAGTGTTAGAATTAATGAAGATTGGTCTCTGAAGGATTTGTGTCTTATGACTACAACCTCTGATGTCTGCTGGAGTACAAACACCAGATGAAACTTCTTGTGCAATTGAGGTCCTGAAAACCTCTTTCTGTGCAGATTTTTTTCTAAGGATCTCTGCATGTTTTAGCTTGTCCTTTAGTGCAGGCCTCTTTTTCTTTCCAGTTTTCTAGTTCCATGAAACTGAAGGATATAATGGCATTGGAGGTTTTTATGCTCCTGTTTAATGTGTTTGAAATTGGCTAGCAGGTTGAAAGATAACTGGGGAATGGAATTGCAAATTCTCACATGCAGACATAGTGTAATTGAATGATATTTTCTTCTTCAAGAAGCCAGGTTAAGAAGAGGTGAGACAGGCAATCCTGCAGAACGATTGCCTAGACTGTGAGGACCACAGGGCTGAGGTACAAGGCTGTTTGTAAATAGAAGATAAGCTCAAATAAACAAGTATACTTTAACTCTGCACAACCCAACATTTTATTGACAGAGCAGACTTGGAAAGGCAGGGGCTTGTTACTAAATCTTTTTCTGATGAGATTGGGACACTGAAAATAATATTAATGCACTCATAACTGGCAGTTGCAGCTCAGAAAGGAGCACTTGGTGTTGTCATGACTGCTTTCGCAGTTCTCTGAAATCCCTTAGCTCATTTTGAAGAAGAGATCAAACCCAGATTTTTAAAAATATAAAATCTTAGCCGTGATCAAGAAGGATTTTAAAGATAGAATGAACTGCATTATTTTCCTGTTGTGTAAAATCATCATGCACTTGCATGTTGAGAACTGTGTGCAGTTTTGGCATCCTGACCCAAAGGAACATAAAGTACCACTTCAGAAAGAACAGAGGGAAGAGCTAAAAGGATAAAGTGGATGAAACAGACTGAGGAGGGACTTATGAAGATCTAGGTTTCCTCAGTTTTGAGCAAAGGTTGAGGTGTGAGGTCACCAAATAATACACCATCACAAAGGCAGCACATAAGAGTTATTGGAAGTCTCGTTCATCAACTTCAAATTGCAAGAATTGAAGGACACTAGACAAAAATAGCAGTAGATAAATTTCAAGCACTCAAAAGAAAGTATTTTGCACTGAAGGTTGCAAACTTTTCACATTTACTAATAGAGGAAACAGTGGAGATGGATAGTATCAGCAGGTTCAAGAAAGTTGCATGAATTTATGAGCAGTAGCTCCATAGATGGATAGTACACAGGGGAGGTTAGTCCTGTCCACCACTTCTAATTCATCGAGTTTGGAGACTGGAGGATGGAATAGATTGTAGAAAAAGCATCTCTTGCTGCTCTGTTGCAGAGGCAATACTGGGCTTGATGAACCATTGTTCTGAACTGTTGGGACATTCCTTAAATTCTTGTAGTGTTCTGAACTGACGTACAACGCAAGAACTAGACTGTAGATTTGAAGTGATGGTGTGTGGAACAACAATTCAATTCCCTAGTTTAATTTGGTCTGTGTCAAAAGCAATAATCTGCTGACCCTAAATGTCAGTCTGGGGTGATCATAAAGCCAAGAGGCAACAAGTGAAACTGTGTCAGCATTATTGCTTGAAGAATAAAGATTTTTTTTTGAAGAGTATATTAAAGATTTTTCTCTGCTGTTGCATATTTTTCAGAGCTGCATGTTGAATTGTGGTTGGTTGATGGAAATAAGTGCAGAAGACAGAGGTTGGTGACAATTTTCTTTTACAGTGAAACCTGTGAATTTGCTTAAACATACACTGTTAACTGGATTTTCCTCTTTGACAATGAAACACCTTGTTTCATCACTGTGATATGCATTGTTTAGTTAAATAATGAAGTATATACAGTACAGTGATTAATTTGAGAGAGACGAGATCATTGTATTTGTAACCTGGTAAGCAAAATTAGCACAATGCATTTTGTGCGTGTAATCATAATACATTGACCTCAAAGTAAAAATGCCTGATAGTTTGGGGGTGGCAACTCTTTCTGAAGTAAGCCTTGAAGTATTTACTAAGTGGCATTAAAAGAAATAGCAACAAAAAAAAAAAGAATTAATTTCTAATCCAAGTGGTGAAATAAAATAACAAAACAAATTTTTTAAATATCTGTTTTCTTACACTATGGGTCTCAAATTGGTTTTATTTTCCCAAAGACAGCAAGAAAAAAAACTTCTTTGTGTATGTTGTACATTACAAGGTTGTACAATACAACAATGTTGTACATTACAAGTTGCTTTCACTCTCTTACATCATGCTAATTATTTTATGTGGTTTTTTATCAAAATGAGTGTTTCATCATCTTCAATGGCCACTGTAGGGCACATTTGAAATAACATGAAAGACTGAAATACTTTGGAAATGTCAGTGGGTAAAAGTCTCTAAGTATTTATTGGCTGATACTTGAACATTCTTTGGGCTCAAGAAAGTATTTTGCCTTCTTACATAGCCAGGTACTTGACACGCGTTGAGCATTTTTTTCCCTACTTGGTGAAACTTTACATGGAGTAAATTAAGTCTTGGAGAAACATGTTCTTTCACAAACAGCTGTTCTCTCTGCAAATGTTAGTCCTCCAACTGTTCTTTGCTATCTATCAGTCCATTTTAGGGCCAAACTAGGCTGGCTTTACACTGACTGGTTCTAAATGCTGTGAGTCATTCATTATAATGGGATATTGCTAAGGTAAATAAAAGTACAGATCAGAAAGGAAGCATATGGTTATTACTCTATTTTAGTTTTTTTTTAATGTGTGTGTCTCCTGGAAAAAATAAAGTAAAGAATATGAACAAAGAAAGAGAGACTGAGACGTGGAAATGTGAGAAAAATGTGTATAAAGGATGCTTCAGAAAATAATTGGAAGGGAGCAGGGGAGTGAAATAATTTAATTATAACAAGGGATTTTAAAATATTTCTGTTGTAAGAACTTGCAAATCTAGTGATGTCATGGAGACTAAGTAGTTAACCTTGTCTCTGAGATGCAATACAACAAAATAGGACAAAAAGAGAGCACTTACAGGCAGAAGGAAAAGAAAACTGAGGTCTTCTTAAATAACAATAATAAATAAAATAACTCAGGAGACTGAGAGGACTTCAGCTATGGAGGGTGACAGTGCCAAACACTAGTTCTTACTTCTAGACCAGCCTGAAAATCTGCAAAGAACAGCAGGTTCCTTACTTTCCTTGAGATACCAGGTTCATACCGGATCATGGCATGCCTGTTGCCATCATGATTTTCCTTAAATTCAGGTGTTTTTCATCAGATACAGCCAGTAGATCTGGTCCAAAGTGTGCAGAGATGATTAGTATGGTGGTAGAGGCTGGACAGTCTGCCCCTGGCTTGGCAGTAGTGTTCTTAGGTGGATGTTGAGCTGCAGCAAGTCAGGAAAAAAAAAAAGTCAAATTTCTTTCTACCAAAAGAAACATGTTTGCTGTCAAGGCCAAACTTATTTTGCTCTTGATATTTATATCAGCAGTGAGGATAAATCTTCTCTACGGAGTCCTTGTGTGAATAGTGCAGGGGCTGTCCCTCTGTCCCTCTCTTGCTGTGGGTGTAGCAGTGTGGGTGAGCAAGCGCCGCAGGGGACTTGAATGGTCCATCTTAAATGTGCCCTGAGGTTTCCATAAGTCTGTCCTTGTGCTGAGGGGTGTGGGGAGCTGTTGCCAGGCCCAGGGATGTTGAAGGTGGAGATATCAATGAGAAGTGTGTGTGCTCCAGGCTGGTTCTATGGAGCTGTTGTGCTTGTCTTGTGAGGTGTCCTCTGTGGGACACCAAACCCCAAGGGTTTCCTCCTCTTGGTGAGTTATTCAGGAATGTGCTCTTCTTTTGCCAGGCTGGTTAGCTCTGCTACACAGAGGACAGTATAGTTCTTGATGAAGAAGGATTGCAGCAAGGAAAGAAAGTAATGTTTCTCTGCCTGTGGATGACTTTTTGTAGAGTTTCTGTCCTCACAGAAACTACTGCTGGCCGGCAGAAAGCAGAGCTTTAGTTTGGGTCCCTTAGGATGTGATGAGTGAGGAGTAGGGAAAGCAACTGCAGAAACAGCAGGCAGCAAAGTAAATGAAGAACCATGCTGGGACATTGTTCTTGCAGTTTATGGAAAATAGCAGGAAAATACATACAATCAGTAACCACAAAAAGATTTGCAATAGATGACAACTGAGTACCGATAAGGAGGCTTTAAAACATTAGAGACAATTTTGGTTTGGTGACTTCACTGTACTACATTTTAGATTGCTCAGCTGATCACTAATAAGAAGCAGAGAAACAGATTTTGAAAGTATAAAAGCTCTGCCTAATGGTGAAAGCAAGCAGAGGCACAAACACATGGATAGAGATTGGGTTAATAGGGGCAAAATTAGGAACAGTACAGCATGCTCCCAAAAGGATTAAGGAAAAAGAATTGGTAGAGGATGAGACAGTAAGAACAGTGAGAGTGAGAAGACAAGAAGAATAATTTAGTAGCTTGATGCTAAAAAGCAGATTGAAGATATGAAGTGGATTAGAATTAGTAGTGTTATAATTGATGAAGCCTTGTTCAGTAAGAAAAGCCTCTAATTCAAGCTTCCAATAGCATTAACAATGTATTTTTCTATCGTGGTATTTTTAGTAAGTATTTTGTTTGTATTTACTGCACCATATTAATGTAGGGCAAGCATCAGAAAAAGAAAGACACTATTTGTTTGGAAGTTAAAGAGATTTTTGTGTTTCTCCTTTGATTGCTGTTGCCTTTTCTCTCCAGTCTTAAAAGCCTTGAAACATCTGATTAGATGTATCCTTCATGGCTGGAAGGTAGCTGCAAGCTGCCATATGTATTTGTTACAGAGAATAATCCTCTGTCTCTATATGTTCCCATGTTCCTGTCAAAAGGGAAATTTCAGGCTAAGTATGCTAAGTATGATTTTACAGTTTCCCATGGGGGTATAGTATCTGTAGGTAAGAAAGGATTTTACCACAGAAGCAATAAAAATTAGGACATGGGGTGTTTACATTGCATGTAAAACAGTTGAATTATTTATTCATTTAATTGTACAGATCAAGTTAAAAGGCAAAATTATTTCTTCCTCTACTCATTACACAGTAGGAATAAATTTCTCTGTGCATCAGTGCATCCAGACATCCAGAAGAACTGAGGTTATAATCCAAACCCCACATAGTCTAAAGTTTCCTGAATCCTATTGAATTCAAATGGTTTACTATGAAGTATAAGCTGGAAAGATAAAGTTCTAAAATCATTCCTCTTCCTGATAAATTTGCTGCTGAATGTCAATCATAGTGTTGCTTTGCTTAGACATGGCATTAGAATGCATGTTGTGGGGCAGACATGAAAAATTTTATCCGTGTTTGTTGGAATTGGTTTCTTGGCTACCGCCAAAACTTACCCAAATTATCAATTTTTTCTGTCATCATATTTAAAGCTGTGAAGCCATCCTGAATCCTGATCTTTTGTGTAGCATGAATCTGCATCTTGCAGAACTCTGGCATGTCTGATGTGTGTGTCTGTTCACTCACACTGTTACCTCAGCATTGTAAAGAGATGAAGGTTTTATGTACATGAAAATACATACAGGAGAATTCTTTGTTGCAAAAAGCAGTGATGGGTGTTAGGCAGACTAGTGAAATAGAACTTTTGCCAGAACGTATCCCCATGTGAGTCTTTAAGCAACTGATGTGGGCAATATCTATCATTGTGTCCCATGCAGCATGAACATACTGCTGATATTTATCAAAGAGGTATCTGAAAAAAAAAAAAATTTGCTTCCAGTTTTGGGTGAAATTCAAATGTAGAACATGAAAAATGATGAAATCATAGCTGTTATTCAGACTCTAAAAGTTTAGAGAATGTCTAGTGCTTTGGAGGTTTGAGAGAAATTATATCTGAGCTTTGCTCATGTAAGCAGTTCAGGATTGGAGGAGAAATAGAAAAGAAAGTGAAATATGATGTATATATCCAAGTTAATACTGACTGTTGAAATGCTCTTTACCCACATTATTCTTTTGGGGCTTGAACTTTAATTCTCAAAGTAAAATCAGCATGTATTTCAGTCTTAAAATTTGCTGAGAACATGGAATGTAAAACACAGAAAGAAGGCCATGAGCTGTATGCACTTTCCTGTGGAAGAAACCACTAAGGAGAAAAGCCAACTAGAGAATGCACAGAATGGACAAGCAATAACCCTGATCCAGTGTGTTGCAGGTACCTTCCCCTTTCACTTCCCTGTTGAGTGATAGGGGAAAGAAAAACTTCCATGAATTCTGCTGCAACTCTTCAGCTGTAGCCATCAGGGAAAGTGTCATGAACAGGACTCTGGTCTGTGTATCCACTCTGGGAACTGCTGTATGTGTTACTTCACCTCCTCTTTCTCCAGTCTGCTCATCCAACAGGAGAATTTTCAAAATGCTGTGAATTGAGTGCCCAGCAGCAAGCAGGCCACTTACTGAGCTGCAAAATGGAGCTTCAGGAAGGGAAGGGTACTGACAGTAGACATGACCAAAATGAAAGCAAAGAGATAAAATCCAGGAAAGATGATCATTTATTTCTAGAGCTGCATATCAAACAGGGAGTACATTTATCTAACTATGAGATGCATTCAATGGATCCTGTTTTAGGGGCTGATTAATGAAGCACATAACATTGGAAGGAGTATTATGGATCTCTTGTCACTGTAGTGCTGTGACATGTTGTACTGGCTTTCTGTAAGTGGCAATAAAAATAGGAAAAAAATGTCCTCTGTAAAGGAAGGAGATGTCTTGCACTAATCCTCACTGCTTTTGAAATGGTGTTTGGTAAGCCTAGGATGTCAGAAGCATACCTAAACAGTCGCTCAGAAGAAATGAGCTTGGGGGCTTGTAGGGGGATAGAATATAAGTAAATAAAGATAGTGTAGAAAGTAATCTTACCCCTAAGGAGTTGCAGCTGGGCTAGTTATCAGAGATTAGGAACAGGCTGGACTTTAACAGGCCACAGCTGTAACCAGTGAGAAGAAGAGTGCTATAAAAGAGTGGGGTGGCTGGCTGAGGGGGGAATTGGAGTCAGTTGGCTACTTTGTGAAGAAGAAAGAGTCAGTGCTCTGAGGAGATGCCCACAAGAAACACCAAGCAGGTATGGAACTTGTGATAAGAACACAACAGTATGGAACCCTTGCAATAAGATGACAACTTGGGCTTGGATAAAATTTCTTTAGAGCCTCCATAAGTTATGTAGGAGTTCATAACTTATATTTCTTTAAGTTATTTATCAGTAGATTTTCAGTGTTCTTTGGTTGAGAAAGAACAGATAGTGTTGTTGTGGTTTATGCTTAAGAAGAGTTTTTGTTAAGATATCTGGGCTCAACTGATGTCTACAAGAAGAAAATGTGCTATGATGTAATTAAATGTTTAAATTTAAATTAATTTAAATTCTTACTGTCTGAGTTCTCTAGGCCAGAAGCAGAGTGTTTTATGTGTCTCTGGAAGACTACTTCTATTTATATTAATAATTATTTTCTAGAAATATAATTTCCTTCAACCAGAACTACTTCAAATTCTATCTGAAATAAAAAAAAAATCATTTAAATGGAAAACCTAGGAGCCTTCTAGATAACAAAACCTGAAATGAAAGATTGTATTCCTCTATCCTCCTTTTACTCAGTGATTAGCTCAACCACCTGGGGTATGGAAGCGCTGCCTGAGGTGATCTGCAGTTATATTAGAGTGCAGCAGTTGGTGGTTTCAGCAATTTCCCTTGGTTAAATAAGCTAAAATTGGTGTTTTAAGTGCATCTGTTGAAGAGCCAGGAGCATATTTTGTAGCTCAGCAGAAGTAAGGAGCCCAAGGAACAGGTTTTAAGGTACATGAAGGCACTCTGAAATCTGTGCTTAGTGGAGACTAGGAAAGAGCAGTCCCATTCCTCATTTTGGAGTCTCCTGGTCAGTGGCATTGGCACCAATCTGGTGGATCCAGTGCCCTTAGAACTGAGACTGATTTCATTTACAGATTGCTCTGGGTGAAATGAAACAGTTCCTTGTTATTATTGTCAGGGTTTGTCAAGGAAATAATTTAGATTTACAGTTTGAACCTGGCTGAACGGAGGTGTGTGTAACTTCTGTGCAGGCTGGTGCTTGCTAACACACGGGTTGCATCAGTTCAGTCACTGAGTCCCACAGGTGAGTGCTGTGTCTCTGCTCCAAGCTGGTTTTTGGTGCTTGCTGGTGAGCCACACCTTGCAGCCCTGCACTGCCAGGATCAACATCCTGCTCTCTGTAGTTCCCGCACACTCTGGAACTGAGCTGGCTTATGCAGGGTTAACTTGAATGTGACTGTACTCACTTCTGAGGTCAATTCTTGTAATGCAGGAGTGACTTTTACTCTTCTATTTAAAAAAAGGGAGGGTTGCATCATTATATAGGTTTAGGTTCTAAGCTAGGTACTGTTTGAAACTATTTATGAACAAAGAACTTCTTGGTCCTAGTCTCTCTTCTGGTAATTGATTTACAATATAGTTATCAGTACACTTAGGCCTGATGAGTCTCAGAATAACAAAACAATATTAACATTGCTTCATGTTTTTGTAGCCAGGTTCAAGTTTTACAGTATTACGGAAAGAATGTAAACAAAGCTCTACCTTGAACTTGTGACTTTTCTGTTTGGGTGTGAGTGAGAAGAACATTGGGAAAATTGGTATTGGCACAGGTACCTTAATTTAGAAGTCTAAAGCCTGCAAGGTATGAAAACAGATACATTTTTGCTCAGTGATTAATTTTGGTCCCAAACCTGTGAATTTTCCCATAAAACTCCATAAATAACTGAGCCAAGTAATATACAAAGTTGAGCAGGTTCATTTCTCTATGATGACATTGATTTCAGCAGCTTTTTGACATTAAGAAGCTGCATGAATTAAAACCAAAGGGCTTTGCAATCGATTTTCTCTACTTTCTTGCCAAATTTCTGTGTGGTTTTTAAGTGAAACAAATGAACTTCTAATTTTCTTGCAAAATATACAAAAAGTATATGTGATTTGAGAAGAAATATTAAAAAAAAATCTCTGTTTTGGAGCCATAATACATAACATGATTAAAAGCCATGGACGTTAGAGAGAAGACTTTCACAGACTTTTTCAGGCTTTTGATGAGACCCTTGCATTGATAGTTAATCTGTGCAGAAATGCAAAGGGTAAAATGTTTATTTCCTCAACATGCACAAAATGAGGAATGAGTATTAAAATGCATGGTGTCACCTCAGTAACTGTTCTCAGGTGTCACATACACTTCCTTGTCAATAAGGAGATGTGGCACACAGCACAACATTTAAATGGTGCTAGGCAAACTTAAACAGCACCAGAACTGCATTTCCTGTCCCCCATTATATTTTAATTAAATATTGATGGACAGTTTGTTTACATCAGGATTTTATTCTGTTAAAAATAATGCCAGCTTACGACTATTGTTAGTGAAATAGCTGGAGCAGCAAGTTGGTGATTAGTGTCAATTTCTCTGTTGACCCAAGAAACATGATATAAATAAATTAATTTGTACTTGTCAGTTGAGCTGCTTTGCTGGGCTGGAATAGATTAAGTTTAGCTAAAGCCAGTTGAATAACCCTAAAACATTTTGCTGTATGTACGTTATGCATTTATAAACCTTGTGTGTTGTAATGACTTCTGTGAACTGAGCTATACAGACAGTGCATAAAAGAAAAAATTGCAAACATTAAGCAATGCATAGTTTTAGGTACAATTCTAAGCCTAGGAATACTGCTTTTGATGTTTTTAATTGCTCTCCTGTCTACTGGTTACACTGCATGTTTTAGTTTTTCTCTGACCACCTGATGCATTCCTAACTTTCACGAGATTTTTATCTCAGTTCATAAATTACTTGATGAAATGAAAATAAAGAAAACGACCTAAAATGTATTACAGAGAATAGTACTCTAGTAGCAGTTGGAACAGTACATCCTATATTTTTTCTCATATCTAATTCTCATCATAATTTTGTAGGAAATAAATCCTAATCTCAATATGTTAATTTAAGCGGTAACCCAGAAGAACTTGAAATGCATGATAAAGAGAGAAATCCAAAGCAGACCAGAAGAATCGCTTAAAACACAAAATTACTAATAGAAAAAGAGGCATTCGTCCTGGGTAGATGAAAGTAGTGATATAACTGAGAGTAGTTTGTAATACAGAATATCATTCAACTTCCTCTGCAATGATATTGCAGACGTTGTACATGGAAATATTTGTTTTGATTGTGTCCTGGGCTAATTAAACATCTTGTTCCGTGTTAGAAAATGCACAATAAATAATGATGGAAGAAAAATGAAGTTTTGAAACAAAAATCTCACTTTCAGTTTGTTGAAGAATTATTTTCTCAGCTAGCAAGGGAA